>NC_039480.1:13027257-13342037 GCF_003590095.1 Trichoplusia ni | reverse complement strand
AAAAACCGAAATAAAGTAACAAGTTCATTAAAAAAAAAACTGCTCACTGCTTTCTCTAGAAGTCTTTTAATAGTCATGGAAGCGTGATAGCTAGGCAATGCGTCTAGCGGCGTCTCTTTTATAGAACGACTTTTCGCGACATTAGTCGTAACGTAACGTAACGTAGGACTCTGATACCACTCCTTGCTAGGTCAGAAGCAAAAAATAGTTAGCGGCTAAGAAATATTTAAGCACACAATATGGTTCATTGAATGTAAGCTAGCACCCCAGGGTACCTTCACCTCCATGAATTTACAAATGTAGCTACAGTTTTGTTTATCAGGCTAGAAAATCAAAGTTTTCCAAAAAGTCCCATGAAAGCTCTAACTACAAAGAACTATTGAAAAAAAAACAAATATTCTCGTTCCAATCTCGCAATGCCAAGCAAACCTAGTGCAGCTAGTTTAAAATAAAAACAGACAGCTTATTTTCTATTCTGCAGTTAAAACGTAATATGTACAAGAATTTAGTTAAAAAAAATAAACCCTGTTGCGTAGCAAGAAGATGCTTATTCATTTACCAGCTTCTTCATTCACGACTGTCTCATTGTATTTAAAGCTACTGTAGACACGGCACATTTCTTTTGTTTTATTTATTTAGCAAACGAAGAAATTATTTTAAAGTCATTAGGGACAGTGTTTGTGGCGCTAATAAAAATACTTCAGCTTTTTAAACGGAAACTCCATCATGTAGTAAATGTTGGTCCGTCATTGTAACATAATATTTTTTTTCATAGACGAAAAAATTTACATGAAAAAGTACTCCGAATCGTGAGAGCTAAATAGTGACGTCTAGATGTTTAAACTTCTGTATTTTTAGAACACTAATTCCCTCCACTTTTAAACTATTTGTAAATATTCGTCGTAAAACTATTCTTGATCATTGCAGCCTACCCAATGTAGTTTCTTAACCTTCCACCCGCTGACAGACAACCACTATTAATTGGAGATTAAATGTTTTGTGGTATTTAGCTAAGACAGAAATAACAACGTTATACTAAGGTAAACGGACCAGCTAATGGACAAACCGAGTGAGGTGAAACAGAAGGTGGCGGAAAAAAAATAAACACGCCTTTGCTTTTCAGCGGCGAAAAACTCACGTGAGATTTTAGAACATTCTACATTTTTTATGTATTCGGTGTGCCAACCGCAGATTATAATGTTTTTTTTTCGAGTTTTCGACGTCCCGACTGCTATTGTTTGGGAATGGCCCGCTTTTCATGTTTGGGCCGAAACTTTGTTAAAGTTGTACGAGAATTTGAACTATGTTAAACTGTTGCGGTTGGTTCCGGTCTTCTTTGTCATGTGTACTACGTTAATGCTTTGGTATAGAACAGGAGCAGAGGCCTTTGTTGCTGTAGGATAATGTAATTATCTCTATGATGTACATATCTTTGTTTTACTAATAAAAACCACTAGGGAAAAAGACACCTTGAAATCGTCTTCTGATCTTACAATAATTTACCAAACAATGAAATTATCCTGGATAACCAAAGTAAGTTTTCTATTCTATTTTCTAGGCGAGCAAGAAAACAGCCAAACTACGGATGTGGCAATTGCCAAAAATCCCATAAACTGTCCACTTTAAACAATTTTTGTCGGCAACAAAAATACACGATTTGTATATCATTAATTCGCTAATTATTACGGTTCTTAAGATCCAGCCTGTTGTCAGTCTGGACAATATGGGTATTTTCTACAACTTTGTCAACGATACTCTGAAAAAAGACTCAAGCAAATATTTCCACTTACTTGTGACAATCTGTCCAGTCAATCCCGTCGTGTTCTGAGGAGCATCCTTAATGGTCATGGTCTTGTTTGGTTGGAACACGTACCGGCACATCTCCCACACCCCAGTATCGCTCCACATGAAGTACCGGCCAGTGTGCAGGTAAATACCTGTAGCAAACAAATTGAGGAACAATATAGTGTTAATGACTCTCACGATCGTTTGGCAAACATCCAAGCAGTTAGCCAACGTAATTAATATGGATCAAAACTATGATTTCATGTTTGCAGTTGCCAAAATGTTCTGCGACGATTTGTTAAGTGGTTTTTAAGATTGTTGGAGTTGGATAATTGATTTGTGATGCATTATTTTGTTTATATTAACGCATTGCTCCGTCCACTGTAAATTGAAAATTAGCCGACGGGAAAATCAGGATAAACAGTTAATAATTTATATGTATCACTTTAGGTTATAAACTATCTGTGTACTAAATTTCTTCCAAATCTGTATAGAGGTTTTTGCGTGAAATAGTAATAAACATCCGTTCATACTTACAAACTTTACAAACTTTTTTAATATTGGTAGGTTGTTGCACGTTACGGCGCTAACGTTATGAATACCTACATTTAATGAAAAAATATATTGGATAGTCAATCTTTTCTCTTATGATACCTTTAAAAATATGACGATATCAGTGTTTTGAAGGCTGAGATAAGTTTAAGATTCCCACAATTCTGTGCGAGCCAAATGCTCATAATGTTCTTACTACCAGAATGCAAGGGTTTTCCTGCACGAAGCTCATTTTATTTTTATTTGAAACTTTTTACTGTTACTTTTTTCAGTTATTACGGCTTTCATTAGAAACGTCAGGTAATTTCCGATCCCACCAAAAACATTAAATGTAAAAAAATGCCAAGTCTCTCGATGCAGTCTTTCCATCGTAAAAAGTTTTGAGATCTCATAGAAGCCAAGTCCTATTCAAAATATTTTGTAGTTATAAATCAACATTTAGTAATTGTATCAATAGTTTTCTTTATATTATAATTATAGTGACTTGGCAATGAGCACAAGAAGAAACAAATAAAACGGCATATTTGTAGGAGTTGAAAGTTACACACACCGCATGCGTAAACATTAATATCACAAAATTAATTTTCTTTTGGTTTATCCGTGTCGTCCCAACCGAATTTCGGCAACGGCAGTCAGTCTTAGTGTACTCTCGATTCATTTACTTTCATAAAGCGATGGCCCGTAAGGTATTCTTAATTATTGTATTGGAGCATGTAGTGACCATCATGACTCACACATAACAAATAATCTGATCACTGGTCTCGTCAGTAACATTTGCACATAATTCCAGGCATCAAGCAGCTTTTAATTTGTGCTCATTGCCAAGTCACTATAATTATAATATAAAGAAAACTATTGATACAATTACTAAATGTTGATTTATAACTACAAAATATTTTGAATAGGACTTGGCTTCTATGAGATCTCAAAACTTTTTACGATGGAAAGACTGCATCGAGAGACTTGGCATTTTTTTACATTTAATGTTTTTGGTGGGATCTCATTTATTTTTTGTAAGTGTATTTCTTTCTTTTTTTTTAGGTGTCATAATTTCTAGGACTTCAGCTACTGCTTTGCTTAGAACCCATTCTCTATCTCTATCTCTTTTGTTTCTTCTCTGAGACTTCGTTACTTCTAATGTAAACAAGCTTAAACTTATATATATATGCATATATATATCTACTAACTTACAAACTATAGCTAAACTAAACTAAATAACACGTAAAGTTCTCCGAATATCAATTATCACTACAATATTTTTTAGTTTCGAAATGGTTTTTCATAGACAGGTGGCGCTATCAAATGAAAATTATCGAATTATTCTGAAGTACTACTTAGACTGCGCTTTGTAACGAAACCATAGCGCGATTCAGACACGTACAACGCCATCTATCGAGCGCGCATACAATATTTATCGCAATACAATGGAGTTTTAGCTTTATTAATTTAATGAATTATGAATTTTATGTATTAATTTGTATTAATGATAGTCTGTGTATTACATTTATATTATTCTTTTCTATTCTATGTATGTATTCATCCAATTGAATAGGTACTTAAACAACGAACAAAGTTAACAATGCAGTCAAAATCCATACATAATGTTCTTGCCAAACCGCAAATATAAAATTGTTTTCTATGGCATATTATTTTTTAATGTTTTTATAATTTTTCCTTTATATGTGGCTAAGGACCTATCTTGGTGCAAAATTTGAAGTTTCTAAGTCTGCTAGAAGTACCTTAGATTTTTGATGATCTGTCAGTGAGTCAGTGAGTCAGTGAGTCAGTGAGTGACAAAATGGTGTAACTTTGATCGACCGTAACTCCTAAACCATTAATTCAATTGGCATGTAATTTCGAACTTAAGCTTGTTCTAATGCCTACTATTATTCCCCGAAAAGCTAAACTCCTAGCTTTGTCCACGTCGAAGATACAGGGGGGGCGAAACAGCCGCGAATCGCTTCGAGAAAAGATGGTACGGCCGTGCCCGTTTTGCTCGAGACTTGGCAGGGGCACTGCCGTGCCCTCAGATTAAGGCAAACTCTACTTTGCTAAACTATGTTACTAGGTTTTCAAAGTTCTAAAAGAGAAAATAACTTTTTTTAACTTAATCTCTACTAATTTATAGAGTTTTATTTCTTGCTTGCTTTAAAAGGTTTTTTTATAACAATTCCGGATTCTTATCTATTTATTTTGAAAAAAAAAAGAATAATGTTAAAATGATTGGATTATTTTATGTTGATTAAATTTTAAGCATAAACAATTACCTCTAACTTGAGTTTTTATACATGAATTAATTAAACTACATAAAATTGTTTTTTATGACGAAACCAACTTTTCTTTACAACAGATTCTCTCCAAAATCGTTCGCCAATATCCACGAGAAATGTTATGGTATTATAACAGAAATTGCAAATAGTAAAACAATCCGATATTCTATAAGTTGTGCGCAGAGAACAGAAATAGATGAAAGGCTATCGACCCCGACGCCATACGTTTGTAATTAATAATAAACGTTTCGATGCATGGTATATGGTTACCCTAATAGTTTAAGAGTAGCTTTATATAGCTACGTATAGATATATTATTCACTTTTAGCTTATGGAGCTACCGTTGTAGTGTATAGATAATATCACTAATTATGTTTTTTTTTATTTTTTTATTAGGGAAACAAACACATCCAAACTAATATTATAAATGCGAAAGTAACTCTGTCTGTCTGTCTGTCTTTCTGTCTGTCTGTCTGTCTTTTCTTCACGCCTAAACTACTGAACCGATTTGTGTGAAATTTGGTACAGACATAGTTTGAAACTTAAGAAAGGACATAGGATAGTTTTTATTACAAAAAATAAAAATAAAAAATAAAATTTATTACGGACATACTATATAATAGTGCCATCTATTGGTCAAATGTCGAGCTGTTCCTATGCTCCGTAGATAGATGGCGTTAATCGCGCAATGGTGTCATTACACGTGTTCGGTTCATGTTATTGTTTTAATTCATCGGAAAATCCATCAGAAAAATGTAAATAAACAGTAAAAAGGTGTAAAAAAATAATATTAATATAATAAAAGTTTTACTACAAAGAAAATGCTCTAACGGAGTATAGATAATTCTATTAGTACTACGCGCAATGGTGTCGATCGTTACACGAGTTCGGTTCATGTTGTTTTAATTCATCGGAAAAAAGTAAATAAATAGTAAAAAGGTATGAAAAAAATAATAAAATAACATATAAAAAATATAATACTACTTTTAGTACAAAGAAAATGCCCGAACGGAGTATAGATAAATAATCCGAGTTGTCACTATGGTCGATAGATGGCGTTGGGATCGAAATAGATCGCGCTATGGTTTCGTTACACGCATTTGGTTGGACATAGGATAGTTTTTATCCCAAAAATCCTGCGGGAGCGGGAACTTCTCAAAAATCCCGCGAGATCGGGAACTATGTGAGTAAAACCAAAAATCTGCAGGAAGTCACTGTTCCACGCGAACGAAGTCGCGGGCAAAAGCTAGTATTATATATAAACAATTACAACCATAATAAACTACACATAATCCAAAACAGTTTCCACACTTAAACAATACATTCGCGCCAAGAATGTTAAACAGGTATGAAAAAGAGGAGAAAGACAATATTTCAGTATCCAAAATAAATAAAAATAAAATTCTTCTTTGTATCAAACTAAATGTTGAAGTTAAAAAAAAATCTCAAATGTTGAGAGGAACCAAACAATCGTGAATTTATGGTAAATGGTAAAGTTCACTTTTATTTTATTCCACCTTTTTTATTTGAAACGTAGCAGAAGACACAGCCTAGTGGTTATTACCCTTGGATTGCCAAGTCATTTTCCTTAGATCCTATGTTTTTTGACGAACCAATGTCTATACGAATTCATGTGTGTATTATAAAACATCGTAACGAAATCAGTCCGCTTAGTGGATTTTCAAAGGTTAGTTTATAAAGGGCAGATCAAACTCTGACACCAGATCGTACATTAACCATTCGGACAGAAAGATTTCGTTCATGACGTCACTGATTTGTCTTTTGTTCTTATACATTATAATTTATCTGGTGATACATAGCAAAATACCTTCGACTGGACTTTTTCAATCTCTCTTGTATTTTTCAGCAAATGCAATAAGCGCCTTTCTCTTTGTATCAAAGTATCTCTTTCTTTTCAAGTGCTGGCGTTGTAGTCTTTGGTTTTCTAATAATTTAATAAATATTGGATCTGATACTTGAAATATATTTATAATAATTTATTGTGTTCGCCTGTGTAGTGCATCTGACACCGTTTGCCTATTTTATTTGGCTACGAAATAAAATGTCATTGCCTAGTCGAAACGGCGACAGAATCGTGTGGTTGAGTTATATTTCTTGTAACTTTTTAACGGAGATGTAGTTTTAAAGTCGCTATATCTATTAAAATGAGATATCTACTCCGTTCTCATATTTGTTAGCTTTTTTTTAACATTAATTGATTGATGTCTTGTTGTAGGTACTAACGGAGAATTCTCTGTACGTCATTAAGATAGAAACAAAACAGATGCGGATATACAATAATTTTCGATGGCCTTGGACTTAGGCTATTATTGAAAGGAAAAAAATGCAATTAATCATAAATTCAGTTTATGAATATATTGTCTTTATAACTGTCGGTATATAGTTTGTAGGTATTCCAATAGATCTGTCTACTTTAAGCTTCTACAGCTGATATCAATTTAGGCGCCAGAAAAAAACAAAAACGCTTCCGAATTCGGTTAAGCCGTTTAGTAGCTATGTTGTGACAGATGGTCTGTTGTTGGGATGGATCCGTCTGCATCTATGGTTTTTTGTAAAGTATAGATTGAAAACAAAATAATTGTTAACTAAAATATACATTCACGTGTATGTAGGTACATAGTTTGTTGTGCTGGATTGATCACCTTAAAAGCGCGTAATGTCGGGAGTAAGAGCTAGTTCATAACAATAGTGCATCACTGTAAGCCAAGACATAAAACAGACAATTGGACTTGAAAACATTTTATCGTGAACAGTTAGTGTACCATGTAACATTTCAAGAATTGCAATGAATCATTTTCAGTGTTGATTGCCAATTATTTAGAACTAAGTGCCACATTACAAAAGTACTCATAACGCCCCATGGTTTTAACTGCGTTGTATAATTTACCAATGGTATCAGTAATTTATTTCGTAAAAATATATGATGGACGTATTTAATCCTTAGCAAATACTACGGAATCAACAGCGTACTATCCGATTCTGTCAATCAAGAAATTATATCAGAACGGATTTTTTTCTAATTTTTGCAAGAGCTTCCAAGTATTTTTTTTTAATATCCAAAAATACACAAGGCTTCAGACAAAGAAAGAATTTCAGCACCCAAACGGTAAAATCGGAACCAAGTGATTCACGCTAAGCTATCTGTTCGTCAGCCTGTCCGTCCGTCTAGCAACGGGCCCTTCTTATGAGCAAAACTGTAAGAATCTTCACATATAATGTAATTTGCCATTATAACAACAAGTTTACAAAATTAACATCAAGGTTAAGCAATGCTTGGTGCGGTCATAAACCAACTGGGTGATCAACATTAGTACGGAAGGCCAACAAGCACATCACAGTTTTTTTTTATTGATGCCGTAGTTTCAATAATTCCTTTAATTCTTAAATACAAACTTGCAAATTATACATTTATGTAAGTAGATTTAAAATGGGACAGTGACCTATTTTAGTCCTGTTAATATGAATAGAACATTCCAGTCGAGTGTAACTTTGCTTTATTAACTTGCTACAGTTATATTAGTCCAGCTAACGAGAGGCAACAATGTATGAAGCTCCCCCAGCTTCCTACCAAGATTGCTAAAGTAAGCTAATTTAAGATGTAGAAAAGAGATGCCGCGCTACACGCAGTAGAACGCCATCTTGCTCCCACGAAATTGAAACAGAGTATTACTACCTTAAGAGGCAATAATAGACCCCTCGTAATATACAATCTCATCAATCATAGCGTTAATGTATTCGATATATAGTCTGCGTCATTGTGCGATGATTTTGATTTTCTGAATGGTACTCCATTTTGATGATTTATTTTGTTCTGAGGTTGATATAAAGGGTAATAAGAATATGTATGTCATTGATATTCTTGAAAACAGTGTTGAACGTAATTAAATCAGTTAATTCACTGCGTATGCAATATTTTGTACAAAAGGATTAATCAGATTTTGTAGCCAAATATCGCATTACGAAATTCCTGTTCAAGATGAAAAGTATTTGTAAGATTCCTTTAACTTTTATGCGAAATTGTATAATTATTGCTTTTCAACCCCTCTATACTCACACAAAATTTACTTCAGGAGAAGCTTGTTCTACAGTAAAAAAAGAAAAAAAGTGTAAACGTGTCATTTATTTTTGTCTTCCCAACTATAATATATTGTCTACACGAACACATGTTACGGACAACTAAAATAACTTGTTTCAGTTGTTAAAACTATTACGACTGTCGCTACTTGTTGTCTGTCTTTATTTTCCACCATGTGAATTCAATTAGTCGGTAAATATTCTGTTTTGGCTCTGGAATAATCCGCGTAATATTATTATCTGAACTCGATATGTTATAATTATGAAATTCGACAGATTCGCCCAGGGCAAGCCGCGAAATTTGCTTTTAAGCCAAAAATCATGGGAGCAAAACTATTCGTAGTAAACTGTGCCAGCTTTATGAGCCTACCCATCGTTTAACGCATTCTAACTAAGACTATTGTTGAACGGTGATTATGTCTACAACGGCAATATTATTCAATTTAAAGGGAAGTGCAGGCCCTTAGACGCCAAAGCAGCAATGTAACGAACCATGCAATGCGCGTAGTGACGCTTCACGTCGACAAAGACAAGAATCTTGTTTCGAGAGGTCTCTCATACATTATACGATAAGAGTTTGAATATAATTATTTATTAATAACAAAAAATGCAGTATTGGAAATTTACACTAAAATAAAATCAACAAAATAATAGCTTACCACTTCCACCTTCAATATGCACCCATTTCTCGGTGCAAACGGCAGCGATCCAGAGGAAAGTGCAGAGGCCCACGAAACACGTGCAGCCGAAGAGGATCCGCCTCTCAATGACCAGAGCCTGGAGGAGGGGGCGGCGTTCAGCGGTCCCGACGGACGACGCCGTCGACATCTTGTCTGTTTCCATCATTTTGAGAGCTGCAACAAAAAACTTCTGATAAAAAAATGGTTCTAGATTTGTGCTATAATAAACTATGAAACTTGTGAAAGTGACTGATGAATTAGAAATCCTCCTTCTGTAGGAAATTTAACGTCCGCTCGAAGACGCGTCGCAAAAAAATGCACAAATCCAAACTCATTGTCAATTGGCGACTGCCGCGATTAACCCGTAGTCCCATCCGTAACCCATTAAAAACAGCATGGGTTACCAATAACCCATACTGTTTTTAATGTCTGCCAGAGTGAAGCAGAGCATGCGCAAGAGATCCCATAACTCTGGCTTAGGCAGTAAAAGGGGTCTGGGGAGCTTTAGTCCCTGGAAGTCCGATTTATCTACTTATGTAGGTACTGAAGTAACGACCCATCCTGGAAAACAAAGGGCAAAAAAAAAATGATATAATTTAAAAAGAATACCAAAATATTTATTTTTGCGATAAGAACTTTATGAAGCTCGCTAGGACTCTCAACCTATACATAATTAATGTACCATAGAACCTTTTCCTAATCCGTGTTCAAACAAATAAATACATATAAGTAAGTTCGTTTCTGCAAATAGCAAAAGGGTCTACTTAGATTAATACGATTCATCTTCAAAGGGCATTAAGGCTGTTTACTGTCTATCGATCGTACTCCTCATGTAACAACAACCGTGCCCTATCTTAATCGCACTCAGCTTATAATATGTCCATGTCAACGAAAGAGTATTTTTATCGGTGAATGGGATCATGATAAATATCTAAAAAGTTCTTAAAACATTATTTTGTTGAAGAAGGTAACAAGTATTTCGAGATTGGCGCGCTTATAAGCTTTTAATGCGTCCTGCATTGTGACGAGTGAGCATGATGCACAATAGCGTGTATGCGTGTAGAGCGCTATCTTGCTCCCACAACGGCTATTTCAAAAGTTTAAACTATAGAAAAAGTATCTTTAGACACCCATTATACTCGAAAATGTACGCAAAGAATGTGGCAATAATAAACGTGCAAATATACCGATTAATAACTGGCAATTTTATAAAAAAAACAGCCATCAATAATGTGACAATGTTTTAGTTGTATCCTCTTTAACACAAAGCAGAACTTTGAATAGTCAAATATTGTTTTATCAAAGGCTAATTACGTAGGATAAATTAAACAAAAATAGGAACAAAATGACAGCGCGATACTAATTTATTGAGTGCGAAAACATTTTTTTTTGTGCTTTTTAGCCGAACGCTTCTGAACTATTTTAATCTTTTCAATGTCATGGTCGTCTGGCGGCTAGAAGAGTTAGATATTTATTGCACAATTGTTGGTATTCTACATATTTTGTAGCCAAATTTTTAGATAAATGGTGAAGGGAATTTTGAGTGTCTGGACAATGATCGCATTAGCACTGCGGTTCAGTTATGAATGTAAAAATTTCAAATGTGTGGTATGCACATTCCTTTTCAAAATTGTAATTATCAGCTTTTATTGAGTTTCACATGTCCCATTGTCTGTTCGTCTGATGGTATCTAATTAAATCTTGCAAATTGAATTTGATCCTCTTCCAATTTCCGATTGAGATGATTTTTTTTACGGTTTTGTCGATTACGTGACAATGCAATATAGCATGGCATGATCTGATACTCATGCCGGGAGGCCATCCGGCTCCGCTAAACATCACTATCATAAAACTTGTTCAAATACGTGTAGGTAACCTACAGAATTCAAAACCTAACTTCAATGAAAAGGAGGTGAGAAATGGAGAATGGGTATGCCTGTTTATCACCTTACGTCACGTCACGATGCATTCATTTTCATTGGTCACTACTGTTGATCACTAACTTGGTTGCACGGATAGCCGAATTTTAAGGTCACCACACAAAACCACACTATACGTGACTTGTCACAGTTTTGATCCCTTATTACAATCATTTGTGGATTCCTCCGTGAATCCGTGAATGCTTGTGTTGATTCTAGGCGTCCAGGTTTATAAAACCCGACCGCGACATAAAGATTAAAGACAATATTTTGTGAACTGTTTTTAAAAAACCTAACAAACACAAATATTATAGCTTGTGCAAAGGCATACTGTATAAAAGCCCTTTAAGGTACAGAATCAAAATAAAAACTACGAGTACCTACTACTCACACAAATATTTTTTCAGATATATTTTAGTTTTCCATGGTAGCTTCTTTTGAATTGCTTTACCTACCTACTAGGTAGAAATTATTCCACTAGGTCCAGCAAGGTTTACCTTTATAGTGTAATGATTGGTCACCCTACTTGGTATGAAAGTACACAAAGTCGGTCAATTATGTTGGTAGTTCTTTTGTTACTGGACAGTGACGTCAGAGGGTATATTTGTATATGAGCCACTAAGTACTATAGTAGCAGGGCGTGGACGCTTTAATGACTATTACATTGTCTTTGTTTAATAACTTAATGCTTGCTTTTTTTCATGTTTATTGCTCTATACAGTACTTACCTATTAACAAAGCTTGGAAAGTAAACATAATGTTTCGTTTCCATAAAAGAAAAAAAACAAAACGTAATTTAATCAGACCAATTTAGTTTCTTTTTTTATCGTTGTTCTGCTATCCTGCGGCAGCAGTATCGAAACGCCAATCTGTTGGTTGTTCATGTACGCACCAAACCAATCAAATTCGACGGCATGACTCGCGCGAAGTTCGTTAGAGTCGCCAACGCCTCCTAGCGTCAGTTTTCAAAAAAGGAAGCGCGCGCGCGGCACGGTACGATATCGCGGCTCAACTAAAACCGAAAACCGATTACACCTCCTATTAAAACCGTGTGAAATCAGCAGCCAGTAGCCTTCATCATCTCAGGATCACCAACGGAGTGGAAGCTCAACGACTAGTGCAGGTCGCAGCCCAGGATTCACGAGGTACGTGCGTGCATTGTATCTTTACTGTAGCCTGTCTAGGATCTCGCAGAACAACAAATAATTAACGTATTTTTTATCGTAAGACCACCCTCTGGTCTCCCCAGAGTGGCATCCGCATCACAATTTCATTTCGGCTGGTGCGAGTTGCTACATCTTTTTGGTGCCGAAACCCGGGAGCTTCCATTTAATTCTTATCGAATCGCCATATTGGTTTTCTGGTTAAAGGTAACTTAAAATAATCTCAATCGATCTATTGTTTTAACCATATCGCATTTTAAGTTGTCCCATCGGAACTATCAAACCATTCCATAATTTCGTAATTATTCATAACTAAACACGTCACGTAAACGAGCTAAGTAGGTACTTATCCTAAATTCGCCATCGAACAAAAAACTATAACAATAAAACTTCCGATTAGCTTGTGAGGGTACCTATGCCGATCTAACTACAAATACCGTCCTGCATGGGTATTCTCGCTTGTTACTTAACAATTATTGTGGTGAAGTCAAATTGTGCAATCACTTTTATCAATTTATCGGTGCACACTTTAACAACCCGCAATAAGTAACTCATCGGCTCATTAAAATGCAAGTGACCTACCAAAACAAATAACGTAATACTAAGTGGATTATCCGTTTTTTATTAAAGTGGTTTTCGTAGTAACATTTTGTTCATTAAATACTTTCATTCGTAAAAAACGTACGTCGTTTAAACGTACCTACGAGTATTATTATTCACTGTAGGTAGGTAGATTGAAATATCGTAAACCGTTCTATCAAAATAACGTATCAGTTACCTAGGTACCTACAAATAAAACTTCTCGACGAGTCGGTGATTAAATTTACCGTTTATTTTCACGAATTGAACACAGAGGTAATCAGCTGTTGCAGTACATTGTGTCTATAGTTCTAGACAGTCATCAATCGACCCTGTCATATTATCTGTGTATGCTTATAATATAATATCCGAGTAGCTAGATTTGCTAGTTGGTAACAATAGGGATACCTACACCGTACACGCGTCTTGTAACGTACCTATTATACGCGCCGAAGTTCGGGGCGCGTTTGGGTAGGATACACTGTCTTAGCGACCACTACCTACTTATTGCGGATGATACTTGCACATAAGTAGGTACATTTATTTAGTGCTTAATTATAATCCGTAAGCTTAACTCTGTATCGAAATTCTTCGCACATTACAAGAAATAATATCTCATAGCTTTGTTTTGTACCTGCTTAATAAACTTTTTTTAAATGCCGCTTCTCGGAAAACCTACCCGCAGGGGTACATTAAAGAAATCAAAATGTAATGAAGTAGAATATTCGACTCAAGATTTACCGTCTTTGCGTAGGAAACGAACCATTTCTTATAACCGTTTAAATAAAGCGCTGGAGATAGGTATTTTAGCCGAAAACGATTCTTCTCAACTAAATTTGTTTTTGTCATATTTTCAAGACATTAAGCAACATGCCGCTAGTTTTGAGGATGCGCATTTTACGATCCAGGAGATTCTCGATGACCCTGAAAATGAGGACAATGACCTTCAAGAAAGGTTTGATGCAATGTATTACAGATTGTTGTCAATCCATCGAACGTTATCTAAAACTGAATCAACTCGGTCTTGCGACACTGTTTCGTCGAATATTCGATTACCGAAAATCGTGCTTCCTAACTTTAGCGGCGACATTAAAAAATGGCCTGAGTATTATGATACGTTTAACACCTTAATACATAACTCAACATCGTTAACCGACACTGAGAAGCTTCATTATCTCGTATCGTCTCTGAGCGGCGATGCGCTGCTTGTTATCAAGCCTTTCCCTCTGACACACGAACACTACCGCGACGCATACGAAGCACTCACCGCGCGCTATAAGAATAAGCGGGATCTTGCGTTTACGTGTTGGCGGGATATTTTGAAAATTGAATTTAAGGTTTCTGACGCGCACGCATTTCGAAGGTCACTCGATTTATTCGATGAAAACTTAAGCATTTTAAGGACTATTAATTTGCCGGTTAACCATTGGGATTTCATTTTAGTGTATCATATCTTATCGAAGGTCGACCAGAGGCTTCGTCGGGATTTTGAGGAAAAACATTCCGATGTAGAACTTCCTACTTATAACCAATTGCGAAATTTCCTGCAATCCAAGTGTGAGGCTTTATTGCGAGACACACATTTCGTTGAATCGGACAAACCTCAACCGAGGTCTAAATCTGCTCACCCGCAGCCCCAACCGCGCAGTTCTGCGTCACACACACTCGTTGCCGCTAAGTCCGCTACTACACAACAACTGAATGAAGGGGTACCAACGAATGTCCCATACACAAAAAAATGCACGTTTTGTTCAGATTTCCATTCCATTGCCGCATGTCCCGAGTTTCTTAAAAAATCGTTTGATGAACGTTTGCAGATCGCTACTGAGAAACACTGGTGCTTTAACTGTTTGAATCCATCTCATCAGTTAAAAGATTGTAAATCTATATTTTCGTGTCGCATATGCAAGAGAAACCACCACACCTCACTCCATCGCGATAAGTCTAGTGAGTCAAATCAGTCTTCATCGACATTAGTGTCAAGGTCGTTAACACACACCACTGTTCTACTGGCCACAGCAATGATTCAGGTCCGTGATGCCTTTGGCTCAATGCAATCGTTCCGAGCTCTTTTTGATACTGGAAGTCAAAGCAATTTTATCACGGAAAAGGCAGTGAAACGTCTAAGCTTACCACTTAGTCCAACTAACGACAACGTCAGCGGTATCGGAGATGCTTCAGCGCCGATTCTTGGTGACATCACGTGTTTGATAGGCACAAAGGATAAAATCTTATTTAAATTGAACTTGCACGTCATATCAACAATATGTGGCGATCAACCGATAGCAAAACTTAATACATCTGGGTGGACCCACATTGAATCGAAACCCTTAGCAGATCCTGGTTTTGATCTCCCGGGACCTATCGACATATTGCTCGGCGCGGAGGTGTTTGCTGACTCGCTTCTAAATCAACATATCAAAGGCAATGCAAATCAACCGATAGCTCTTAACTCTGTTTTCGGTTGGCTTCTTTTGGGCAAAACTCGTCTAGCTTCAAACACCTTAGTGCACGCATCGGGAAAAAACGACATCGACTTGAATTCGTTAGTTCAACGTTTCTGGGAGTTAGACTGCGTACCCAAGGCGTCTCTTCTTACTCCAGAGGAGGTGTTTTGCGAACAAAAGTTTTTATCCGACCATTGCCGCGATACGTTTGGACGATACACAGTACGCTTACCATTCAAAGATGATAGCGAACCGAAGTTTGAAGGTTCTCGTGACGTTGCACTTAGACGATTTCATGCAATAGAACGTAGGCTGTCTCGTGACCCTGACTTACAAAAGGAATACGCGAATTTTATGACAGATTACTTGGACGCCGGTCATATGTCTTTGGTTCCCGGAAATGAACTCAGTCAGGGGAAATATTATATTCCACATCATTGCGTTTTGCGTCCTGACTCTGCTACCACCCGTCTCCGCGTTGTCTTTGACGCGTCGGCCAAGGATGCCCACTCTCGGTCTTTAAACGACACTCAACTAATCGGTCCCAAGTTACAACCGAACATTCTAGAAATTCTATTGCGATTTAGGGTACATAATATTGTTTTTATGGCTGACGTTCGACAAATGTACCGTCAAATTCTTATTTCCCAAGCCGATCGTGACTACCAGCGCATTTTTTGGAGAACCACTCCTACAGAATGTCTTCAAGAATACCGTTTGAATACTGTAACATATGGCGTTTCATCTTCACCCTTTCTTGCGTGTCGTACTCTGCGACAGCTTGCCGAGGACGAGGGCAATCAGTATCCCATAGCAAAGGGAATCATTCTGTCTGACGTATATATCGACGACGTGGCCAGTGGTTCCGACACGCTAGAACATGCCCAACAGGCAAAGGACCAACTAATCGCCTTGTTCAAATTAGGTGGCTTCCATCTTAGGAAGTGGGTGTCTAACAATGCGCAACTTCTGCTTGACCTCCCTATTCAAGATCGTCTCACTGGTTCTGTCTCTCTCGATAACTATGAAACTCAAATTTTAAAAATTCTCGGCCTAAAATGGGATCCTCACACAGATGCATTTCTTTTCGAAATCCAACCTCTCGACCGGCCTTGTACCAAACGATCGATTCTCAGCGAACTAGCTAGAGTGTTCGACCCTCTAGGATTTTTGTCTCCCATTACAATTCAAATCAAAACCTATATCCAGAAACTTTGGATCCTTGGTATCGGATGGGATCAAACACCGCCTGATGAGGTCATTGGTATGTGGAATACTTACAAGGTTCAATTATCACAGTTATCTCAAGTTCGAATTCCTCGCAGGTTAATTTGTTCTGATGTCAAATCGTTCGAGCTTCACGGGTTTTGTGACAGTTCCGAGGTAGCGTATGGTGCGGTAATATATTTTCGGGTTACTAACGGCAGCGGCAAGGTCACAACGTATCTGGTCTGTTCTAAGGCTCGTGTAACACCTCTTAAACGAATTTCATTGCCTCGTCTGGAGCTCTGCGCCGCAGTTCTTCTATCAGAACTTTATAAATTTGTTCGTGACACTTACCTTGATCGCATTACGATTAACGATGTCTATCTGTGGTCAGACTCGACGGTAGTTCTTTCATGGTTGCGAGCCCATTCTTCCCGCTGGGTAACATTCGTCGCCAACAGAGTCAGTCAAATCCAAGATCTTACTGCAACTGCTTGCTGGCGCCATGTACCTTCAGGAGATAACCCTGCGGACGTTTGCTCTCGTGGTCAATTACCCAGTGAGATCGTAAACAACTCCTTATGGTGGACGGGCCCTGATTGGCTACGTAGGGATCACTGTTGCTGGCCTTCTATCCCTGATACTGCCTCTCACGAGGATGAAGTACTCGTTAAATCCGAAGAACGCAAGTGTGTAGTCTTATTAACCGATCAACTTGATAAAACCTTACCTGACGGATCCATCATCGAGATGTTATTGAATCGTTTCTCTTCATTGTCTAAGTTGGTAAATGTTCTCACGTACGTATATCGCTTTATCGATAATACTCGACATCCCAATCAGGTGAATCGAAAACGATTTCTTAATAACGTTGAACGTCATCACACTCTTATAAAAATAGTCAAACATGTACAACACACCACTTTTCTCGAAGAAATCTTTCATCTGCAATCAAAAAAACCCTTATCAAAACCTTTTCGCAAGTTAAATCCGTTCCTTGATGATCAGGGAGTACTCAGGGTGGGCGGTAGGATTTCGCGATCAGGTCTCGAATATGAGCAAAAGCACCCCGCCTTCTTACCTTCTAACCATCCTTTTACTTACTTGGTCATCGACTTTATTCATCGCAGTTATTTACACCCAGGTATTAACACTACACATTTTCTACTACTTCAACAATTCTGGATCATAGCTGCAAAACGCGTTATTCGTCGCCACTTGTCCAAGTGTATTCAATGTTTTCGAACAAATCCTCAGCCATTACAACCTTTTATGAGCGATCTTCCCTCTTATCGCGTCAATCAAGTTAAACCATTTTCCGTGGTCGGTGTCGATCTAGGCGGGCCGTTCCGTATTAAACTCGGTTCACATAGAGGCGCGAAAATGGATAAGGCGTATTTGTGCTTGTTTGTTTGCCTGGCGACCAAGGCGGTGCATTTAGAAGTCGTATCGACGTTAACAACTGAAGGGTTTATTGCTGCTTTGCGCCGATTTGTAGGAAGACGCGGTCGGTGCAACGTAATTCACGCGGATTGTGGCACTAATTTTGTTGGTGCAAAAAACCAGCTCTCAATTTTAATGGAACAGGCAACGAATACAGAAAAAATCGAATTTAAGTTCAACCCTCCCGGCGCACCGCACTTTGGCGGCGTCTGGGAGATTCAGATTAAAGCCGCAAAATCTCATTTGCTTCGGGTTGTGGGTGATCAGGTTTTGACTTTTGAGGAACTAACCACTCTTTTTGTTCAAATAGAAGCCATCTTAAACTCAAGGCCACTTTGCCCTATTAGTTCCGATCCAAACGACCTGACGTGTCTCACTCCGGGTCATTTTCTTACTTTAGAACCTTTGACAGCCGTTCCCGATGAAGATCTTTCTAACGTAAACCTAAATCGGCTTCACCGATGGCAGCTGCTCCAATCTTTTCAACAGAGTTTTTGGTCCAGATGGAAATCAGAATACTTAAATTCTTTAACGCAACGAGCCAAATGGACGAAACACTCTAAACCGTTACAGATAGGTTCTATGGTAATCATTAAGGACGATAATCGTGCACCATTGCATTGGACACTTGCACGAGTTGTAAACCTCCAGGTGGGTGCTGATGGGATAGCTCGGAGTGCATTGGTTCAAAATGCTGACAAACAAATTATAAATCGACCTTTAGTTAAACTGTGTCCCTTGCCTATAGAGGACTCTGCTTAGCTGTTCTAATCATATTAACCGAACTTTCAACCCTTATCCAAAATTTTATTTAATTGTTTATTTAATTCTCTTTAGTTTTAGTATTCAACCTTTCGTCAACTAATTTTTTGTCTTTTAACCAGAAAATACCATAGGCATTTTGGTGGGCGGGATGTTTCGTTTCCATAAAAGAAAAAAAACAAAACGTAATTTAATCAGACCAATTTAGTTTCTTTTTTTATCGTTGTTCTGCTATCCTGCGGCAGCAGTATCGAAACGCCAATCTGTTGGTTGTTCATGTACGCACCAAACCAATCAAATTCGACGGCATGACTCGCGCGAAGTTCGTTAGAGTCGCCAACGCCTCCTAGCGTCAGTTTTCAAAAAAGGAAGCGCGCGCGCGGCACGGTACGATATCGCGGCTCAACTAAAACCGAAAACCGATTACACCTCCTATTAAAACCGTGTGAAATCAGCAGCCAGTAGCCTTCATCATCTCAGGATCACCAACGGAGTGGAAGCTCAACGACTAGTGCAGGTCGCAGCCCAGGATTCACGAGGTACGTGCGTGCATTGTATCTTTACTGTAGCCTGTCTAGGATCTCGCAGAACAACAAATAATTAACGTATTTTTTATCGTAAGACCACCCTCTGGTCTCCCCAGAGTGGCATCCGCATCACAATTTCATTTCGGCTGGTGCGAGTTGCTACACATAATATACAGGAGTAGAACTTATAACTTGTATGCGGCAACTTACGTTGTGTGTTTATGAGAAGCTGATTTATAATATTTAAAAACCTTTTCATACGTTCATACGTGTTTATCGTGACCTAAACAAAATCCTTAATCAGAAACTGAGAAGGCAAGTTGGGCAAAGTTGGCAAGTAAATAGTTATTAAATAATGCAATTCTAGTCTATCAGTAACGATCTGATCATAATTGGTTCAGCAGTTATTGCGTTAATAAATACAAAAGACTCCGCATTTTATTAAATCGGAGATATCTATACGTATTAAAATGTTGTGCATAATAACAATCGTATAAAACTTTCTTTCCACTCCTAAACTGACACAGATGTCAAAAATAACTTCTATTATGAACGAGTACGTTTCCTTTATTATAACAATTTTGTTACTAATGGTAGGCGTTTCAAAGGCATCCCGGTATATAATTCTAAGTTTTGTTGATAAATATAAATAAGAGTTCGACAAACCCGGGATACATGTTTCCGTACTACGTAATTACACTTTTTGAAGAAATGTGTTGTTTTTGTTGTAAATGAAAGCGGTGCCAGTGATTTATTGCCAACATTGCAGCTATTGCAGCTAAATGTAATTGGTTGTGTTTAATATTTCCTTTTCTCGATGTCAGTCAATGAAAGTTTATGTTTTGTTTATATAACGTCATAATCTACATACATTCATCTATCTTATCTCGTTGTTCAGATAAGCGAGCGGAATAAATGTCACAATGTCCGATCTTCAAGTAGAACAACCATTAGATCGATGCACATAAGCTTGCTCTAAGTCCGTTTTTTTTTCAGTGATTTGAATGTTTATGGAGCTCCGGCAACATAATAATTAAAACATACGAGAAAGTTATTGTCAATATCAACGAAGACTATTTAAATGATGGAACGTTTTACTCATTCGTCAGCTCATGATTGAGGCCACTGCTTGAGCCTGAAACTAGTCAAGCAATCCCGTTGCATATTTTATATATGCCCCTGCCCCTTAAAAACATTCTAAATTGACGAGCGTTTATTTGAAAACTGAAATATTATTTTATACGAAAACCTAGTAGGTAGGTTCCTATTTGTGTAGGTACGATAACTACATATTATCAGATGTTATTCTATTTCGAACAAAATACAGCTGGACGACCCAAAACAATAAATAATAACTAATCTATTGTTAAACTTTGTTTGGTTTGGAAAATGATAGAACTCATGCCTCAAACGAATATAATTGAAATTAGTTATCTTTATGCCAAAGTCTTCCTTCCTTCTATTTCAAAATGGAACATCTTTTTATATGGGATTTTAATTTTATTGTACATGTGTATGTCACTAAACCCCATTTAAACAACTGGATCGATTTGCATTTATTTTTTATGTCTGCATTTTGCCGTCCAGCTGAAAGAAGTACGCCGAATCGAATAGAATATTTTTTTCTATGTATAAAAAAAAACTACACACACCCTTTAAAGTGTTTCTAAAGATTAAAATTATGGAGTCGACTATAATATAGGGTTTTTTATTGTGTTTTTCAGTTAACTAGTATTACAATTACATCATTATAACTATCCGTATGTCGGTCACGCTACGCCGACTATAACTTTGAACTATCAATTTTCACGGCTCAAACCATTTAATTTAATCAATATAATACTTGGCACAGACTAGATAGCTTCGCAAATGTTGGCTATTACGACAGGTGGCTGCTATCAGCCCCTAAAACCATTAATCAATGATTAACGCGATGAGTTTCCTTAACTTTATTCTATACCGTTTGAAATTTGTAATTAATATGAGTTATTAGTCTTATATTTTTGGTTCTCTTTGGTTTGGTGATAATTTGGTAACGATATTTCTTTTATCGCAATATTCTTTTATTATTTTTGACAACATTGTAGGATTTTTTAATTAAATTTAATTTTCTGACTTTGTATCTATTTTTGTTTAGGTTCTAACCATAAGGTATAAGATTTACGTCAGTATTTTTAGCACTCTAGGCATTAAGTGGTTTAGCTACCACTTCATATTTAAAACAGTTGTGAAAGCAAAGCGATGAACCGCACGGCATAATGCTGCGTGTCTCTTTTACGACTGCAACAATCTTGCCTTGTCAAGAAATTGTGGTAGGTCTCAGATAATGCCATATAAATACCGTGAATTCTCTGTAATCAGCAATTAGCATGTGCAGCATCAATATTTACAAATAATTTCCAATAATAAGCGTGTGATATAACTGGGTCAATCAAACAAACGGGACCTTGATCATCTTGCCAAGAACTTGCAGTTCATGTGCAATCTTTATGCGTAGTACAAATTACATCTTGTAAGGAGTTCGAAACTCTAACTTAACAAATCATACTTTTTGTTTTTATTTTTCTGGCTGTTTTCTTGGTCTATTTATTTAGTTTACAATTGATGTATTAGAACATTAGTAGGATACAACGCAAGACACATCATTTGAACTTGACTGCACGGAGAACCGACGCGCGATGTATAGCATTTTTCATCCTCGCGTAGTACACGCCTTGTGTGATCTAATCACAAAAGTTTTTCTAATCCTGGGTGACTATGCACATATAATTTAAATGTTTGTGAACCGCCTTGGTGCGGGAGATTTCTTTTAAAACAAAATATATAGGATATTCAAAGTTTATTTTTTATGAATTTGATATATTGTTCATTTTAGAAGAGATGATATTAAACTACTCTCGATAAACTATTCTATACTATATTATAAAAGTTGGTATTAACTTCAGATTAGTTAAAACTTCCAGTTGCGTTCCATGTGAAGTAGCTTAATGGAAAGAATATTTTATTTTCTTGGCTTAAAGATTCTGGCTTTGCTTGTTGAACCGTGGCCAACTGTTTTGAAATAACTTGAAGCCTTTGTTTGCCCTGAATGTCAAGGTAAGGATGAACGAAAACATTCGTGCTTCGTTTTATCTTGTTATGTGATTCATTGAGTAGGTACTTAACCTATATTTTCAGGGATTAAAGAGTTTGAATTCGCTTTGATTGATCTCTTTATTTTGCTGTAACTAATACCACTTGCTTTTTGTTATAAATTGGATTTTACCTTCAAGCAATATAACAATACCCTATCAATGCAAATGCAAAAATCTATATTATTTTTTAATATACGACTAGCAAGCGCGTTTAGCCAGGACTAGCAGCTGTGAGTCTTTTTATGGGTTAATTTTCTCCACTGTGTTATTTCAAAATAAAGTATTTACACAATCGAAACAGTTCGACAGTGACAAAAAATTCGAAATCAAAAATAAAAATCGACGAAAATCTAACTCCAACTCGACCAGTTTTATTAACAAGCTACAAACCAACTTTACGAAACGCGTGAGAGATAAAAGAGTTCAGATCAAAACGGTTTAATCCGTTTTGTGTTGAACGTTAAAAGGAAGGATTTAATTAATCGCCTTTGCCTACAGGCGTCGGGATGTCCGGCGTCGTACATTACAGACTCCGCAAAACGTTTGCTGACGTCACAAGCCCATAAACTGATATCTGCACCTAAGGGCGAGGTTTACTTAGTAACGTATCTCTAAGACGTGCATTTCTTAGCATAATAGGTTGGGTAAACATCCATTAACGGAGTAATATTAGACGCTTCACAATAGATTGGATGGTATGTGGGCGTAGAAACTATACTGTCCTTCATTA
This sequence comes from Trichoplusia ni, assembly GCF_003590095.1. Lineage (NCBI taxonomy): Eukaryota > Metazoa > Arthropoda > Insecta > Lepidoptera > Noctuidae > Trichoplusia > Trichoplusia ni. Next base: position 13,318,745 of record NC_039480.1, on the reverse strand, counting down.
TGTGACCACGTGTTACGAAAATGTTATCTCGTATTTTGAGTACTGGCCCGGACTGTAGTCTTAAACGAATTAAAGTACCTATATAAAATGAATAAAAAGTGATCACTTCAATTTTTCATTAAAGGCTTTCTTGTCTGTTTCCTTATTCCACTTTTTCTTTCAAAATAAATTATCTCAACATACTTAATTTGACCATTCCAAACATTCAAGTCATGTCAAAAATTAGGCAACGATCCTGTCTGTATTACCTTAAAAAAAACTTATTCATTTTTGTACCAACACTGGCATTTCTGCAACATGATATTATGTAAAATGTAATACTTGGTAAACATAGAATTACGTTAGAGCTTAATTTACGTTAACGTAGGCTGTTGGTGGCCCAGTTAATGACGTTTGCAGCGACTAATAACTCAGGTAACTTCACTGTAAGGTGGAGTGGTCGACTATACTTTTGTGCATGTTAGTTTATGTTTCATGCAGAGTATAATTGGCTTGGTTAGTTGTGTGAGTGATCAGTGAATCTTTGCGGAACTTAATATAGTAGATCGACAGATATTAAGAATATCTTTTGTTTTTTTTTATGTGTATTTAAAGAATACCGTTTTGAATTTTGATATTCAACATTGTAGCCTTTATAGAAACGGATATGATTATTGAATATGCTAAATTGCTTCTACATTTGTAGACCACATAATAATTAAGTATCACATTGTATCACTCCTGTATTTCTTAAAAATATCTTCACAAAAGAAACAAAGAACAACTTGAGAACTCTTGTTGTACCTCTGTTTGATCTTTCACTTTTGATGTTCAATGTACGGTGTTCGCATTTACAAGTTATAATACTGTTTTCAGAAATGTTTCATTCTCAGTAATATTTAATCTCGAGAATTATTAAAATTTCACGCTAAAGCGTTCTTCACACATTTCTTTTAACGCGTAATTAGCGAGACAAGATCATTTGTTTATGTGCCAAAGAAGTGGACCATTTAAATAAAATATATTGAGGCCGTATTTAAGGTGTATTTCTATTTGTTCAACAAAGAAAAACTTTAAATGTCTTCGGGCTATTGTTTAGATTTCTTTTTCCTCTTTTAGCGCCACAAAATTGTAAGCGTTAGTCAATTGTATTCCTATTAGAAGTCTGATACTATTGGCAGTGTTTTTTTTGTGTATTTATTTGGAAAACCACACGCAGGTCCCATGTTTGATACATTTTTTTTTACAAAGGCGGCAACTTCAAAACTTAATCCTATAATTTTGAAATCGATGTTCTAATTTGCTCGTGAGTTTCCGACCCAAACGGTCTATCAAAAAATCCGTCTATTCAGATCGTTCGACTAGTCCAACAAACTGAATTCAACCGTTACATCAAATAATTGTGAATCCGCATCACGATGATTCCTCATCCGTACTTGAGGCTTCAGTAGATAACAGAATGCTTTTCAATCACGTACATACACACAGCTATGAAAATAACCCAGTTCATTATACTCCATCTTCAAGCCGTTATGGAGTCTAGCCAACACAGGCATGTGTGATACCGCATCCAACATTAGTCACACAGTTTACTGGCTTGACATTTCAGCCGGTGCCACGCAAACTACTGTGTGAGTAACACGAGTTAGTATTCATCAGGTACCAATTAATTGGGGAGCTTTGATCCTATCACCAGGAGTATGTAAATTTTCAAGTTTGATATTCTTGTTTTATTCGACTAAAACAAAAACTATGCAACCCTGACCTCTACGCCACGATATCAGGTCAACACGATCCACAATATAGTTTCTGACTATCCGTGACGACTGTTGAAGATGTACGAGTATATATATCAGCCGGGACCCACAATTTAACGTGTGTTCCTTAATACGAACATATTGTATCAAGCGTAGCTTAACCTGTGATCGATAGACTTGTGCAAGTTGTCGCTGAGCCGTGAGCTAATTGGCCATTCGAGGCAAGAAAAATTTGATTTTAGATTTCTTTATCGTCTACTAGCCAAATAACAATATACCCGTTTATACATTTAAATCAGTTGTCACAATCAATAGGATCAGCTGTCGCCCGATACGCGTCGAGTACATCAGATACCAGCTATCGGCAATCCACTCGTCATTGTGAAAAGGTGCACTGGTTTTAATATAACTGATGTTTTTTCTGTTATATTTGTTATTTCGTGGTATATTAAGAGGGCAATGTTACTACGCCTTTGATTGAAAACTAATAGGAAACGTTGAATGTATGGGAATGAAATACTTTTTTGACAAGTGACGTGACGTTGACTTGTTAGTTCAATATATTTTTACAATTCGTTAAAGTTTCGCATGTATAAATATACGTCTTGTTCTCGTTTAGAATAGTCGCTATCAAAGGAAAAAATATATTATGTATCGCGGCTCCTCACTTGTAGATTTTATTTAGTCCAGCATTTATACCTACTTATTAGGATTTTTTTTGCGTACGTGAATACCCAGTTGTATTTATAGTAGCTGATGTGTAGCCCAAATAAAATGTATGTAGAGATATGTAATTAAAAGTATATAGGTATATTGTTTTATATTCGTTTTTAGGCTAACTTAAATGTACATATATTATTATCTCTGGGGTCTATCGTGACGTTTCAAAGTTATATTATGACATTTGTGGATGTGTGACAGCACTACGCCTAAAGTTGTAGTCCTTCTTATAAGTATTGAAAAAGTAACAAAGAATTTAGGTTTAGTGTCAATAATATGTGTTATCCGATAAAAATATGTAGTATAAAAGTTCTAACAAAACCTAATTAATAACTAATCAGAATGTCACGAGCGTTATCGGTGATAATGAAAATACTTTCCTTTAGATAGCCGGGACCAAAATAAAGAGGAAAATGTACGAAAAATCAGGACCGTTTATTTATTTTTGTACTTTTTATTCATAAAATTTACCGCTATTGAGATTATTTAGTTCTCTATCTCAAATTGTCTATTTTTGATACATTTTGTCATGTTTATAATTTTACGTTGTATGTCTGATTTTGATAATAGAATTCCATTGCTCACTGTACTTTAAAAGTTTATGTATAAAACAGTTACATTTTCTGGGTATAAGAAGCATTTGCAGGTAAACTGGCAATTGAAATATACCAGTTTGACACCCAGGACAATCTAAAGGTTGCATCAATCTTGTGACTGGAATTGCTATCAAAAAATATCTAATAATAATAGTAAATTAATACATTAAAATAAAAAAAACATCAAGTGATTGAGAACCTCCTCTACCTATTTAAAGATTTTTGGTTGTTATCGGCATAACTATTTTACTCTACTTTACCTCATATCAAATATATTTACTTCAAAAGGCACGACTACTATAAACGTAGACTTTATGCTAATAGCGAATTAAGCGGGTATCGAAGTCTTTGAAGAGCACATGCCCGATGCAAACATTGGTCCCTGAATAAATATAGTTTAAATGCCAGGAGCGGCCCATTTCCATCCCTTGTGTCAATTTGTGATACCGTGAGGACGGTCGGTAGAAGGTTTAATAGAGATAAAACAATGTACTATCAATTCAAAATTAGTTTTTCTTTTCACCTACATTATATATTTTGTGTTTTATTTTTCAATAAATTAAAAAAAAGCATTTATTAGTTAATTACAAAAATAAATACTTTGTTTTGTACGGTAAGAAAACATAACACGTGTATTTTTTTCTCGCTACGACTTTATTTTGTAGAATTAAAAATCGGCTTAGGCTGAATTTGGTAAAAGTATAAGCCGACCTCCATAGTAAGTAACAAAGCTAGCTACAAAGAACAAGAAATTTGACAATAATTTAAATAAAAATAATATAATTATACAAATGTCAATATGCAATGACACATTTATTTTTCAGTGTGTTTTTTTTCGCAAATCAGTAATGGCTACCATAAAGGATTTAAGCAACATACCTATTTTGAGAATACTAACGTCGTCTTTCTTAACTTTTTTTATATTCGTTGTTCACAGTTCCTGTACAAAACTTTGTACTTCTTCGATTTGAGATAAGTGAGAAAGTTTATCCGTAGGCGTTTGTCGTCGAACAAAGACGACTAGTCGAACTCCGTTCGAAGGCAAATGATGTATTTAATTAGAATGACATGTGCAATTGTGTTAGTCATCGAGTTAAATACTTGGCACATGATACTGTAACGAATTATTTCGTGTTTCAGTGGCCGCAGTATTTATTTCTTCGACTAATTGAAAGTTGGTGATTGTAACAAAATTGAAACATACACATAAACATCTTATTCATGACACTGCTTTACGCCTTGTTACAAAGTAACAAATAGTTACAAAGAAAAAGGTACCATTAAATATTCCGAAATTAAAATTTAAATAAAGTGGTATTTGAAATACATGTGGCAATTTTTAGCATTTTCTTATGAAGAGATAAAAACGAAACCTTAGAGGTAAACCTCTGTTTTCTGCACGTCTACGTATCCGTCTAATACCAGACTGTATCTCATGAACCATGATAGCAAGGCAGTTAAATTTTTTACGGATTAAGTATTTTATCAGACCATTTTTTTTTGCAAATTTGTTTTTCTCTAGCCCTTAACTCGTTCTTGACTAGCTTTTTACTTAGTGACTGCTGTCAATTTCAGACGAAAATAAATAATGTTAAATTTTATGTTGCCTGGTGTAATTCGCAGTTCAGTTATTCGTTTTTATTCGATTATCTCAAAAAAAATATTATTCTAGCGTTTAAAATCTAATCCACTCTTAAAAAAAAGGATTTTAAACAAAAGAGCAAAGATAACACAATATAAAAAAGCAGTAGGAATTTCAGTTTTTATTTAATGACGTTCATTTCCATTATATTAGAAATGTTTTCTTTGTAACAATTACAATCGTTAAATTTGTTTTTTACCCTCTGTATTCAAAAACAAAGCAATAACACTATAAGCGTTTATCTGTAGCAAATATTCTGTAAGTTTTAATTTTATCCTTTTTTGAGTAATTAACTAAGCTAAGTTATTCAAGAAAACTTGTTCAGACATCTTAATATGATTTAATGTTTTGTAATTGATTCTTTCACGTTTCTTCGAAAAGCCCTATTATAGGACTTTATATTAAACCATCTTAGATTTTCGACAACTGTCAGTCACTATTGAAAAATATGTATGGAACTTGCCCAAACTGTGACAAAATCATTATCTAACTTGTTCAGAAAGGCTTTTCAATGAACGTTAGTTGATAACATTTTTTTTTTCTACTAGTATAAAAAAAAACCGTGACATGTGAGTTGAGCGCCTAAAGACGAGTTTCCGTACAAACAAGCTTTAGAACAACAAATTTGCGAAATTAAATATTCATGCATCCAATTTATAACTGCCCTAGGCGTTGCTTAAGCTCAATGATTATTTTTAACATTAAATTTGTTGTTATGGCCAAAAGAATAACATGCCCTGAAAAAAATTCAAGCTTCCAATTTCAGGAAGTACAGCCTGGTGACAGCATACAGACAGACAACGGACCCAAAGGGAAAAAACAGAAGTTATTACACGTTCTGTTTTTTCCCTTTGGGTACACAACCCAAAAATAATAGATTTCTAATTTGAATAAATAATGTTTAAATAAAAACAGCCAATTAAAAAATACAAAGTAACAATCAATTTTCAACTGTAAACACGTGCCCACATTCCAAAGTATTTCTAGAAAGAAAAAAAAATAGAACAAGGCAGAAACGCTATAACCAAATGTATTTGAATAAAAACTAACCTGTTGATGTAGACAAGTAACGTTGCCAGATCTCTAGTACTGACGAGAAATCATGAATATTTAATGACTCCGGTCATCTTTCACGGTGATTATGTTACCCATTTAACAATAGAACGTAACATCAAATTACATTTCCGCAATTATTGTCACAAACGACCACACAATATGTTTATAAGGTTTTTTTTTATATCACGTTGGATTTAAAACACTCGTTTCGTACGTGCCGGCCAAAGTGCGGGCGGGAACTGGGTTTGGGAAAAGTGTTCGCACGCGGGCGGCGAAATGTGTACTGAGGCCGTGGAGTGAGCTGCGCCGGCCCGCTTGTTGCCGGGGTACCGAACTTCTATTCTCCAATAACAGCTTGCCGCCAACCGAACACTTGTCGCCTATGTATTTTTTATCTATTCGAAATATTTGATAAAGATGATACTGAGTGAGGAGAAAGCACTTATTAATCGATAATTATCGTTTTAAATCTCTTGCTTACTTTTCTTAAACCGGCATTTCAATAAGGGATTTCCGTATTTCAAAAAAGCTGAGTATGTTTCAAGCTTTCTGAAAAAGCTCATACTGCGAAAATCTGAAGGTTTTCTAGTAAAACCTATCTTTATGAATGATATTGAGATTTGTTCACAGAATATAGTGACTTCACAATAGTAAAATCACGATTCATAGTTCTTTTTTATACTATTTCCGTATCCACTATCCTGCTAACATCTGATATTCAAAAATATTTGGAGATTTTTAAAGTAACATGTTTTTTTATTTTCATTCACCAATTTTGTAACATATTTTTCATAAAATTGCATAAAAATAATAAATACAAAACTTGTGCATTCGCTTCGTAACTGTCCCACGTAAGTATGACCACGATCGTCACTTACACACTATTTTATGTCTCCTCTAAAAAGTGCTTTACAATCCATCTTATCCTTCATAGCTTTTTTCCGGGTTGAAACTCTAATGACTTCACCTACGTCGAGGGCACGGCGGGGAATATGTCGGATTTACACAGATTAAAAACACCCCAGGCTCCTTCTACTGCTTTTCTTTTCATCGACCTCCTGATGTTTTTTTCAGATCCTTTTTTGTGAGAATTAATATGTATAATTCTATATCAATAATTTCTCCTACTCCGGGTCTGCTGGTAGAGAGTCCTTTAGAAATAAACAGCACCCTTGTATGTCATACTTCGTCATGTGTCTCTTGCCTACTATTTGGTGTGTACATAAAATATTGCATAAATAAATAAATAATTATTTTTTTACGTAACTGGACATCCATACAAAGAAGTATCTACCTATAAGAGGCCAAAACCATGGTTAGTAATTATTATTACCAACCAGGATCTCAGCTTTCAGAAATTAAATTTTAATTTTCGAATGACGGTTTGTCAACAATGAAATACCAGTAGAAGACAAACAGCAAAATAAAGAAGACTGTTTTTTCGCGTATTGAAAAAAGCTTTTAAAAGCTGCTTTTTTCTATTTAAAAGTTAAAGGAAACAGTTAGCAAGATGATGAAGTAAGTTTTAATTGGAATATTTATAAAATCGATTTTTTTTTCGGAAAATCGGGTTGGAGTTGTCTCACGGCGTAATAACGAAGAAATCTGCTCTTTGTTCGGAAATCGGTTTCGCACCTCGCGAAACCCTCAGTCGCATTGATGTTGCCCACCTGCTGCCTATCATGGCAGTATCATAAGGGGGCCTCCTGAGGCACGCACGTCGCGCTAAAAAGTAGGTTTGGCGTGTTGACCTCACCATCCACCCCAATCACCCATCCATGGACCGACCATGATCGGCCAATGTGTGAAGTTATAGCAGACCCACTAGCTCCTTATTGTAATAAAAGAAATACAAAATAATATACCAAACAACTTTTACGCTATCTAGTCTCAAACCAAGCAAATTTTGTGTTGAGTACTAACAACTGGTGAACATCCATACTAATATTGAAAGTATGTCTCGCTTTCATGCGAAAACTACTGAACCGATTGCAATGAAATTTGGTACATAGATGTTTGTCTAGAGCCTGAAGAAGCATATAGGCTACTTTTTAACCGAAAAGGGTTGTAAGGGGTAATGTTTCGATATGTAGCGGGCAGGCTTACAGGCATCATGATTTCAACAAGAAATAAACAAAATTGTAACCATAGTAACTGTCAGAATGCCGTTATTGTCATTCCATTTTGAAGTTACGACACAAATTATTTGGGTAGTAGATTATTCATGGTCATTGATTATAAAAGTATCAAGTTTAAACGCGGGTAACACCGCAGGGTCACAGCTAGTACTTATATATTTTTAAACTCATATGTAGCATAAGATAATATAGTAGATATTTTTTAAAAGATGATTTTTTTTATATGCTGCAATAGAATTTGTATCCTTTTTTGTAAGGAAGGCACCTTTTTGTGTTTTCTTATCTCACATTCTACAGTAATAATAGTGAATAGAAGGGGATATTACTATATTTTAATTATTTTTTGTCGTTGTGACTATCAGAAGTGTGATAGTAAATATTTTTTTGTTGTTCTGGGCAAAATCCGATGACTCCACCGTAAGGACAACGTCGGACACGTACCAACCGGGATCGTTGGCTCATTGTTTTATGGCTAGCGGCATGGCACACCTCTTTGATAATCATCAAGAAACAGCTCTCCTGAGTCAACTTGCACCAAGAATACAATTGCACCAAGACTTGTAACTCGTGCATTCAGATTTATGACTTCAACTTCCGTTTTTTTTTTTACAGAAAACCGCCAGAAGACCCTTATCTAACCAGTTCGGAGAAAGCAAAACTATTTTTCGTTGGACATTGGCGGGGTGTGATAGCTCTTTTCGCACCCATTATACTGATTTTAATGCTGACACCATTTCCACCTCAGGTATAGAACGCATTTGAAGTAGTTCTTTTATAAACAAATTGTAAGGGATCTTAGTCTGGTTTGTCCTTTAAAATGAGTTTGAATGATTTTAAAAGTTGTTCTCTTTGTCTGAAAACTAATTTTTATGTTATACTAGCTGACCCAGCAAACGTTGTTTTGCCGATTTTTTTTCTAGTTGTATGTATTTTTAGTGCCACATTATAATAAAAATGAAATCAAACAATTTCGTCCAAGAAATAAAATATTTTTTTTTAGTGTGAGCAACCCTTATCACTTGGGGGTATGAAAAATAGATGTTGTTCTATTCTCAGACCTACAGAATACGCATATAAAATTTGGTAAAAATCGGTTAAGCCGTTTCGGAGGAGTACGGTAACTAACATCGTGACACGGGAATTTTATATATTAGACTTTGATGGCTCATACATCGCCACTGTATATTTATAAGTCAAGCACTTGTGACATTCAAACCATAACAAAAAAAAATACGTGACAACATGATGCCACATATTTATTTCTGATTGATTTGAGCTCACCTTTTATTATAATTATTAAATACCAAGATTATGCGTCATGTTTTCCTTTTGGAATATTTGCTTGGTGTGGCCGCTCCGCCGCAGTTTGACCTGTTCGTATTTTTGCACTAATATCGCTTAAGCACGTTCGAAATTAATTGAAAAATGTAACTATCATATGTCAATGTCTTTGTTTGTATTTTAGAATTTAGGCACAAAGAGTATTTTGAATTTCAATATTTTCGGTCACCATCCTGTTTTTAAAAAAATTAATTTTATTACATAATAGCGGTGTTAGGTTAAGTCGACTAGGTGTATTCAGACAGTTTTTTGTTGCCTGGCTTATACCATTGCCAGCCAGCGTTATACTAGTATTTGGTTATTACGGTATCTATAAGGTGCTGTACAATTGTTTTGTTCTAGAAACATCAATGGACAGCCTACACCCTTCTATTAATGGCCATTTATTGGGTATCTGAGTGTATTCCCTTGGCGGTGACGTCATTTGTACCAGTCATCATATTTCCATTAACCGACGTTGCGGATACTCGGGGCTGTTGCAGGTCCTACATGAATGTGAGTATTAGTATGTATTGGAATAGTGGCACTAACATGTTACAGTTAAGGTAACCAAGCAAAGCTTAAGCGCCATTCTAAGTCTTTTCTCAAAACGCTCTGTTCTTCGAGCCCACTGGCTTAAGCAATGTACCTCAGGTAGGTGGGTGATTCTTCGGAAAAATACACTAGTTAGGGTCATATCATTATTCTCACCAACTGGTTCACTTCACTATGATGCCCTATATGTTTTAATTCTTACTTCATCTAATAATAGCCGTAGTACTTTACAAGCTTAGGTAAAAATAATATTAAATCAAGCAATCTGCAGTATGAAAAATGTGGTGAGGATAATGATGTTTTTAATTTGTGTTACTTTTCTCCGGAGAATCACCCAGGTACTTGTTTCTTCGAAGAATGCCACAGCAAGGATTTTTTGTCTGTGTGTCCCAAGACATGGTGGCACGCAGTTGGGCCGCGCATAAGATTTTACTTACAACCAGCTTAAAGCTTTACCAGCACAGACATGACGTCATGGCAAATTAAACTCTAATTTTATTGTTACAGGATTCAATTATGATGTTTAATGGAAGTTTAATTCTTGCATATTCTGTTGAACAGTCTGGCCTTCATAAACGCTTAGCCTATTTTTCTATAAGATTGATTGGCTATTCGCATTTAAAGTAAGAATTGTTTTTTTTAAATAAATTTTGTCCGTTACGATTAATAAAAATGATCGATTTTAATAATATTTGGTGCCTGAAATTGTTTGAACGCCAAGAAAACCTTTGTTTTTTATTACCATCATCTATATTATCTCATCTAGACTGCCATGCCTATTTAATTACTGTTCTATGGCTAGGTTTTTTTTCATGTTTGCAGGTAAGTAATTCTTTACTTCAGGATCGAACCTGAACATAATAATTATTGTGTATTTAATCTACATTCGAATTTAGATTTACTAAATAATAATAATATCGTATGAACTAAGGGTAATGAATAAATTCCCGATCTTCTATGTATATTTCTTTCTATGTTATTAGTTAAGTTGTTGATTTTGTTAGTTTATTATTATGTTGATTTACAATTTCTCTTTATTTTTCAGACTTTTGATGGCTATGTGTTGCGTCACAACGTTTGCCTCTATGTGGATCACGAACACTGCTGCTACTACGATGATGGTCCCTATCAACTTTGCTCTACTCAGAGTATTCGAAGATGTGAGTGTTTTGGTTAAATTAACCCATATATAATACCTATCCTTCATACGATAGCTACCTTTGAGTCTTTCGTCACATCACGTACCTTGGAACTTAATTTGCCGCCCGCTCAAATAATGGCATATTAATAATTTGGTTGGTTGGGTGTCTTTGTGCATGTGAGTTGTAGGTTTGTAAACCCCCCGCGATACAAGGATTAAATTCTTTAGTGCAGGGCTACGGTAGACTCGATCGAAACTTTATATGAATAACAAAACATTAAAAAGTAATGAAATATGTGCAGAAAGGTTTTTGGATAGTTAGGGGGGTCAAGGCTACATTTTATCTCGGCGTTCCCATGGAAACGCCGAGATAAAATGTGTGTGATAAAATGACCGAACGCTGCAAAGAAGACCATGCGGGCGGAGTCGCGGGCAACAGCAAGATATTTCAATAAAGCAAAATTTTTGTCTCGTGTCATATTTCATACAGAAAAACTTCAAAATGTAAGGCTGTCCAAATTAGGCTCGTGAAGGATTTGAACCTCCGACCTCCGATGCTCAGGTGTTTAAACCTGGATATCGGCGCTCTCGCCCTCTGAGCTAACGAGACCTGTGAGCGGAGTTTTCAATTTATCGACCATTACACTCAAATGACATCACTACCATTTCAAAATCGACCTTACCGCTTATAAAATAAAGCTGCTATTCATGTCTAAGTCTAACTGTGTACCATGAGATTTCGTACAGCGACACGCTACGGGGTACAGGGTAGTTGACAGCATGCTACGCTTTATGCCCGCTCTACACTTAGCCCGCAGAGTGTGTAGTAGTTTCGCATATTCTTCGCGGTTTCGCGCTTTGTTCCCCAAATTTTGTCAGTTTATTGTTCCGCGTCAAAGAAATTGCGAAGCGGGAACGCGACGCGAACATGCATGATCCGCGGGCTAAGTGTAGAGCGGCCTTTAGAGTTTGTTGGTCGGCAATAAGGGGTGCGGACTATGTTTGTTTTTTTTCTCACGACGTTCAACAGTGCTACGCTTAAATAAGCCTTTTATACAAATTCTAATTTGATTTTGATTGAGTGAATATTTTTTATATTCATTGAAACTTGTTTTTTGAATATCTATCTTCTATTGAATTTTCATAGTTTTTCTATAAGTCGAGAATATGTCACCTCAATGATTTTATCGATGTAATCAATGTATGGATGTTGTTCCACTAAAAAACTACTGAAAATATTTAGACGAAACTTGGTACACACATACTCTATAACTCAATAAATAGCAATAACTTACATAGGAAGGTTTTTATTCTGAATTTATGGATAATTTTCTATTCGTATCGGGTGAAGCCGCGGGTAACAGCTAGTTAAATATATTGGCCAACATAATAACACCAGCCTATATAAAACCCACTGCAGAAAACAGGCGTATTTCCGTATTAAGGTTTGGATTATTGATGACCACGTTAGCACACAAAATGTCACATTCGTACTTTGCCCGCGTTGGAATCGAACATAATAAAAAACCACAAGGCTTCGACAACTACTTTACTTAATTTAATTTTTTAGTAGCTAAAAAGAACATTAAATAATAATCAAATCACACTACATTCATACAACACCAAAAAGCGTTTATTCTGCGAAACTACCAAAAAAAAATGACTCCAAGAGGCAAAAATCTCTATAATGCAGTTTATTTATTTTCAGCAAAAAGTAATTGTCGTTTATGAGCAGACTCCTGACGGTGACAAGGTTGCAAGTGATACTACAGTGTGTTACTTCTGCGCTGCTACGTTCTCTGCAACTGTAGGTAGGTATCGTATTAATTTACAAGCTTTGTTTTTCCCGTTGTAAGTGTAAAAAAAAATCTTTTGGCTATTTTTGCCATCCGTAGTTAAGTAATATTTATATTACGTACTAGTCTAGTCCAAGGCCTTTTTGATCAAGGTCTCGAATCTGCCTGAGATCTCTTCAAAGGGGAATACCAGGGTCTTATGAGCGGTTGGGTCCTATGTGCGGTTTTGCACACGTAAAACCAGGGTGAAACCAGCTGTCTGTTTAAAAGTAAGGAATAATAATCTCCTTATACAAATTTACTGAATAATGATTTTTATTTAAACAGGAGGGATAGGTACGCTGGTGGGCACGGGTACGAACCTGGTATTCAAAGGACTCTTTATGTCGTAAGTTATATTTTGATGGTTAATAGAGATTCCATTATATTATAAAAGAAGCAACTGTTAATGAAACTAGTATAGTGTTTTTTGCTGATTACAATCGGACTTTATATGATACGATTGTAATAAAAAAATGCTACAGCTTTATACGCATAAAAAGGCAAGACATTCAAAAAGTTATATTAAACACAAAAAGTTTTATGTGTTTGCGTTAAAGAGGTTTTGAGTTATGGAAGGGCACCAAGTGGTTCGTAATATTATACTCGGCGCTGGTTAGCCAGTTTTCGCGTGATACGCTGCAGAGTATGTTGAAAATGTATTTTGCACTTTAACAGTGTTTGATAAAAACACACGCTCATTAATTACAGGTCATACCATGAGGCTCCAGAATATTTGTCTTTCCCAAAGTTTTCGGCCTGTACAGTACCTTTGATGATTCTCTTGGAATTATGCGTCTATATGTACATGGTTGTCCTCTACTTTGGATTCCTAAGGTAAATAATCCATACTAATATTATACATGCGAAAGTAGCATCTGGGTAGATAAATCTTACTACCTCTCCAAATCATTTTTGAAGTAGCATAACGTTTAATTCATGTCAAAAATATACATTACCTTTGCCCATGCTCAAAGGACTTTACTGGTATTATTGTAAGCAAAAAAAAAAATAATTCCAATCTGTAGCCTGGGATGCTATATATGGTTTGAAGCCTTTAAGAAAGACCAAGCTGTAAACAATGAAAATAAACAATCATAGTTTACTTTATGATTTTAACCTCACCATATTATAATGTAACTATTTTTAAAGAAATAGATTTTAAATATACATATTTTTATTTCAGACCCGGCAGTGATGCTGCTAGGAAATCAAAAATGCCTGAAGCTGCACAGTTAGCGGCAAAAGCAGCAATTGCTGCTGATGTCAAGAAACGGGGCGCCATTTCATTTTGGGAAACGGTAACGTAACCCGCATGTTTACGGTTAGACCTTCACATCTGTTGACTATGAGAGATCGTACAGAATCTGTAGTCACCTTGTACCACGAAAATCTTGGTAACGTAGTTCGGTTTCCCTATTTGTCCTCTTATATGATTAGAAAGTACATCTTTATCTTATTAACATTGTTGTTGGACATACTAACTAGAACAATGTAAAAAAAATGGGGGTATATTTGAAAAGGGTGCTTAAAACAATATTAAAATCAAATTTTATACTGATTTTCAGGTAATTGTATTTTCAGTTCTCAGAATAGAGATATTTAATGACGTACTTGGAATATCAATTTACGGGTTGCGTTTTCTCAAAACTATTCTGGATTCTTATTATGAAGTACTTGATTTTAATTACAGTGGGTGTGCCTGTTGTTTGGTGGTGCCATGGTCCTATTTTTCTGCCGCTCTCCACAACTGTTCTTCGGTTGGGGAGACGCGATTCATGCATTCTTTGACATAAAAGATACAAAATTGTAAGTATTTTTTTTTCAATCTCTTATTTGCCTTGTCTGTATTATTGTAGCTCTTTTTTTCTTTGTACCGTTTGTTAAAACTCCCGATTAAAATTAATCGGAAGTGTTCTCAGCTATGACTCACAAATGTCGGTCGAACTCTGTTCTCCCTAAGAAAGCACCTCGAGTAATTTTAATCGAGAGTGGGCGTACTAACACGTAACGTTTCGTAACGGGCAGACAGTGGGCTGATTACTTTATGCGAATGCAACCTGACCGATGAGAAAAGATTGACTCCGGTCAACGACATCGTCGTCAAGGTTGTCCTGACAAAAATATTGACTTTTTTATCAGACGTGGCCAACAGGGAAGTGAGATCAAAGCCTTAAAAAAAATGTAGTATGCTCGTAGTTTGAATGAGGTGGATCTGGACTTGTTCTGTAACTACAATGCTGCAATACCTACTGAGAAGGAACGTTAATGGTGTCGAATTGTATTGAGCAATAAAAATAATTAGGTTGAAATGATAAATCATCAATACTTACAATATATGTTTGTTTTCAGTGTTCGAGATTCAGCCTTAGCTATGTGTGTAGGCTTTTTAATGTTCCTCCTGCCACGCAGCTTAGAATTGTTTAAGAACTTTACAGCCAAAGGTATCAATATTTATGATATATATTTTAAAAATGTTTAATAATCAAGAATAAGTATTGTGCAGCAACAGCAGACATAGCCCTTAAAAAGGATAGCGTCACACGTTCATACTAATTATTACCGATTGCTAAAGTTTCAACAATTTTTAACAAGAAAGGTTATTTTTTGGCAGAGTTAACCTAAGTCTTATTATTTTATTTTTTTCTATAGAAATTGTTTTAGAAATTGAAAAATATATCTTTTAAAATGAATACGGTTCAAGTTCTTTTTTATTGTTCTTATTTTTCAGACGAAAGAGAACTTCCACGTTCATCGCAAAAAAGTCTTCTGGACTGGAGATTACTGAATTCTCAGATGCCATTTGCATTCAGTTTTCTTTTAGGTACGTATTTAAGAAATACTAATAAAACCAAAAATACTACTAAGGACTGAACCTAAGATAAGTAAATATAAGTTGAAAGTTAAGCTGAAGGGTTTTTTGCTTAGCGAAGCTGACTCTAGTAATAGTGAGATGAAGTAATATATATATAGATATAATATTATTATACTATAAATATATCTTAAATAATAGTTATAAGTGTTAAAATAATAATAAGCATATTGTTACAGAGCGCATCTCGCAACAAGCGACATAGCTTGGCGAGTAAACTTGTAGATACAATGTAAAATTATATAGCTTTGAATAATGATTTAAAAAAGAAAGTGACATTGTTAGCTTAGTAGATGCAACAACTGGAGCGTTGAATCAGGAGCTACAGGTTCGATCCCTGCTTTTGGGGTTTGGTTTTATATATTGGATGACGCGACGTGTCGCGACATCGAACTTCGCGTAGAACAAGCCTTTGTGCTATCCGTTCATACTTCTCCTGATTTTGTGTGCATGACTTGATTGAGACTGGTTTTAAAATTAAATCCCCTACTGCAGGAGATGCAAAAAAACAATGTTTTTAGATGTAAAACCAGCGAAAGAAATATCTGGTTTTTCTAAAATTGGTTTTACACTGAAAACACGTTTTTATCCGTTTCTGATAATATTTTCAAATTTGTCATTTCCCGATTCTGTCGGTAATTTTGTTTTTGATGACACTTAAAAATGGATTTAACCACAAATTGTATGGAGCCCGAGCGATTGTTAATGCAATGTCTCGTTAATCTAATTTTTTCTTTTTGTTTTTGACAGGCGGCGGGTTTTCGTTATCCGGTGCTGCAAAAAGTTCTGGCTTAAATGCAAAGCTTGGCGAGTCAATGCAAAGCTTAGCAGGGTTGCCAAATATGCTGGTTTTGCTAATCGTTGTATTTGTTGTTGTCTTAGTCACAAACTTTGCTTCTAATGTAGCTGTCTGCAATGTATTTACGCCAATAGCTATGCAATTGGTGAGTCCTACGAAATTATTTGCGTTGGTTATAGGTTTTTGTTTAGCGTACCATTTTTTAATACTCCTGTATTTTCAGGCAAGAGAAATCGGACAAAATCCTCTATGGTACTGTATAGCTTCAGGAATAGCTGCATCGTTTTGTTTCCTTATACCCGTCGGTACGCCTGGGAACCTTATAGTACAGAGCGCTGCGTCTGTACCGACGTCAAAAATGGTATGATTATTTACATGTTTACTCAATAATCTAAGGTTGCCAGTTCATAATAGGCGAGCGAGTTCACAAAATGAAACGGGATAAGTCTTCCCTCGTTTCTGCACTCTGAAGCCGCGCTGTGCTTAAATAGACAAGTAAGCTTATGCGGAAAAAAAAGCCCTTTATCCACCCATCCTATTTTTTATCCAATTTGCAACTGACTTAATTTACCATGCATGATACTTTATCTTCACCTGCGATGTCGATAGTCATGATCGTATCACGGATGGTCGTGATGAGTCACAAATGAGAGTAAACATGATGATACTTAGCTTTAAATAATTCCGTTAATAAATAAACAATCATAGTGATATGTCAAATTGCCTCAAGGTGAAAGAACTGACTTGTGTTATTGACTATCGATGCGTTGGCTGGCATATCTTTGTGAAAGCACGTTTTAGTTGGGAGATGTCCATAGGTACTAATTAAAACTACGTATTGTTTTCGCAGATTGTGGCCGGTTTCGGTCCAACATGTTCCTGTATTGTAGTAACATGGTTAATGATATACTATTGGGCCCCCGTAATTTGGCCAGACCTAAAAATACTGCCAGAGTGGATTAAGTAAACTTGATCCATCGTTGAACTCGCCAATGTTGCTCATTTACTTTGGTGGGATAATTTTATACATTTTTTAATATTGAATATTGTTCAAACATTTTAATTATTAACAATAAGAATTATGAGAAAAGAAAGTTGGTTTTCTCCTTAAATGTTTACTTTAATTATGACTACATAAAGTCATACGAATTCTGCAATTTGTTAGCCGATTGTATTGCACTGCAATAAAAAGGTGAGTTTTTGTTTGTTTTGTGTTAGACTATCATGTTTCAAAAGAAGTAGGCAATTAAAATGTAATTAGTCTAATGTAGCCTTTTTTAAATAAAATAAATGCCTATAATTATTGTTTTATTTAACCCTTAACTGCCAGAAAATCCTGCAAAAAATGTGCCGCTAGCGGCAACCACGTATTACACTTTTAGGTATTTTTATTCCAAATTGTTTTGTCACTATGCAGTTACGGTAGAACGTTAAAACTGGAGATCCGTTCCTTTTAAATTTGAGCATGGAGACCCAGGTCTAAACAGACGGACCGCATTTTAACCGTAAATTTGCACTTCGGGTGCAGTTTAATGCAGTTGACACGACTGCATGCCGACTGCAATTGGCCTGCACGGTTGGTTTGCAGTCGTGTCAACTGCATTCAAACTGCATCCGAACTGCAAATTTGCAGTTGATTACAGTTGAAATGCGGTCCGTCTGTTAAGACCACTAAAATGCGGATACCTTTTGAAAAAAATATTTCTGAAAAAAGATGGAATCGGCTAGAAGTGTAGAGAGGTGACAACTAATAGTGTCTATATCCTAGGATTCTTATTTTGCGAATTTCCAGTGTGGTCCCTCGGTTCACACGCACATTACAATCAACCATGGTAGGTCACATATCCGGAGCGATGTCGTCGTTCTGACAATTTCACCTCTTGAGACAGCACACTAGCTACCCCTGTAACCAAAGAGCTGGGAGTCTGAGAGTGGTCAGCTCGCCACAAGCGAATAAATCTTGTTTATATTTATACAAATCTCAAACTTAAGATTTCCGACACAGACGAAGGGGAAAAGGAAGATAGGTTAGGAATTTATATACGGCCACTTTCTATATTCGATCCCGAATCTAAGATTCCGATCAATCCAGATTTTACTCAATCCCTCGATTAAGCTTGAATCTGCATTTCATTAATCGATCTCGTCTCGAAATCCATCGAAAAAAAACGGATAGATCGCCCTGCTAAACGTTTTGTTTTACGCATGTGCAGAAAAAGTACTTCAGCGATTATTAATGAGTAAAATGGTGACTTTTTTCTTAAAGCTTATCTATTTTATGTATAATCGCTAGAAAGTGCACAAAATACAAAAATAAATGATTGGGAAGTCGTAGCGGTAAAATTCTGTAATTCTACCTCAAGATTAGAAAAAGCATAAACGACAATAAACGTTTATTGATCAGTAACGGAACGCCAGTCAATCGAAAAGTTGTCAGTCAGTTTGACATTAACATAATATATTTTAAAATCCCAAGTTTATTTGTTGTTTGTGTTTCCGATGTCTCAATTATAGAATAGAATACAGCGGCAATATTCGAGCGCGTTCAGAATAAGTTCACGCGCCATCTGTCCAAGAAACTGTATGGGGTGTATCCGTTCTACCTACTCATGGATCCCACTCTGTTTGTTCTGAGCATGGTTGGCAATGATCAACTGTATATGAGACGGGAGTTTGCACTGGTCGTCTACTTGGTGAAGGTGATTCGTGGAGTGGAGAATCACCCGGAAGTATTGCAGCGCTTGAGCGTGTGTACCGGACCCCTTCGTGTGGCGGCGGCGAAGCCCGCACCTACAGCGATATTATAATCGTTATCTATTGATTCCAGTATTACAGATATTGGTAAAAGTATACTTAGTACACAAAAACTATAATACCGAAAGCCAAAAAATTTAAGCATCAGCTTATGCTTAGCAATCCAAAAGAATTACTGAGCGCTGGTCTTCAGCTTAAATCCTTGACCCCCGTTTACAAGTACAGAAAAAAAAACAACCACTCGATACACCACAGTCACAATTACAAATTTTGAGGACAGAGTTCTTCTTCGCTGTCACTACTATCCTAGTTCGATAGCTGAGCTAATACTTCAAGATCGCTATCACTATCACTTGAAAATATTTCCATTTTCACAGATTTCTCAGTACAATCCGTAAAAAATTGGGGATCGCGATTATAGATCAAAAACGTCAAAAATCGATTTGTCAAAACCAAAGATCGGTTATAGAAAACGCATAACCGTCACTTTCATACAAATACCTATCTAAAATCTCGATCCGCCCTCCCAAAGATAGATTGAAGAAAAAGATCGAGAAAACGATCCATGGATCGGTTATAGAAACACTAAAAGTTGGAAATGGATTCAAATGCAATCTCGATCCGTAAATTAGGGATTGAGATCGAATATAGAAAGCGGCCGATAGTAAACAAATACGCAACCAAAATGGCGTGTATTATTTCTCGATATCCCGTATTCTCTTTCTCGTTCAATCTTTCTCACTATAGCTTTCTCCCACCTCTCAATCCATAGCACCGGGCGTGATACGACGTTCGCTCTGACTCACTTTTTCTCTCAATCTTTTTCACTTGCTCGTTCGTCCTGTCTTTCTCAAATCAAAATCGGTCTCGCTCGCTCTCTCTCTCTTTTTTGACACTTCCATTGCACACCGGCATGACGCTGCATCTGTAAAGAAATTACCCTCATGCACCTAAAGAAGTTTCACTTCAAAAAGGATTGTAGACCCCTGCTTTAGTTAATCATAACCATCTTGATACAGTTGCTTGGTAATAACATAACAAAACCAAAATTGCACCTGCACTAGGAGTATATTAGCGAAATTACGCGAAGAAATTAAAATTATGGAAGAAGAGCAAGAACATGAAAAAGAGGAAAATCTTGAAGATAGGTAAATTTAATGCTTAGACTACTATTAAAACCTATAGCGACAATATGTAAAGAATTTAATTTAATTTGGATTAGATTGGCACTATTCGTATTTTTCTTTTCGGGTTAACACTGATTTACAATATTAGACCTGTGATTTGGGATATGACCTAATTAGGTAAATCACTAATATTCATAAGTTTTGAACAATGCCACAAATCACAAAATATAAGCATTTTTCAGCAAACAGTTGGATTCATTTTATTGACCGTGAGTGATCCGTCCAGTACTTAATTTACAATTTTTGTTAGGAGGAATAGTTTCAAATTTAATCCAATTGCCATTCATTCATCGGTACTTGTAAA
This sequence comes from Trichoplusia ni, assembly GCF_003590095.1. Taxonomy (NCBI): domain Eukaryota; kingdom Metazoa; phylum Arthropoda; class Insecta; order Lepidoptera; family Noctuidae; genus Trichoplusia; species Trichoplusia ni. The sequence continues at coordinate 13,298,090 of NC_039480.1, read as the reverse complement.
TAGCAGAATCGGGGCATTATTGCATGTATCTGCTTTTGAAATTGTGAGGTGGTTACAAGCACAGGGTACAAGTAAGTGCAATAATATTAAAGTCCTTACTCTAGCTCTGCTGCAAAGGTATTCTTTACATACTTCTACTCATAACCCCTTTGTTCTTTAGAAATGACGAGGATCCAAAGGTGACAAGGACAAGAAAACTTACACTGTTCCTACGCATTCATTGGCGCGGTTTAGTATGTCTAATTAGTCCACTAATATTGTTACCCGTTCTATCGCCTTTTCCTCCTGAGGTACGCAAGGGTATTATCACTGATAAGTATCAATTTTGTAGAGTTACAATAATAAGCTTATGAGTACTTATGTCCATATTTTAAAGTTCTTAGCTCAGGCTCGAAGCCTGGCATTGAATTCAAGGGCGAATTGAAAATTAATTATCACATGCTAAAACAGCAAAGAAATCTCTACAAGTTTGTAGGCGTACGGTAGGCCTCTGAAGCTACGTCAAAGATACGGCCTAAGGTTACGTACGGCCTACGGTTTTAAAATTTGAGCCCAGATTAAGCCACATTCCTTACAAGAAAATATTTATATGCACTTGTTTTTGCTTTCAGAAAAGTCAGTGGTGTGCCTATACTCTGTTAGTGATGGCAATATTTTGGGTAACAGAATGTATACCTTTGCCCGTTACCTCATTTATTCCAGTCATAGTTTTTCCTATGGCTGGAGTTATGGATACCCGGCATTGCTGCAGATGCTATATCAATGTGAGCTTCTCTTTTTTCAACTCCGATGCAAAAACGTCGGGCTGTTAGTAATCATTAGCTTAACGTATCTGCTTGTAACGTCTGTGCGTTTTTCTGTCATTGGATGAACCGATTTCAATTATCTTTATTTATGGCCTAGTGAATTAGTCGGTCAGGGTATATATAACGATAGAGTGAGATTTAAAAGTCAATGGAGAGACCTTAGGCCAGTAGTAGGATAATATTTGGCAAAAAAAAAAACAAACACATGCGTAGCAGCTGCAATATGTTATGTTTTCAATTGCGCCTGCTATCACTAGGTTTTTAAGTAAAGAAAATCACGTAAAATTCTTAAATCCTTGACAGGACACTGTCTTCATGTTTTTTGGAAGTATGGTTCTTGCATGTGCCGTCGAACAGTCTGGCCTGCATAAGAGATTAGCTCTATTCACTATAAGACTTATTGGATATTCTCACTACAGGTAAGTAACATATCTGATTCATGTTGGATACATAACATATGAATACATCATATCAGCCTATAAACCTCACACAAGGAGGCACTGACCAATTTCCATTTGTGGTAGGTTCGAGAAATGATCACCACGTTGACTTACTGTCAATTAGCTTCACATTCCAATATTTGGAGTCCAGGTTTTCACACGACGTTTTTTCCTAAACTGTTTGTCACTGGAAGCTGCGAATCATCAAAAAAAAATACACGAATTTTCAAAAGTATTATTATGCATTAGTACGTTGCCTGTGTGAGGATCGAACCGGCAACTACTGCATACAAATCCATACACATAGGCAAAGACACCATTTATTGGCTTTCATGTTATTAATGAGTTTCAAAATCATACAGATTATTATTCGCGATGTCGTTTACGACTATGTTTGTCTCAATGTGGATCACCAACACCGCGGCGACGACCATGATGGTTCCTATTAATTTCGCCTTGCTCAGTGTTTTTGAGGAAGTAAGTAATCCATGGCTGAAATAAATATTTATTTTTATTTCACACAGTCCGAACCTGAACCACTTAATATGTTTGCTTCGATTCGTATCTTAAGACACCTTACGTATTGTAAAGTAAAACGTGAAACGGTAGTTTTATTAGGCTTGATGACAATAATACTGAAAAGTTTATGAAATTATAATTTTAATGCTTTCAATAAATTTCTGTATACCTAGTTCCTTAAAAAAATTATGGCTTCATGGCAAAATATGGCTGATTAATAAAGCAGTTTTTCTTACAATTAAAAAAAGAACTTATCTCCCAGTAAGGAATTTAATTCTTGTGCGCCGGGGATTTCACAAACATTCAATTCATTGTTGTATAATTTGCAAATAAATTATTTTATATTTATCCTTATGTGATATATATTTTTATTTCAGCAAAACCTTCTTGAAATCTACGAGCTAGATGACACTGGTGAACAGGTTGCTTCGGATATAACGACATGTTATTTTTGTGCAGTCAGTTTTTCTGCCACTATTGGTTGGTACCAAGCCTACGTGAGAGGCCTCTTGACGGAACACAATTTTTGCAAGAGACTGGTTGTATACTTCCAGCCCATTTAATTTTAAATAATTACTAGCTGATGCTCGCGACTCCATCCGCGTTGCTATAAAGATAGTATTATTAGGGAACATATTTTATTGAAATAACTGTGAATTGAGATGTAAGTTATGTATCTTTCAAGTTGGATAAAACATGAAAATTTTATTACAATTGGTTTAGTGGTTTGGGGTTATACATGATGCGTATTTTATTTTTATTATTACCTGAGCCCGCGATTACTACGTTCGCAGCATCCAAAAAAGTTGGTTCGTTTACTTCTTTTTTTATTTCTGCTACATTATTTCTGCAAAATTGGCTCAGCCATTTCAGAGATTTGCTGAAACAAACTGACAGAGAGTCAAAAGTCAGAAAACAAAAAAAAATACAAAACACTTTCAATACTGATACAGATAATCAATTTATTCTCTTTGTTTAACCAAAAAGTTTTTAAGCATGGAAAAATTGTATTTTCACAGGTGGCATCGGTACTTTGGTGGGAACGGCAACGAATTTGGTATTTAAAGGACTATTTCAAAAGTATAATATGAAACCATCTTTCTATTTCTTTTTACACTTCGAGTAACCCCATACAATTAATTCCCATTATTTCAGAGCTTTTCCTGCCGCGCCAGAATATTTATCGTTTCCCAAATTGTCTGCATTTTCAATACCTTATATGTTTGCTATGGAAATATGCTTGTATTTGGCCTTGGTAATCGGATATTTGGGATTTTTAAGGTATTGTATTTATTTTATAAAAAATATGAAATGAACCTCCAAAAACAGAAATGACAAACTCTAGAGGCGTGTTTAGGGTTACGTAGCTAAAGTGTCAAAATGTGTTCCTATTACTCCATCAGTCCTTCATTAACTGTTATAGATAGACTGTTATTTTTTTTACAGATGTTGTATTTCTAATTCCTTTCGCGGTAATAACAAAATAAAACGAAGATATGTTACGGTCGGTACAATGACGGGTGATTATATTTTTTTTATTACCTATTTGTACGGAACGGTCAGCGTCGCATTCCAATTCCCACTTGACTGATTTTTTTGTTACTTCTTGTCGAGTCTTAACTGTAGTTGAATTTTTGATATGATTTATAAGGAACTGATTTTTATAATAATGAAATGTAACTGAACTTTATTGTAGACCTAAAAGCAAAGATGCTATCCTGGCAAATATATCAGAGTCTGGAAAGTTGGCAGCAAAGAATGCTGTTCACGAAAACTGGCGAAACCTGGGCAGAATAACCTTCTGGGAAATCGTAAGGAAATGTTTATTAAATGTAGCCAGATTGAATTTTAGAGTGGAGGATATCTGTTTTAAAGCTGCGTTTAGTTAAAATTCTTACATATTATACTGTTGTATTCCTTATGGCTTTTTTTAATAAATATAAAATTATTTAATCTTCTAATATATAAAATTCCCGTGTCACGATGTTAGTTACCGTACTATTACGAAACGGTTCGAGCGATTTTTATGAAATTTTGTATGCATATTGGGTAGCTTTGAGAATAGAACAACATCTATTTTTCATACCCCAAAGTGGGTTGCTCACACTAAAATTTATTTATTTATTTTTTGGACGAAATTTTTTGTTTTTATTATTTTATAATGTGGCATTAAAAAATAGGTACAACTAGAAAAAAATCGGCAAAACAAAGTTTGCTGGGTCAGCTAGTTATAATATAATACTTGTAACTTTCACACAGCACCATCTAGTCTCAAACTAAGCAGTGCTTGTATTATGAGGACGAATATTGGCTGATGATGGTGGTTTACGCTAAACACTGTTGTTATAATGTATTGTGAATACACTGTTATACGCAGTGTAGTGCTTCGTCTCGTTTCCACACGGTGATTTTTTAGTCGTCTTACAAAAGTAGCCCAGTTCATGTATCCGACGTAAAATACCCCTAGGCGCGATTATTATTTTTTTATCATCAACTAAAATAATAAGTACGAAGTTAAAGATGAAAAATCGGAAATATACTCTTAAAAATGATAAAAACGGCGCCGCCCGCGCCCTTCACCATTGTTACAGGGCTCGGACGCGCTCGCAACAGAGCTGTGTTTCTAAAAAACTACGAATTGCATCATGATATTGAATAAACATTGCATTTTTTTTTCAAATCTCATAAAAACCTATTTTTTATCATGAACGTGTTGTAGTCATTGGATACATGAACTGGGCTGCTTTTGTAAAACGACTAAAAAATCACGGTGTATAAGTATTTTGATTATGTTTCAGATGGTTGTAATATTGTTCGGTGGTGCAATGGTTATGTTCTTCTGCCGTTCTCCTCAAATTTTTGTGGGATGGGGTGACATTATCTCAGATTATTTTGAACTGCACAATAATAGATAGTACGTTTAACAAATTATGTTATTGTAAATCGTAATTTTTTTGAACATTGTTTTTTAAATATTCTGTACATGAAAACACAAAAGAAATATTATTTTAATTTAATTATTGAAGTAAAAAGCAAAAATATTAATTAGTTTTAATGTTAAGCATTGAAGAAAATAACATCCCACCAAAAACATTAAATGTAAAAAAATGCCAAGTCTCTCGATGCAGTCTTTCCATCGTAAAAAGTTTTGAGATCTCATAGAAGCCAAGTCCTATTCAAAATATTTTGTAGTTATAAATCAACATTTAGTAATTGTATCAATAGTTTTCTTTATATTATAATTATAGTGACTTGGCAATGAGCACAAGAAGAAACAAATAAAACGGCATATTTGTAGGAGTTGAAAGTTACACACACCGCATGCGTAAACATTAATATCACAAAATTAATTTTCTTTTGGTTTATCCGTGTCGTCCCAACCGAATTTCGGCAACGGCAGTCAGTCTTAGTGTACTCTCGATTCATTTACTTTCATAAAGCGATGGCCTGTAAGGTATTCTTAATTATTGTATTGGAGCATGTAGTCGGTGGTGACCATCATGATTCACACATAACAAATAATCTGATCACTGGTCTCGTCAGTAACATTTGCACATAATTCCAGGCATCAAGCAGCTTTTAATTTGTGCTCATTGCCAAGTCACTATAATTATAATATAAAGAAAACTATTGATACAATTACTAAATGTTGATTTATAACTACAAAATATTTTGAATAGGACTTGGCTTCTATGAGATCTCAAAACTTTTTACGATGGAAAGACTGCATCGAGAGACTTGGCATTTTTTTACATTTAATGTTTTTGGTGGGATCTCATTTATTTTTTGTAAGTGTATTTCTTTCTTTTTTTTTAGGTGTCATAATTTCTAGGACTTCAGCTACTGCTTTGCTTAGAACCCATTCTCTATCTCTATCTCTTTTGTTTCTTCTCTGAGACTTCGTTACTTCTAATGTAAACAAGCTTAAACTTATATATATATGCATATATATATCTACTAACTTACAAACTATAGCCAAACTAAACTAAATAACACGTAAAGTTCTCCGAATATCAATTATCACTACAATATTTTTTAGTTTCGAAATGGTTTTTCATAGACAGGTGGCGCTATCAAATGAAAATTATCGAATTATTCTGAAGTACTACTTAGACTGCGCTTTGTAACGAAACCATAGCGCGATTCAGACACGTACAACGCCATCTATCGAGCGCGCATACAATATTTATCGCAATACAATGGAGTTTTAGCTTTATTAATTTAATGAATTATGAATTTTATGTATTAATTTGTATTAATGATAGTCTGTGTATTACATTTATATTATTCTTTTCTATTCTATGTATGTATTCATCCAATTGAATAGGTACTTAAACAACGAACAAAGTTAACAATGCAGTCAAAATCCATACATAATGTTCTTGCCAAACCGCAAATATAAAATTGTTTTCTATGGCATATTATTTTTTAATGTTTTTATAATTTTTCCTTTATATGTGGCTAAGGACCTATCTTGGTGCAAAATTTGAAGTTTCTAAGTCTGCTAGAAGTACCTTAGATTTTTGATGATCTGTCAGTGAGTCAGTGAGTGACAAAATGGTGTAACTTTGATCGACCGTAACTCCTAAACCATTAATTCAATTGGCATGTAATTTCGAACTTAAGCTTGTTCTAATGCCTACTATTATTCCCCGAAAAGCTAAACTCCTAGCTTTGTCCACGTCGAAGATACAGGGGGGGCGAAACAGCCGCGAATCGCTTCGAGAAAAGATGGTACGGCCGTGCCCGTTTTGCTCGAGACTTGGCAGGGGCACTGCCGTGCCCTCAGATGAATTACCTTTCGTTTAAGTTTGGTTTTTGACTAAGCTTCATATAATTAAGCAACTTTTTAAATATCTCGTTTAATTTTTTTAGCGCAAGAGACTCGGCGGCTGCCATGCTGGTGGGATTTTTAATGATGCTCCTTCCATCCACTTTGGAAATTTTCAAAAATTGCACTGCCAAAGGTGTGTATGCACTCAAAATTTTCTTAAACAACATTGAAATCTCCCAGTTTCCTATATTTGTCAATAATTTGAGGTTTAAATCGGAAATAGGTGATACACCAATTTGTGGCATAGATTTAACGAAGAACACTAAACCATCGAGTTTGGCTCGTTTTTTGTCTCAAATTCAAATTAGGGAAGAAAATCCCAAATATTTCAATTTTGTAATTCTTCTGTTTTCTGTTGACAAATAATTTACTATTTTTTTTTCAGTTGACGAACTCCCCAACAGGCCAGTGCGATCTGTTCTAAACTGGTCTTTGATGAACGAACAAATGCCTTACAGCTTTATGTTCCTCCTAGGTAATGTATGGATTTAAACGTATTTCAAATATGTAATTAGAAACAATTTACACTTGGTAGCTTTTTATCGCTTCCATCCTTTCTTTGACGGCCTAAGCATTTCCATAAGTGAACTTCTATATGACACAATATTCTGTTTAAGTATTAGTATTCTGCATACTGCAAATAATGTGTTCTTAATCAGTATCAGATGAGGCAAAGAGGGAAATCCGACTCTCGAAACACCTAAGATGTTCAATAGCGTCTTATATAGCGCAGATAACTCTCAAAGATTAACAAAAATCGTCCTGTATAGAACAAGTGTTATTATATTCTTTAGTTTGGACTAGCAATACAAAGATACATTTTTGGTACGAAAATGTTTGTAACATTGGCAAAAAACAAGTTTCTTGTAATGCTTTCAGGAGGTGGGATTGCTCTATCCGAGGCAGCTAAGAAAGAATATTCTGACTTAAATGGCGAAATTGGAAAAATATTGCGAAACCTCAACGGATTGCCCGTAGCTTTTATCTTACTGCTTATCATAATTTTTACAGTATTTGTGACAAATTTTGCTTCTAATGTGGCGGTCTGCAATGTTGTTGCGCCGATAGCGATGCAATTAGTAAGAATCTGTTTACTATGAATAGGTTTGAGTCACTTTGTTTAGATTAGTTTAACTTTAATGGCCTAGAGGTATTTATTTAAGGCCAACACAATGGTTTTGGCGTGATGACCTTAATTAGTTTACTACTCATGCAGTCCCTAAATTAAAAATTTAAAAATGTGAAAAATCACATCGTGAGGAAACACGCACACTTGAGTTTTTTATGATGTTTAAAATCTACTTCAGTGGCCTTTTTAATACTGGCTACCAGCTTAACAAGATGTAACAGTTTCTTCCAAAATAATATTTTTAGTTTTACAACTTAATGCGCAGGACTCACTCGAGGTCCTGTCTGAGGTATTACCATTTGTATTTTATTTTAATATACCTATATATATTTTTTCCAGGCTAAAGAAATAAAGTTCCACCCTCTGTGGTTCAATATTGCCGCTGGTTTCGCTGCTTCATATTGTTTCTGTTTACCAGTGGGGACGCCTGGAAACTTAGTTGTACAAAGCGCCGCTAGTATTCCAACAGTAAAAATGGTTAGTTACAGACGTATTCTAAACTGAGAGGCGGTAGCGAAAATTATAAAAAACTGATAAATGTTAATAGCTTCATTCCATTTCGGTAAACGGATTTTTCCTTCCTTCTATGCAACCAAAAATGGTGGTGCCACCAAAATGCGGTGAGGCTTACAAATCCTCACGAGAGTCGAAGGCTACTTATGGCATACGGCTTAAAAGACAACAAATCATTTTTACCCACGTAACCTTGAATATTCTTGATTTGTGTAATCAGTCCAAGGTCAATGAAGGTTCAGAGGATTTTTCTGTGAGTCCTAGTCCTATCCTTTGAGGCCAAAAACTAAAAAGGTTTAACTTTTCAGATAAAAGCAGGCATTGTTCCATCGATTACCACAGTACTATTAACATGGCTATGTACCTACTATTGGGCACCTGTCGTTTGGCCTGATTTGCATTCTGCCGACCATGAATGGATACATTGAAATAAATTTCAATCCTGATCAATGTTGATTATAATTTATCTTGGATTTTTCCGTAATAATTTTACATGCAAACAAAAATGTTGTTTTAATTAAGGTTTAGAGATATATGTTATTTGATTGTATCTTGAATAGTTTCCTTATAAATGTATATGCAATCAAAAATGTTGTTTTATTCTTTTTTTCATTAAGTGTAGTATTCAATTTAGATTCTATATATTCGTATATATATCGATATATAGTATTCGTATTATTGTAAGTGTATTTTAAATTGTAGATTAAAGACATCGTGTGTCTACACCCTTCCGAATTATATGATGGACATGTTCCATCGAGAAACGTTTGAAAATCTTACGGAAAATGTCTTGTCGCCCAACTGTCCTGACTGTGGCACAGTAGAAGATGTGCATCTGTCTTAGTAGGATGTGTCTAGGGTGAAACCTAATTTAAGTTAAAGAAAAATCAATATTCATGTTACCTAAATTAAACATTTATTTATAATATAGTCGTAGTAATAGCAATAATAGAAATATAATAATAATATCTATAAAATACACCTACCTACAAGAATAACATACAAAGACAAACTAGGCGATACGGGATACTAGGATTGCCGAATGAAAAGGAAACCGACGAAAGATCAATCTTTCAGGGATTTATTATTTTTATTATTTTCTTGTATGCATCAAAATAATGCATAGGCATATGTACATTGAACAGGCTAAGTTCAATAAAGGAAAATTGAAGCAAAAGCGTATCAACATTATCGATGCTGGGTGAAATATGTCACGCTTGGCAGTTTCTATCATTTATCACGACTTTGACCATCCTCACTTATCAGTTCACCTTTCTAATAAGTGACTTAACCAGCCCAAACTTAGATACCTTGGACTTTTTATTTGTGTAATAGGTCAAAATTAAATACATATCTACAGAAAATTTATCACCACTAATATATTATATACACTTAATGCTTGATCCTTGATTAAAATTCTACATTTGAAACATTAGCTCCTCTGGCTTTGGTGTCGTTCCACCACTGTCCAACGGGGCATTTGCTGGCAAAATACCTTCCTGTTCGGGATCGAATATAACTGGAGCATATATAACTAAATATGCCCATAGAGTTAAGATACATATCCAGACACTAGGAAAGGAATAAATGAACTGAAAATTAAAATAGAATTAATTATAGAGCTGGCACGCCATTGTGAAACAACAAGATTCTGTAGTGTTGTCAAAAGAGTTCTTTAATAATTTGATTAAAGTTTGCTTTGAAATCTCGAAAGTACTCGAGAGGATAATTCAGACGAATCTGAACTCGATGGTGGTTTTAAGGTGGGCTACTGTGACCAACTTCCAGCTACAGCGTCAGATGAGCTTGTTAAGTTCAGAGTATTACGTTATCAAGCTATTGCACTGTCAGCTCAATCGGGAACCGGAAAGTGGATCAATTTTACTTGCAAGAAGAGACTGAATAAAAGCTTGTAAAAAACTTAAATCTCACTAAAAACCACCTGAACTATAAACGTCTTACTAACCATTTTGAGAACTGGAACTCTTCCAGTATAGTGACAAAAGTAAGCTGGGGTGTATCGAAATGGGAAGCAGAACCCAAAAGCAGTTCCGATCCCAACACCTAATGCTGCAACGTATGACTTTATCGGCCAAGGAAGAACGGCGTCAACGCTCTGCAAAAATGATTATGGATATACAAAGGTATCAAGTTATCTCGCTGTATTGAAATTAAAGTAGATTTTGTGAGGCATATTTAATAACACAGATGGAGGTTAAGGAATCTGTATGAGTCCAATACTAGTTAATCTATAATAACAATAGTACGAGTACCTAAGTTCCTTTCCTCACTACCTCGTTTCTTTCTTTACACACATTTAGTACGTCCAGCACAGACTATACCCAACGCATTCATTACCTGCTTGTACTTGACATCAGAGCCAAGTCAATAACGCTAAAATGAATGGGTATGACAATTGTTTCTAAAATACACGTACTTTTCACACGTACACATTTTCTATTGACGGTAATTAATTATTATTGTTAAATATTTTAAATATAAGATTTAGCATTACAGCAAAAATAATCTGAGGAAAAACTGGAAGTCCAGCTCAAGTAAGTATATTATAAATTGAAATAGAATATTACCATATTAAGAACGAAGGGACAGAACAACGTGCATGCTGCTACTCCGGGCATTATATTACATAGTACTCCTGATATCACACAAACGATAAGTAGTCCTATAAACCACGGTCGGTTTGTGATCAGTGCGCCTAAATTTTCTCCCAATTCCCTTTGAAGCCCACTTACACGTATGGCATGCTGTAGCGCAATTCCAGAACCTGTGGATTTATTATTATTTTATTCACAATCTTAAATCGTTCTTATAATTCTACAGTGTCAGTGGCGTACCGCCATCTTTCAAATTATGCCTGCTTAACTTGTGGAAGCATGACACAGCGAATGTCTTTTATAAAAGTCCTATATAAGCAACAGATGGCGTTAGGTGCTCGGCGTGATTTAGCTACATAACTAAAATTTTTGACGATTCCAAACTTGTTGGCAATAAAAATGCTAAGAAACACAAAGAGTGGTTTTTTCAAAAGAAATATTAAAATTAAATGGAAAGACTAATACGAACCGAATAGAAACATGTAGCCGTAGTTGGTGTTAGTATCGACATACCTCCAAAACAAAATAGCTGATTCTGGTTTACAAGGAGGCAATTCACTTTTTCCTGAAAAGAGTATCACTTTACTGATGGTAGCCGTGACCATTATCTTTTTATGAATTTAGCGACGTTAACTTTATTCGATATTATTTTATACGGAGGAAAATATCCTTGGGTGGAAAAAACTTACTATCAGCATCTATATACGTTAGAAATCCATAAGACCTAGGTATAGTATGTAATAAAAGTACGAAAATTGCAGCAGTTGTGGCATCTTTGATCCTGTAACAAAAACACTACATATTAATAATTGTTGTGTTTAGTTTTATTCATACTACTATAATCTGATAGAGTGGTTAAAATGATACCGGAGGTCGTGGCTCCGATTCCCACCCAGAACAAATGTTTGTGTGATGTGCACGATCGTTTTTTCTGTCTATCTATATTATGTTTATATTTAGGAATATATATATTATGTGTATCAGTTGTCTAGGTCTCATAATACAAGCTATGCATAGTTTAGGACTAGATGGCGTTGTGCGGCAGTTGTGGAATATTGTTATTACTGATATTATAAAACGTATTTATTGTGTTTGACTGGGTCCAAAACTAGTCGGGAAATCCCGATAAATACGTGTGAGTAAACCGTTGCGTTACACACAGCACATTTGTTGCTGTCTTTGGCCGTCCATGTCTGTTCTTGAATGGAAGAAGGATGACCCTGTGTAGATACTCCATCACATTTTACATTCAAATTCTCAATAAAGCACCATAGCGGACCTATGTTCCCGTTTACACCTTTCATACGGCTCTTGAAATAACCCCGCGTAGAAAAGATATACAAATAATACTTTCACTTTAAATCACCTGGCTATAGTTGGAGAAAACTCATCCATTCTATAATCCGCCCATCCAGTATGAAAAAAACTAAATCGACAGAAGAAACATATGAGATATATCATTGTGAAGAGTATCGCAAGCTGAAAAGAAAAAAAAAAACAGTAAGTATTGTTAAAGGAATGATAAAATTGAATTGAAAGCATTAACCCATTTTTCTATTTACACAATGGTAAGTATATAAAAGCTATACACTTCGTGAGGCGTAATAAATGTTAAAGAACGAATTGACACAGTAGCGCAATCCCAATAAATGCTTTCAAAAACAATTTAAATAAGAACATATCATAAACGAATGCAACTTTTTACGAGCTTTGTGCTTCGGAGAAAAAAAAAGTTATTTCTTTTAAATATTTCATTTCAAAAAATGCCTTTAAATTATTGTTAAAACGGGTGAAGTTGTTGTGACATCTCAGATTGACACCTTAACTATAGTCTGTTCGCTGTAGCATGGTGCGGATGACAGTTGTCTATATGACGTTGAAATCTATCAGCATCACGTAAGGATGTAAGGATGTAACGATGTAAGGATGTAAGGACGTAAGGATGTAACGTTATGCAAGTCATTTTTATCGATAAAGTTTTTCACAGCTGAAATCACATTCCCTTCCTTATTGTTACAAAAATAATTGTAATATTAAAATCAAATCGAAGTTCCTGAATAAGACAAAAAGAGACATTATGTGTGATTGGGATCATGCTATCCCTATTGATAATTTAAATGAGTCATCAGTAATAATGTCAGTCACAGATTCAGATGATGAATTGAGTGACAATTCGGATGTTTCTGACTTTGATATGAGTTAAGATGAATAAAATTTATGTAATAAAAATATTGACTTTTCATCGTAGCAGTTCATCCCATCACTAAAGACGTCTTCGGCGTTACGTTATACGCATAACACTTTGTTTATTTTTAATTCAAATATAATTGTATTTATAAAGTAGAACATTCTGGTTGGTTTAATTTAATTTATAACAATGATTAATGATTTAATAAATTACAAATATGGTGCACCTGAAATACTAAAGTCATAATTGTAAATAGCGGGAATTTTCAAGAGTGAAACGTAACATGACTGACAACTGTCACCCGCACCATGCTACAGCAAACAGACTATAAGAGCTAACATAGCTTAGGTTGTATAGATCAATGTCACTACCCTAGTATTCCTGGTGACTAGGATACTACAATATAATGCTAACCCTTTCATGCTTAGAGCATATCCTTGGTATCTTCGATCTGTATTTTTCAAATGTTTTCCTCAATTCCTCTAAAAACCGATGCGGTAATTGTGGTTTTATCACGCTGTAAGAATAAAAATCGAAAAACAAACATAAAATAATCGCACTATTTCAAACAATGAATAAAAATGTATTTTATTTTATTAAAATAATCATTACATTACTATTACATTACATTACTAACAAGAATTGTGTACACTTGATTTTTAGATGATACTTACACTGTCAATATCGCCATGAAATATGCTAAATTTAAAACAATCGCTGTGCAGGCCACGGGGTAGGCGAATGCCGAGTATTGTAGGTAATTAAAAATATCGGGATATTCCTCAAATTTACTTGAAGACCTGCGATGAAATAAAAAAAATATTATTTACAAGAGTACAAGCAGCGTTTATGATGAACGCAAACTTGGCGCAGTGGGTATAGTTCCAGCTACACACTGAGGCCGAAAAAAGAATCGGTTCTGTTTTTTGTAAAACATTACCACTTGGGGTACGTAAAAGCATCGACCGACATTTGGTTACAACTCTAATCGCATACAAAATTGAATCCGAGCAGGTCGTGATTCAAAAACACTCAACACATTCTTTTATTTAAATTTAACAGTCAGCTGAGCCAAGTCTTCGTTCAAGTTTAGTTTTTTTTTTTCAAAATATTTAATACTCACTCTGCAAAAATGGCACGGAAATACACTGTTGTGTATGTGCAGTGCATAATTGCTATACTGCCTGTAACAATATCAATGATTTAACAAATGATTTATGGGTTCCATCCCCAAAGAACGAAGATTTGATCTACGAATATAAGCCCAAAATCTGGGTAAGTTTGTTTATGAAACTTGAATGTTTGCGGAACCCTCTTCGACAATTTAAGTTCCTTAGTTTGGGGATCGCTTAAAAAGAGTTGCAAATTTATTTAATTTGCCTCCCAGTTGATTTCTTAGTCTGACGCGCACTTAACCGGCTTTTTCATTAGTCTTATTGTATATCAAAACTAGTAAAATATTGTTTTATTGCGTACCAATTCCTGCTGAAGTTTGAATTGCACAGTTAAGTATGTAACGTAACTCTTCAAAATTGACATGGATTACCTCTTTGACTTTGGGTTTGGTTTTGGGTGTAGGTTTGACTTTGAGGTAGAGCTGAAATAAGAATAAGTATGTAATTAGTGTTTAATTAATAGGACTAAGAAGCGAAGGAAGAGAAATCTACGATGACAAACGAAATGTGTTAGGACTACATATTTTTGATAATGAACCATTAATTTTAATTTTGTAACAGCAACACCCTTTATTTTTAAGACACGAATAAATAAAAATTTGGGAAACATCCGAAACACTTTGTAACTGATTCTTGGACCGATGTTCCATGTTTTCATGTTTAGTTTTCATAGAAAGCGTTAAGTGTCAGATCCACACAGACTTCGCATCGCACTTCGCATCGCGTTGAAAATTGAGTCGATATCTAGCAATTCACCTTTAAACTCCGATTTAATTGTGTAATAGCAGATAATCAGTCACTCACTTGCATATGCGCCATCGCTGAATTTACATGTTGAGTGAGGATAGATGTCACTAACAATCTGTTACAAAACATTGACATGATGAAAGCAGCCATACATACTTTAAAAAGCAGCCTGCAATAAATAAGGAAAAGTAAAATTTATTAGTAACAATACATTTTAGGTTGGTAAAAAGGGTATATGTGGCGAAAATTGCACAACCTTAAAAAAAAGAAAATATTATATTTATGTCATATCATGTCGCTCCTTAATGTATTTATGTAGCCATTTTAGCAACCACGACAACCAATAAGAAACTGTTCAAAATGGGATAAACAGTTTTAAATTTCGAAACAATGTTTTTTCTTGGTGTTTTTTGTTAAATACCTAATCGTAATCGAAGTCTGTAAAAAGATTAATATTTTTTTGCGAACACTTGTTAATTTTATAAAACCAAAACAGCGTCTGTAAAAAGATTCATTTTTTTTTTAAATACTTGTTACCTTTACAAAGCCAAAAAGGAATTTCGAAGCACTAACTTACTAGCAGGTGCTAATGACACTTATATTACCTATTTGTAAAATATTAAAATTTAAAGTAGTAATAATACATTCGTTATATTTTTAAAAGTCTTATACATTCTTGGGGAATATTGACGAGCACGTCCTGAGGCTAAAAACCACAAAGCTAAACGACGATCAAATCCAGCGTTGGACAGCAACAGTAGCAGCATCCCCGATAGCAGATACAGCAGTATGTTTTCCTGAAAAAAAAAATTGTATTATAAAATTGTAGGTCTAATATTGACAAACTTATATAGGCAATTATAATACATTTAAGGGAAAATTAAAAATGTTATCTGCATCGCTATTTAGCTGGCAGGTTAGCCACGTTGGATTTTATTCTTAAATGTATTTTTCTTCACCGATTATAATTATCAATGACGTTTTAAAGTAATTTAGAAAGTGCATATAACTTCAAAACATTGGTACTTGCGCGCATTGGGATCATACCTGCCTTTTTTTTTTTTTTTTTTTTTTTTTTTAGGCGGGGGAATCCTCATGGACACCCGCCCCCCCGGGGGGGAGGACGGGTAGTGTCAGACTCTTACTGACTAAACCTAACCGCCGGGTGACGTCAGCCGCGTTTTGTGCCGGCACGTGGAGCTGCATAGCATTTCAACACAGTGCCGGCCGCGGGGATCCGCCGGCCGTTGAGTAGGGCCGGCGGCTCGCTTTCGCGTTGTTTGTGGAGACCGACGTGTAAAGAGCGTCGGCCTCCTCGCCTCATACTGGGGTCGCACCCGTCACACCGAAATGCGACCCCCCGTCGCGGGATCATACCTGCCTGCCTTGTGCACAAAAATCTGAACATGAGAACCGCAAGCCCTTTCTTCTACAATTCATTTATTA
This sequence comes from Trichoplusia ni, assembly GCF_003590095.1. Classification (NCBI taxonomy): domain Eukaryota; kingdom Metazoa; phylum Arthropoda; class Insecta; order Lepidoptera; family Noctuidae; genus Trichoplusia; species Trichoplusia ni. The sequence goes on along the minus strand of NC_039480.1, from coordinate 13,281,678 downwards.
AGTTAAATTGAAACTCACATTCATATAGCATTGACATGTCTTCGTGCTTGACATTATGCCCATCAGTGGTAAGAAAAATATTGGTATTAATGAAGAGACAGGAATATTAACAGGTTGGACTAAAAGAAACCAAAACATCAATTTCCACATGACCCCCGTCTTTGCACTCGTCTGTAAATATAAAGTTCTTTATAAGGTACAATAAAATAAATATTAAAATGTAAACAATCTACATAGTCTATAGGCGCTTTCAAATAAACCCACGGAAGACATATTATAAAAGCTCCGCAGCCCATTTTTCTTGCAAGCGTTCTTAAAAAGAACACTCCCACACTTGAAAAAATCCTTGTGTCACGAGGGTTTCACTGACATAAAGACATCTGAACTCAGAACTAACATTTGTGGGTCACAAAAATGCTTTTCCTACAACGAATACATCACTACGTCTCATATGCTACGTCGAGAATAGTGGATTTGGTGTGATGACCACTTGGATACTAATTTTAATGTTTAACAGGAATGTATCTGCCGTTGTAATAGCTCTCAATTAATTGGAAATGAAACAGCTAAGTCCCAGTTACAAATAAAACTAAGGGAAATCACCAATATTAATGAACACATGAACTGATTCGGGATGTCTTCTTTATATACTTTATCGACTGTAATGACACCGGGGCACAAGGATAAAAAAATATTAAGACAGGGTTTTGAATTACGAAAGAAATTGATGCAACGTATAACTCAGAAGACGTTGTCAAACTGTTGTATCATTAAGCATGTACCATCCACACGAAAATAGGTATTATAAAACTTACGCTATAGCGCTTAAATTCCCATGGCAAAACTATAATAGGTACTATTGTCCCTATTAATCCTTTGAAGTTGTTTCTCATCAAGTTTGTTATTCTCCGAGCCATAGTTGGAGGACGTGGTTTTTCTTTAGGTGGTCGACCCAGTATACTGCACAAAACATTTTCGATTTTAATATACATATTATCATTAAGGACCAACTGATCTGGGTATTTACCCACAAATTTCCCTCTTTGTTATATTGTTGTGATTAATACTATCATCTAGTGATGTGAAATGGGAAAGTAAACACAATCTTTGTTCAAGCCTTAGATCGGTTAGCCGGTGCTTTCAACTTTTATACATAAGAAAAAGAGGGATGATAATGGAAGCTTTAATGTTAAAGATAAAGAAGGAGATGACATGATACGGGAAACTTTTCACTAAATAATAAAGAGAAAATTGAAAATTATTTAAAAATAGGTTACAATGCTATAAAAACAAACTTTAAATTGAACTTACAACCTATCAGCTAGATTCTTCAAATATCTGAAAATAGATTTAGAAATATAATTGATTTGTGTTACAAAAGTGGTTGCAAAGAAAATGTAACTCTTTGTCCACTTTTAGGAGACCCTTCGTTGTGAGTAAAACTCGATTGGCACTAGGACCTACACGGTCGATAAAATGTTATAAAACTTTGTATCATTTTTCATAGCAAGAGTTAAAATAAACTTATTAGAACTGCATTTAAGGGTTCCAGAGGAAGAAAACTTTGGAATCAACGTGCTGGCCCAGACGAAACTGATGTGAATGAACTTGCTGGGTCTGTTGACTAATTGCAGAGCATCAATAATCATCTCTCAGCTCCAGCAAGGAAACAGCTCCATGTCTTCATAAAATTGCATTTGCTTGCAAGATTTAAGCACAATCGAATCATCCAATTTACTTGAAAGATTTGATAAGACACAAGAAATTGGAGAATAAAAGTTTGCATTATAAAAACTTACTCAAACATTGTGATGATTTTAAATTACTTTCATAGAAAATAATTACAATTATTTATAACAAAATCTCAAAAACTTCAAACTGGAACATGAAAAATCTTACAACCTTGACAGTAATCTGTCAAATCATCAATATAAAAAAATAAATTGAATATTAAAAAAGCGAGAAGATAAGATTCAATTGAAAGAGTTAAAGCCTCGTTGTTCAAGAACTGTTTGTTTGCGTTCTGGGTGTTCAGAATTCTTCAAGGACTACGGAAGTCTGTTTTGCAAAGCAAGCTCATAAAGTCATCAACCATAGCAATTAGAAAAATGTAAACACCAAAATATCTTCTAAAAGATTCTATTTTGGACATGACACTTCTGATCAACAACCCGCAAGCTTTTTTGAGAAAAATGCTTACTTCAAAAAAACTTGCTATCCTGGCACAAATAAATTTAGGTTTTGTTCATTTTTAATATCTATACTCTATACTAATATATAAAGCTGAAGAGTTTGTTTGTTTGTTTGAACGCGCTAATCTCAGGAACTACTGGTCCAAATTGAAAAAATCTTTTTGTGTTGAATAGACCATTCACTGAGGAAGGCTTTAGGCTATAAACCATCACGCTGCGACAAATAGGAGCGAAGATACAATGGAAAATGTGAAAAAAACAGGGCAAGTCTAAATGGTAACTTATATCTTCTACCCACGGGGACGAAGTCGCGGGCAACAGCTAGTTATAAATATACTGGTTGATAAATAAAAATGATTTAATAGACAAATGGCAGTGTTTATTTAAGGAATTTTAACAATTAAAAATTTTATAACACATGTCACGTATGCACCTATGTACGTTCATAAATTCGAAAGACACTTCTTGTCTGTATCCGGCTAAGTACGAACATTAACTATACAAATAGTACGTTAACTAGCATTGTCACTTATCACTTCTCGATATGCTTTATATTCGGGGTCGGAAACCCAAGTTCATGGATCAGACTGGTGTTGTTCTCCGGTATGGATCAGTGCCCACAGCACGATCGTGTCGCGCTGGATGTTGATCCTCGACAACCCTCGCGCCGGCACCAAACGTCACCATTTCTTCTTCTCTCGAAGGCGGAGGTTCTACCGCCGAAGTATCCAGGAACCGACCGCTTGCAACGGACGCCTGCGACTGGAATATCGACGCACTTCTTAAACCACTTAAAGTATTTGCACTTTGAGGAACCTCTTTGAATTCTTCAAAGTAGTTGTCGCAGGCGGTTGGCCGCGGCGCCGCTGGGAACCCGTAAAGGGTTGACGAAGACAAATCCTTTAATGAAGCTGAACTTAAATTTATTCTTCTATTTTTATTGTGTATTGAGCAGTGTGGCATTTCATCACCGTCGAAAACGAAACGTCTTCGTTCTCTAGGCGTTGCTGCTGATGACCCTGTTGGAGGATACGTGTCTCTTTTCATCATCCTTCTTTCCAGTAATGTAGAATCTCTTTCTCTGAATTCCGTGAAGGCATATTCTCGATCCCACGCACGGCAATCAGCTTTGGCTTTTTCCGTTAACTCGGTTATCCAGTCTTTTTGGTACCATTGTAGAAATAGAAAAATGGCTGAGGTGCCTGCTAGTTCAGCGGCGACAAACCCACTAATGTATAGCCCAAAAGAGTATCCGTAGCTGTATGACATTCTAGGAGTATCCCAAAAGGTCATATACCGCAGCTTGTGGCCAACTTGTGATTTAAATACCGATATGTACATGACGATCCCAGTAAGCATTATAAGTCCTGAAACGAAAATACAAATATATTAGTCTTCTTTAACACAAAAATAAATAAATATGAAAGTTAGAATCAGCAGACAAAGTGTTGTCTGTGTTAAAATTGGATTGTTGATTTTAAGTGTGTTATTATGTATGCTGGATCTCTGAATAGATTGTCAAAAACTTTCAGAGAAACGCAACCAACTTTATTCATCGAAATACAGCATTAAAGAGCAATAAAAGTTGGGTAAACAGTTTTTTTGTATAACTTACCAGAAACAATGAACAGAACACCAGCAATAAATGTGCACAGCCGCCGTCCTTTTACGCAGTGTCCTAGGACGCAGCAAAGTGCTCCGACCGCCTGAGTAAACACAGCAAGCAACAAAGGGGCTGCAGACCGCGTCACCACATCTGAAATTGTTAAAGAAGTTCACATATTAGCTGACCAATGACCATTATAACTTCGCAGACATTTTTGACGATGATTGAAGTATAGTTTTATAAAAAGGAGTAAAAGTTCATTAAAATAATAGTCCTATTATGTCTATTTTTGGATTCTTAAAACGGACAAAGTTTATACGATGAGCACTATTTGTTTAGTGATGAGATGTAATTTATCTTTAACGTATATTCAGAAGTGTGTTGTCGTTTTTGATGATATTCAGTATTTGAGCCAAAGGGATTAGTTGTGACTTCAGCACGTGCAATGTAATGGTTCTATTTCTTAGAATTATTTAAGAAAACTTACATGGTATTGCATTTGTGGAGTCGCTTGGATCAGGCTGATACTGCGATAGTGGAAAATACGGTATATCCAAACATCGAAACACCGTGCTCCCAGCTGAAACACCGTAAACATACATTATTAGAACAAGTTCTGCTAAAATAACTAAAAACTTCAACACATAAACATGACAAAGGCTTTAAACGTCAAAGGCTTGTAAACAGAATATATTCCCCTATTTAATGGACGAAATGGATTAGTCATAAATGGCGGTAGAGTTATAGAAGCATCAGTAGACTTTGAAAGGAACGAAAGTGGGTCAGCTTGGACGGTAGGACAATGCATTTTCCGCATGCCGGAAACGAGCGGAACGCATTGTAGGCCGGCGACACACGCGGAAGTTACGTATCCTATTGTGCTAAAAAGTACCAGGCTTTGTATTCCAGGCCGATACTGTGTGCATATTTTTACATTCAATAATATATGTATGAGTGAAAATTTAGAAGAAGCCTGTTGGCGTTAACTATACACCTGTTGTTTAGGAATGAATAAGTTGAGCGGAAAAAATCTGTGTTTACATCTAAGCCTTTATTGGGAATTCAAGAAATTGAATTCTTGCCGCCTCGCCTTTCGCCTTTTAACGCCATTGTGGCAAGTTATCGTTTGCAGATTCTAATTATGACGCCAGGGCATTGCGATATAAGTCTTAATTATTCTTGCGTGATTTTTTTTTAGGTCTTTTAAACAGTAAAACGTAGTTAATATATTTTTAAAAGTTAGCACTCTCAGTCAATCGAATTTTATGTATTGTATTGTCAGCTAGGGCGAAAAAATTTTTATAACAGCATTTATGCTTCCCCTTTTCAAATCCCTCATCTTATGGCACAAATACACATAACAAAAAACACTTACGATCCGTATGACAAATTCTCCATAACCCAGACACGGTTTGTTTGGCAACGAGGTCGTGCTTCCCGGTGCCATTATACGAAGGGTTCAGCATGTTTTCCTGTGTGTGGAGCCAGTTGTTTGTGGATACAGCGACGAGGACAGCTACTACTGCGGTGCCGGCCGACAGCGGCGTCAGCAGCCACAGGCACGCAACTGAAGAGTCAATTTGGGCCACTAGGGTTGGAGATGGTGGTGACGGCCTGAAAACATTTTTATGGAAAATGTTAACTAACTTAAACTTGAATTTTGGTGCTGCGTATATTTGTTGTTGTGTAAACCCGTCAAGTTGTGCATGATTTAAGGTTTTGCAAGGTTAAATTCTGATTAATAATCCAAATGGTTCGTGTAATATAATATCACACTCGCTGCTGCTTGACACGATGCCGCATATATTACACTATAGTCCCAAAGCATCAACTTTTAGGATCTACCAGGCTTAATAATACATGTGTCAAATAGGGTTATTATTAGTCGAGTTAAAAACTTGATTATTACAGATTACGGACAAGTAAAATTTCAACTTTCCTTTTCATCTTGGGGACTTAAAAAAATTATTTATGTACCTGGGCGGGCGGCGGCTGGCGATGGCCCCGCTGAGCGTGGGCGCAGGCTGCGCGCGCGAGCCACGCGGCAGCGAAGCGTGCACGCACTGCGCACCGCCGCCCCACATTCCTTGCTTCCGCTTTACTGAAATATACAAATACATAACATTTTAATGATGATTTCAATGATTACAGGGTTCTGTCTAACACAAAGCGGCGTCAAGGTTGACACCGAATGAGATAAGAGCTAAATATATTCACACTCTTCATACTGATGAGAAATATAAGAAGCTACATATTATTCTTCTTCATTAGGCTCTTTTAGAAGTTTGATAAAGTATTTACATATAACACTTAATAGTTGATCAAAATCAACAAGGCAGTTAATTCATTTCCTGGAGCACATGATAATTATATTAAAAGCCAACAGTACCTCTCAAATTCCTTTAAACATGCAATAAATTTATACGTTTCTTAATTATACCTAAAGTACAAAGTTTTCAGTAACATCCGCAATGAACGGTTTCATTAATATAATTACCTTGGGTGCGATGTCCTCATCAGAGGCAATCAAAAGTCCTATGAAAGAGGTAACCTACTAAAGTTATTTGAAACTCGTTTCGGACTCGGGTCGACTGGTGATCTTGGAAGCATACTAACAGCTCTTAAAGACTGTTGCAGTTGTTGAAAAGGCACAGAGCTTTACGTGGGTATAGTGCGTTCTCATTTCTACAACGATAGACGACGTTCTATTTGCTAATTGTGTACTCCAATAACTAATTACGTATTCGTGAAGTTTGACGATTCCGCAATTGTATATCTTCGTATTTTTTCATATCGCATTCTGGACAATTCGGTTTCGAGGACCGTCAAACGGTCCAAAATCGACACGTTACGATTTAAAAAAAACAGATTTGATCATCTTCGTCGCAACAAGATATTCCATTCATTGTACTCTAATTCACTTATATCCTAGCGAATTTACTGTGTAGTACACTCGGCAGTCAAAAATGTATGGCAAAGTTCTTTTAATCTGAGAAAAGGTTATGAGAAGCACTTACAGTAATTAAAGTGCCTTTGCCACGTGCGGTCTCATTACGCACAACCGCCACGTCCGAGGTGATCCCCTCCGATACTTAAAACGTCAATAGCAACAAGCCTTATGGAACACGTTATGTTTTTCTTGGGCAGACTTGTTGCAGAAGATTACTCGTATTAATACTAAAGATGAGATGTTAAGTTGGTTTTCATTATGTAATTAAATTGTTAAATAAGAACACGATCAAACACGAGACGAACTGATATTGAGAGTAAAGCAAATAGGTAGTTTAAAAGAAAGTAATTATTGTCAAACAAATAGCCTGTCCAAAAAGCCTTTTATGAGTTTCTTAAAGAGTCATATAATTGAAAAAAAAAAAACATTTTGTTTAAATCCTGTATTCATATCTATAAAAAATCCTAAATTATTAAACACCCAAATGTATAACATCGACACGATTTTTTCTCCTAATTACAAGCATTCATCAGGAAAATATTAAAAGTTCTTCCTTATATCTTAGACCATTAGCGTTTAGCGACTTGACACAGATGTCACCGCGGGAGGTAGGCGCCTGCAATTTATATAATGTAGCCCCTCCTTCATTTTACGACATTTTTTTTACTCGCAGATGATGATACCGTCTATCTTATTGAGCCGTTTGCTTCGTCCCGAGAGAGATCTTTTATTAAGTGCCTGATGCTTAACAGCTTTTATGAAGAGCTTTATTACATTACTCTATTGCTATTTCTTTAAGAGTATTTGAGAATGCCGACCAAATTTATGTGATCTTGCAATGTAAAGTTTCGTTATTTTGTGTTTAGTTTAAGTTCGCTCTCATCTCGAAAGGCTCTTCACTATAAAATTCTCGTGTCACGATGTTAGTTACCATACTGCTCCGAAACGGCCCGACCGCATTTATAAAATGCATTATTAGTAAGTGATAAGTGTTGTCTACTCCAAACAATTTATTTTCCTATTTTATGTGTTTTCTGCATCAGATATCCCCTAAAAATAATTTATATACCAAAACAACGTTTGCCTGATCAGCTATCTACCTATAATAAGTAAAGTTAATACCGAACCCAATTCAGTCAATCTGCTCAGACACTCTCAACTCCTAACTCAAAACTTACTTCTAATATTCGCCCCATCAGTGTAATACATTTTGGTAACTCTTCACATATAGGCATAGAACATGGAATCCATTTACGTTTCCATAGTAATGGTATTAGTACAGGCATCAATAGACAGCAGGTTATTTAATAGTTCCAAGCAATTTACGACGTTACATTAACACAAGCAGAGTTTAAGTGGTACTTAAATGTTTATGGTCACAATGCGATACAAGTAAGAAGTAACATAAGTATTTAGCAACTAAGTATAATAACCTAGCTTTTACCGAAGCTGAGTATTTGAAGCGTGAGTATCTGTTAAAGTGGCAAAACATACCTGGGCCCCGTTTCTTCTATTTTACAATGGAGGATGAATGAATGGCAATTGTATTAAATTTGAAATTATTCCTATTCTCTTAGGTATTTTGCCAATACAATAATTGGAAGTTAATTGTATTGACCTCGAATATACCTGTCCTGCACTGAATTTCCAATTATTGTGTAGAAAAATGTTTAAGAGAATACGAAAATTGTCATTTTAAGCGAAATTTAATGAAATTTCGCTTAAAATGACAATTTTTCGGCCATTGACATTCATCGGCCGTAGTAAATAGCAGATTGGGGCCCAGAGACCTGTTTCAGATTCGTACTAGATCTATACCACTACTATGTTTTATCAAAATCTGTTCAGCGGTTTACAGGTAAAATAGTAATAAATTTGCTTTTACATTATCCGTATTCCAATTTCTGAATAAAATACTTTATCCAGATTTTAATTTTCTGAAGGTGGGTTAAACCAACCACGTTATTCTGTCGTAGGGAAAAATGACCAAAAGTTATGATTAAACATTACTTGTAGCCGACTGACTGACTCGCAAGTTACATTAGGCCGACAATACACACTCTTCACGATGGAAGCGGTCAGTATTTACTGTTTCAAGCTACGATTACGTGATAACCTAAAAACTTTTACTTTAGAGACTACTTAGAGCAGTTTAATTGCTTCAACACTATTGTGGTGTTATTCCACGGAATTTCCTTGCTGTTTTGTTTGGTTAAATGCTCCTAGCAATTCGAGCGACAGTGAAAGCGACTTATGGATCTGTATGTAAACACTATATTATGTAAACGCTAAAGTCTCCTTGCATTACTAAATAGGCTTGCGACGCTTCTGAATATTGTCCATTGGCCATCAAATCAAGCTTTCCATGAACACACAGCCTTATACAGATACCTACATAACATCACTAGTCAGAGAACAAATAGCTCCCATTCAAGATATCATCACTCAAACTCTATCGCATACACCCTCAGGCAGCTTCGGTATAACATTTTCCCTTTCGTACTTTGCAATATTTAATCCAAGATTATGTTGGCTCGTTATAATACGAGATTGATCGAGCGTTACCCCATCCCCTTCAGGTAAAGCGAATATTAAATAAAGATTCTTGATGTTGTCTAATACTTCCCTGTGTTAACAGTACTTGGAGAACAATGCTCATCTTGTTAATGTCAATCTACGTAAGAGGAGCGGAAGTGTTTTGTTAGTTTGTATTGTTATCATAAGCTTCAATTTGGTTTGTTTGTAATTGGCAAATACTAACATATTGCCAGTCGGGTTTCTTAGTTTTCCGTATAGATCTTTTCGTCACCAGACCAATCGTAATAGTTTAATTTTTGATTTTTTATACATAATTTATTTCTGTTGTGTATGTTATTCAAGGTTAAGCAAAGGTTCGTAAGTATCATCATCGGCCTAGCCTTTTCCCAACTATCTTGGGGTCGGCTACCAGTCCAACCGGTTTCAGCTGAGTACCTGTGTTTTACAAGGAGCGACTGCCTATCTGACCTCCTCAACCCAGTTACCTAGGCAACACGACACCCCTTGGTTAGACTGGCTGTCAGACTTTTTCAAGCTTCTGACTACCTTGAACGACTGTCAAAGATGTAGGAATAACAGCCGGGACCCACAATTTAACGTGCCTTCCGAAACTCGGAGGAACTCGCTATGACAAAGATGGTCACCCATCTACGGACCAACCGCGTCAAGCATAGCTTAACCTGTGATCGAATCACTTATGCGGTTATAGCACAGCCACGAGCTCCTCAAAGGTTCGTAAGTATCTTCCACTTTTTTATTTTTAAACCAGTATTCTCGAGTATTTTGTATGGAAAAAGGTCGATAATCCTATTTCACCGTTTTTACTTATGTTCTTCAATCTAACAATCACTAAGTGATGGTACATACCTATTTTCTTTAGAACACCGAAACACGATTTTCGTTTTTATTTTCGCTAAAAAGGAAAAAACAATTCGGAAAACCCGTCTTTTTCCTCACAATGCAATTGGATACAAATGATATCCATTATCTCAGGATTTGTATAAAAATGGATGAGAGTCGTCCGGGTGAACAGCAATCAATCAAGCGAGCTCTCTCGCCCCTGTTATGCACGACTAATGAGAACGCTTAGATTGAGCACTACACATTTCTACGTCAACATTCTGAGGCATGAAAGAAAATGGGAAACTGTAGGAGATATTGCAACGATCATTCATCATTTCTTCATTGTTTGAACAGGATGTATAGCAAAGAATTTCACCTATCTATGTATATCTAATTATGTAACAATCATATTCGTTAGCAATATTCGAGAGCTGATTTTCGTTTCAAACATCTTCCTTCATCTTCTTACAAGACAACATTTCAGTACATAACTAGCTGTAAACGTTCCAAGGTACGAAGGGCCATCCGCATGCAAAAAAATTAAAGAACATTGATCAAAATGAAAGGACTCTTTGCCTAGCAACCTCAATATGAACCGTAAGAACCAAACAAAACAATAGCCGGGAGGTATTCATTGCCCTTCTACTTTCCCACGAATCGGGGTAAAGGTACACTCTCGGTAGGTAATAGCCACAAAGATTAACTTCTCGATAACTTTCCCGTTAGATAAACTTGGCTTCTTTATATTAAATTATTCCGAAACTTTTAAGGTACGAATGATGAAGATTTACAGAAAGTGCTAATTGATTGATATTAAAATTCGCGACTCGTATTTACGTTTCGTTATGAACACCGTTTTGGCGTATTATTCCGCTCAAAAGAAGGGTCGGCACTTCGAAGTTTGTTTGTTGAGACATAAATTACGTTATCTTGTTCGAAAAACATCTTATCTACCAAAATATATCTACCTGAGAGTGTTTTGAGGTCTAAATATTTCAAAATTGAACTCTCTTTCACCGAATATTTAATAAAAATACTTGCTGTTTTTTTTACGTAGCTTCATTTATCTTCTCGTTCTCGACTTTTGTTTAGCCAAGTATTTGGGATATTTTCTAGTGGGAAGTAACTCAAATAAGACAGTTGCAATTATTGTATTATTAAACGCGGCATTAAATAGCATAGAGCCGCGGTTACTTCCATAAATGCAATAAATTTATTTTTAAAAGGGGTTGGCCTACAGCATGTTAACAGTATAAACTGATATGTCCTCTATTAAACAGGGAACAGTTGTTAAAAGATCAGGATACACTAAGTGAGTTATTATTATTTTAATGTAAGTACAAATTCATTTGGTAGTTAGCTGAAAATCAATAATCCCTTGTTATTAAACGACTATGGATGGGGAAAATGGTCTATCCTGTTATGAACTTATCAGGATATCCAAAAGGCGATTAAACATTAAGTTTGATGGATGTTATATACCTATGCTGGCCTAAGCAAACGATACTACCCTTTTAGGATATCGCAGTAACTGTTATTGGCCCTTTTATATTGCTGGGTAAGACGTTGTTCGTATAATGTGTGTGCTTTGCCATAATCGTCATCGGACCTCGTAACTTAATACCATATTGGGCCATACCGATTTAATTATGATATTTTCTGCTGTGCCGACTGTTTTTCCTATTCCGGATAAACTATTAACGATACGTATAATCATAGTTCAGCATATAATGCTTTTGTAAATGAAACCACAAAATATACAATTTTCAGCTGGAAAATTTATCCAAAAAGCTTTGTTACATCATAAACCCACTTATTGTCACTTTGTGTGTTAAAGTAAATCCCTAAGACCTTGGAATTTGAAATCCAAAGTCATCTTATTATACTAACTGCAAAACATTCAGGAGAAAAGATCTCTCCCAAGATCCTACCTTCAAATGGAGGAAAGTATTTTACAACTTAAATGTCTGCTTAAGAAAAGGCCTCTTCCCAGCACTGGGTCATTAAAACGGACTGTTAAAGTAAGAAACAAAGACGTATTACGTAAATTTACAATACCGTTTCAATTTACTAAGTAGTCGCGAATGTCCACAATTTTGTGTACAAAATAAAAGTGAGTCGTAAAAAGGGAACGTTAGTTGCCGACTTGGTGCGAGATTAACAGCTATAATCAAGCAATTGGGCTCGGATTACAGCGATTTTTACGTCACCATTGACGACGGCGCCGTAGAGCGCGTCATCAATCAACCTCTCGGTTCAAACTCGAGCAATAACAATGACGAGCATACTCACCAAGAAATTTTCTCGAAAGTGAACGACGGCGAGGAATAAATGTAGATTTAATGCGTTACCGATATCGACACCGAATGACACGCGTGCTTACATAATTATTCAATGCTTAGATTTTGCGTAGGCGAAGTTATTCTAACCGTATAAAATCTACTATTTTTATATCTTGATACGGTCGAAGAAAATATATAATTTAATGTTAATTGATATTTATAGATAAAAATGCTTTCGATTCTTTATCACGCTTCGTTTCCCACGCAGGACAAACATTTGTGTGATCTCCGAATGCTTGCCCACAGTCTGGGCGCCCTTGTGCATGTAACTTAAATGGATGTATAACCCCGCGATATACGAATTAAATATTAAATTCCTTAAAGAGAGAGTCGTTTTAAAAAATAAAAAAAAGAATCCAAAACAGACACTTAATGTATCAAAAATTCTGCGTCACTTAAAAAAAGTCTTCTCAATACACTTTATTTATTTAAAAGTTCCTTAAATTAGACTTGAAAAAACGTCCCACGGACAGCGATAACTAAAAGACGCCCTAATAAAATATAAGGCTTTTACTATAAAAATAGGAGTCCGTGACAATTAAGGCTAATGGCTTCACATTATTTAAAAGCTCATTGTGTAGAAAATTGCTTTGAAGTTTGGTCAATAAAACGCAAAAAGGTCATAATTATCGTACATTTTATAACCATTGATAGTATGACAATAAATATTATGTCTATGTGAACGTACTGTCATAAAAACGATTGAAAAAGGACTTGTGGATGAGAAATTTATAACCCAAATAATGTCGAATGACTATATTGATAAATTCAGATACTGAACTTAACCAATTAAATTACCATTTTAACAATAAATACTTATTGACATTGTTTTACTTGCAAACTAGCTCATATATATATTACACCCTTAGACTCCAACAGCGACTGCCTATGTACGAACCACATGCATGGCGCATGCATTACCTCGTATAGAAGACTTAAGACAGACAATGTACAGTGACTGTTAGGAAAAAAAGATACGAAGCACGTGCCGTAAAAACTGCGCAATAAATTATATAGATTTATTATAAATAGACGTAAACTGTTGAAGCTCCCAGATTATACGTAGGTTTTACTGTCCACCGAAATTGTACGATGTATTGCGGATTTCTTTTTATACCCGCCATTTTCGTCTAAAGATTGTATAAAAATGAGTACACGATAGGTATAGATGGTTTCCTAGTAACAGCTTGAGTATTTTGGAATTCTAACCAGAGTTTTTAACATTGCCCCAGTGTGGGGCACAACACTTAAGTTTATACACAAAAATGATGACTTTAACCAAAATTTGCTAGATTACTTACGCAAATACGTAGTATCTTAAATCAATCTTGAAAAAAGAAAGACAAGAAACAATCGAAATGTGAATCCTGTTTTCATATTTCTTAAAGGACCTGAATTTTGTGATGCAGTAGTAGGAACAAGTAGAATTTCCTATGTTGGTAGTACAACAGGCAGAATCTGTAATCAACTCAATTTATCATCAAATTTCAGACCTTAAACTGCTATCTCAAATTGGATTAATCTAAGCTTAAAAGCTTCAGAAAACGTGACTTGTGATTTCTCGGCTTGATTTAACTGCCGGGGCTATAGTGACTGTAATCCCCATCAAAATGCAAGCAAATGGCTGAAATGTGGAATGATTACAAAAACATTTAGCAAAGGAGAATAGAGAGATTCCAAAACTACTTCTTTGGAATACCATTGTTATATCACGTGTATGAGATTTTGCCAATGCGCTATTGCGCTATATGCGCCCTTTGGTAAGCTAGAATTTTATTTCACAATTGCACCTTGTACATGTATGTTTATTATTTTTGTCCAGAACTTCGTGTTTATCAATTTAAATGACAAATAGAGTTGTTTTTATATCACATACATCATCTATTCATTAAAATCCAGGTCTACTTAAGCGATTCCTGCCATCGAAAATTCCAAGAGCGCATTAACGAGTTGTCTCCAAAGGCATAGCAGATAGTTCATCCAAAAACCTAAAAGTTGTTCTTGGCAAAGAGCCCACAACAGAAGCCGATAAGGATATAAGAGTTTTCTTTGAAAAAAAAGTAGTTTATGCGATTCATATCATGCTAACTGCAGCTACAATTAAAATTCAATTAGGGACAAATAGGCCTGATACAGTATCTTAGTATGGAAGGCCAAAGAAACGAACTAATTATAGGGTTACCTACCCTATAATTAGCTACCTACTCTGAATTTGTAACCACGAATTGTTAATTAATTACACTTTTTTTTTAGTTTTAAATGAGGATGTAATCACGAAGGGTAAATTGAATTCACTTTCTACGTATGTCTGGCATATTTTTGAGTTTAATGAAAAACATACGTAAAATGGCTGACATTTTTGGGGTTTTGAGGCATGCTCTTCATCTCATAATTTTTCTTTTATATCTACTTAAAAGTATAAGTAAACCTTTTTTTTTAACCTCAAAATGCCTGCTTAGTCTTAACCCGTCAGAAGTTTAATTAAGTCACTTTTTCAGGGTAGGTGTATATACATAGATGACGTGGTGCCCAAAACAAAAGAAGCTTACAACCCACTTGGCCCGAAGTTCCCCTCACAAAGTTAATCCCGCCAAATGTCCCTAGATGGTGTGGGTCGTTAGAAAAATTTTGAACGCTTGTAAAAAATGTTTTTAATAAAGTTTGATCAAATAAATAACAAGGTAAGCATCTGACGCGTTCGACTCTTACACGGTCTAAAAATTTTGATGAAAATATAAATTAAATCGTTTAGAAACTTTAAAATTATGTTAACATCAAAATATAGTAAAAAAAGGGTATCTAAGTAAATTTATTAAAAACCTAGATGATGTTGTAAATATTTTTGATTGAAATTTATTCTTTGCCTAGAAAGTTTAAATAAATCTTCTTTTTTATCTTAAATTTAAATTCGAATTTGCTGGTAGAAATTTTTCATGAAATCAACACCACCATTGTTCATGTTTTCTTCATTGCTTTGTTACTTTACTGTTCTGTATGTATGTACATAAACCATTATAAAAACAAAAAAAAATCGTAGCAGTCAAGAATTAAAGAATGAAGATCAGCTTACTGCTAACACTCAGTAACTGTAGTTCCAGACACATTTGTTACAGGTATCGGAAAACTTTCAAACAAATATTACTCTATAAAACTTACACAACCTTAGGTACAGCTAAAGGTTCAAATACACCTAGAGCTGTATCGAGACGTCAAACCCCAAATGTATTCCCGAAGTATTTGGTTCACATTCGCAACGTGATCAACGTCACGCACGATAAGAACTGATGTAGTTTCGAATTGGTTCTCCACTTACATAAGTGCTTTGTAGGCGGAACTTTCTCATTGATTGTTTGGCCAGAACTTCCCAGCTTCCACAAGCCTTTTTTTTGCATCATTACTAAGATTTTAGTGTATGTATTTTTCTGTTGGAAGATACAGCAAATATTTTAATTAAGATATTCATATTAATTTAAGAATACTAACAGAGCTAATGGTGATCGTTATTTTTTTGCAAATTTGTACGAGACTATCACTGACTTGCCTCGACTAGTTTTTCAACGACATTGCTGCACAAGATATATTTTTAATTGTTCTGTTTCTCTAAAAATTATTCTTACAATTTTAAAGCGGAATAAAACATCTATTTATGAATTGTAGGCTACGCAGTCGACTTGCTAATTTTTTCCAGCTCTAAGTTACCAACTGACGATTTTCACGCAAATCTTTCATCTCCGACAAAACTCTTCACACTCGTTACGTAGTCTATCATCAGCGGTACAACGAGTTTGGCATAACTTTGATATCTTGAGGACACTCCCTGAGGGAAGATTTGGAGTCTTCACGCCAAACAACAAGAGTACAAAACAAAAAAGAAACCACGAAATCGGTTGGCACATTACGCAAAGTTTATTCCTCTTCGACGTTCGGTACTCACTCATAAAACTTTTAACTGTTATTGAAGATTTGTTTTGATAAAAGGCTTATGAAATTCTTTCGATTTGACTTCAGATATGTAAAGAAGTTAAGAGTCCTTGTTTTCTTTCTTGTAATCTTTGTAAAAATCCCAAAAACACTCTACGTGTTTTCATGATGGTGGGCTGGAACGCATACAACGCGAAACTTTTTGAATGTCAAGTTATTGCAATGCTAGCTAGCTTTAGTATGAAATCGAAATTGTGATATTTTGTTTTAATATCTAAAAAAAAGCCATCTACTTGACTTCCTGCGTGCTTAACTATAAACTGTTATACAAAACCTTTTGATTTTAGCAGTCAATTCATTATATTTCTAATCTTCTCAGCACTCAAATACTTAGTAATTTACTCTAAGTTATCAGGTTGACGAATGATAAATAAGGGAGTCAAATCGAATAATTTGTTAGATTAAGCAATACAAACCGAAAGTTCTTGTTTGCACGATTAACGAAATAAACTGTTGTCTAGTTAGTATTCATGGGGCCTTACTCATTGTGTATTCGAGCCGCTTACGGAAATGAAATATGGACTATTCTCGGTGAATTTTGAACGCAAGGTATGTTAGCAATACTCAAGTTGCTTGTTATCACTGGAGTTTTTGTGGTCTGTTAATTATTTGTCTCGGCTGAAAATAATATCTACTTTCTGGCTTCTTTATGCCTCTTGGATCTGTGGAATCTTTTCAACTCTACCCTTGTTTCCAGCTTTCAAAGTTTTTCTTGAATATCTACCACTGAGAACGGAACAGGGTTGCAGAAATGTCATGTTGTTTGGTAATAAAACTGCTTTGAACTACAAATTTAAGTGTATAGAATTCTGTTTTTATCCACATTTTCCATTGTATCTTCACTCGTATTAGTTGCAGCGTGATGATATATAGCTTAAAACCTTCCTCGATTAATGGTCTATTCAACACAAAAATATTTTTTCAATTTGAACCAGTAGTTCCTGAGATTAGAACGTTCAAACAAACTCTTCAGCTTTATATATTAGTATAGATATGTTGCTTTGACCTTAGTAAACGAACAAAAGCATAGAAATTTTTGGAGAAGCTAACAAGAACGAATAAATATCATTTTTCATAATACAAATAATTTAAACAAACGAAGGGATACTTTACTATACAAAAAACATAGCTTCTGATATTAGAACCCGCAATGTATGAGCACATCTTTTCAAAGTACCTATTACACCCCGATGACGGCAAGTATTATTTACAATATACTATAATATTTGATTACACCTTAAGGAGAAAGTCATAAACTTTTCTGCTAACAGCGCAGCGTAGGGCTTCTAAAAAAGTTAATAACTTGGCGACATCATAAAACTGAGGACGTAACGTATAACGTTGGTTCCAAATAAGATCCGTTAAAATAATACCACACACTTTTATGCCATATACAATATACATTTCATATACACCAAGTAACTCGTATCAAGTACCAAACCTAACTGGATTCTCGAACTACTCTCTGAATCTTCTTAATGTGAAATGTTCCAAATGGAGACCATTGTTTTCTTCCACAAAAAGCATCGAATAAGTAACAGAGCGAATACAAAACGGAGTATGGAGCACTCAGTGTCGTAATAGTGAAGCGAGAATACGATATGTCTCCATCACATTATCATACATTGTTGAAATCGACGTGAGAATGGATACCTATTCTGCTGTGATGCGTAACGTCGGAACAACTCTTTACCGGGCCTGTTTTATATCTCTGAATTTATTCTTGAGGTTAATTTATCAACTTGGCAACCGCAAAGTGGATTTAAAGTTCCACATTTGACTAAAATGACAACATTTACTTGCTCGTGAGCTACGGAAAGTGCAAAACTTTTTGGACTTACGACTCGAAAGATATCTTTTCAATAACACTAACCTAAAATTCAAAACAGTAGGAAAATAGGAATGTAAAATAGAATGTTTGCTCAACCGCAACTACCTAAAGCATAAAAGTTAGGAAACTTGGGCAGCTTCTAGAATATTTTCTCGAACATATCTAGCACAAAATTAACTGAGACGGTACATTTCGAGTTCCTGGGAGCCCGCAGTTAGTTTGCGACGTCCCACAAGTGGCAATTTGGACGGCGACGCAGCGAAAAGTGCCCAACTACTCCTCACTCTTAACAGAAATGAGAAAACAAAACACCGCTGCACTTACACTACTTAATTAGGTCCGTAGGAACGGCTTTAGTTTGTTAGAATCTTCTTTGTATTAGATTTCTCTTTGTTGTCGCAACACATGGGATGCGGGTTATATAAGTATGCGACAAAATATCAGGCAGTCCCGAAAAGATTAGGTTTGTTGGTTATGAGTAAATGGTAAGTCAAGGAAATGATTTAATTAAATATTAAAACTTGTTCAGTGACCTATATAGGTAGATATATCTGGGAACAACGGCTGCAGAAATATTCGATTTACAGCATAGTGCCTGCCCTTATCCAATTTTATCATAAATTTCGTCACAATTAACCATCTTGCACCCATCTCCTTACCTACAGTAAATTTATATATTTATTTACTTATTTAAAATGTATTCATTCTGTATTCATTATTTTAAATCGCCTGTCAATTTTTAATACACGAGCAAGCATTTTGCCTACCTTATTGAGAACGAAAAACGCTTAAACAGCAAAAGAAAAATGATTGATGTGACAAGATTTTTCCGGTCCACCCTTCTTAGCTCCGAATTACTTATAATTTATCAACACAGCACGAATTTTCGAAGTAATTATGAAACCATTTTTATTTTATATTAGGTACCTGTCGCTTGGTCTTTGAACTTTTAACAGTAACTGCTTTCATTACCTTTTGGTATGAAACTCTAAAAGTATCAAAATATTTTGTTACAATATGAAAATTGGATAGGGTTTATTTTATGTTGATTAATATAAAACAGGACTAGATTTTTGAGTACGATAAATTGTAATGTGATGAGTTTATAATTTACCTTTACAAGAAAATGAAGATCATCACATTTTTAATATATAAAATAAAAATAAAATAATCCATACGAAATACAACATTATTCAGGACCGGTTTTATTTTACTCTCCCAATGCAAAATTATGTAATAAAGACGGTATTTCTTAAATCAAAAACATTGGTAGGTACACAAATCTGTATAAACATGGAACCCTTGTTCCGTCGTTTTTATGTTCTGAATTTACATACATTATACAGGGATATTTTAATTTAGTTAACAATGTTATAAAGGGCGTACACGCGTTTCGTCTGTGGGACTGTAAAGAAATTCAACACATACACGAGAGAAATATTACCGTCGTGGTCTGTAATTTATCTTATTCATAACTCAACAGCGTGTTATAGTAGGCATTTAGGAAAATTCCAAAGAAATAGTCATTCAAGTCATTATTATTAATATTTTTATACGAAGATCTTTGGTAGTCCGGATTACCACGCTTATGGGATACAAAGCTCCTTAGGATGTGGAAGTCAGGCTATTAGTAAAATACAGGGGGTAAAGACAAATCTTTTTTTTTTGTCCGTATTGACGAAGAAGATACAAACATTTAAAAAGTGCGTTTATTAACTCTTCTTTAGTTCTAACCATTTAGCCTGATAAATTTAGCCCGAGGTAAGTTGGGAACTGGCCTCGGTACCGTAAATAAAAATATATTTACCGTCTACACTTGTCTACACTTGAAACTTGTATCGGTAAACAATAAAAAAATTGAAGAATAAAATATTATATTTTCCTGCATACCTGATCACTTTCCCAGGCAAAACAAATCTGCATTTTCCAAGCTAAAACCTTCAAGCAGTCTAAGCTACAGAGCGAGTCAATGAAACAAACTCATACACGCTTTCATTGAAATAAAGAATTCAGCATCTTCGACTTCGGGTTCTATTCAAATAGGGTGAAGTATTATATTTTCTCTTTAATATTATTTGATGTTATATCGGCAATATAAATACAACATCTCTCAATAGTCTAGCTATACTGGATCCTAAGATGCAGACAGATGGACAAACGGACACACAATGTTCAATTTATACCCTCAGGGCTGAAACCCTGAAAGCAACGCTCGAGCCCCAGTCGAGTGAAAATCAACAAATACCAGTCATTATCGACTACTATTCCATTTAGTTTCACCCATTAATGACAAGGTGATTAAACTCAGATTCAGGGAATGTAATGACGTAATAGGATCACACGGAACGGAAGGTTAATTTGCTCAATAAATTAAATTAGGCGTTTCGATTTAATCTCGTGTGCTAAGCATTTTCAAATACATTTCATTGACAATAATTCTGTTTTTACATTATTATTTTTCGTTATATTTTGCAAGATTTTAGAAAGTTACTTTACATGGCAGTGGATTCTGAAAGTGGAAAGTGAAAAATAAGTATGAAGAACTAATATACCATGTCTATTAAAAAACACACAGACACAATATCTCTCTTGTCGTCAAATAAGACAAAAAAACATAGCAAAACAACAGCTGGTGCGATCATCAATTTGATAGAAACAAATTTGTTTTTCCGACTCGCACTTGACCGGTTTTTTTAACAGCACGCGGTCGTGTAATAAATACGACGTTTTATTATAATACCTTTGAAATATATACGAGCTACCTACTACCAAGTAAAGTAATGTCGCACACTCGCAAGTCTCAAAACGCCTCAATCACACACAGCTAATGTGTAAATTATGCGCGAGAGGGTGAAAATTCGAGACATAATGTTATTTCCACACGCTTTGTCTCTTTTTGCCCAGTTTTTATTTTAGAAGATAATCACAAGCTTCTGCCTGCGGCTCCGCTCGTGTGAACGTTATCTTAATTTAAAAAGTATTTGTTTCTTGAAGTTTTATTGTCTTATAGAAGATGAATAAGTAGTCCGTTTGTTAGGCTCGTGAAAGCGTCACAGATAATTTTCTTATTGGA
The DNA here is from genome assembly GCF_003590095.1 of Trichoplusia ni. NCBI lineage: Eukaryota > Metazoa > Arthropoda > Insecta > Lepidoptera > Noctuidae > Trichoplusia > Trichoplusia ni. The sequence goes on along the minus strand of NC_039480.1, from coordinate 13,260,322 downwards.
ATATTTTTGTTTTTCTTTTGATGGACTTAATTATGACTATTATACCTCACATAGTATTTTTTATTCGAGATCACTGCTACGTTTCTTATAATTTTTTGAACAATTTAACTTTTTAATGTCCTAAGGTCAAGTAATTTTAAAGCTGTGTAAAATAATGCTTACGACGACCAAGAAGCATTATCTCTAGAGGCATATCACCACGTCTTAAACGAATTCCGTTGTAGTTTTGTATGCGTGTAGGGCGACTACTTCGTCTCAATTCCACAAGTGCAATAGTTATTTTAAAACATTTTTGTATGGATGTGTGTTTTGGATGTTTGGCCCAAACAATGATATTGATATGTATTTCACAAATAACACAGATTTCAAACCGGATATATTATAGTCAAACTTTTCACAAGACACAGTTTTTACTAGTGCAGGAGTTATAGAAATCTTTCATATTTTTATCTGTACTTTTTGTCAAAAAATAATAATTATTATTATACCGACCCCAACGCAGTTGGGAAAAGGCTTGGCCAATGATGATGATGCCCAACTGATGGCGTTAAAAACATATTTTTACAGTAAATTTCAAAATTTTCCGCACGTCACATTTCGCATAAATGAAACACTAAATACAACTTGTATACTCGTTGACAATGAGTCGTACCTTCAACGAGGCACAATACACAAATATATACAGCATGTTGTTTATAAAGCGTGACAACATTCGAGTTTACCCCTTGTTTCTTTTGTTTCATACAAGAGTGAATGTGTGCCTTGGGAATTTCAGGACGTAACACGTTCTTTAAAATTGTTCTTTCAGTGTGGAATATAAACACGTTTATTTATTCATTGTGTGATTATAGAGTCGAGGAGATCTGCTTCTTGATTTTTATCTCAAGGATAAACGCTGTACGCTTGAATAGTTCTTTATTAAAAGTGTTGGAAAATTTCTTGGATGGATTTTGTGATATTAAATTAAGTTTAGAAGTGTGAAAAATTACTTGCGAAATAGAAAGAAGAATGTGAATGTTACAAGGACATTGGTCGTTGGAAAAATATTCAGTGGATAGATAAGTAATGTTAAAAGATTTGCCCCAAGATTTGACCAAGCTGCTTGCAAAACTGAAGTACCAAAATTTTCAAATATTTTTAGTACTCGTTTAATAATAATAACTACTACCAAAACTTGAAGTGACGAAGGTCCACGTACCTTTAGAGACCCTTTCGTGAAAGAGATTAGGAAAGTGTCACAACTTCACACTATCAAAGTTTAAACCCAACGCGTTGGTCAGTTGACCCGGTCAGAAGGTGTTACTTGCCACTTGATGCCTGTTAAACCATTATTTAAACTTGTTAAGTGTCTCTAACTATCGTCTCGTATGGCAGTATTCAAATCAAGACACTAACCTACCTCATTTTTTCTTTGTTTCAACAACTTCCGTCCTTAGGAATTTTACTCTTGTATCGTGGGAATTTTTACACATGTCATATTCAACTCACATGCGCAAGCATACTCAGATACTGAACACACTCAGATGCATTCGCAAAATGCTTCTCAGAAAATTGGGGATCTACCCGCTCATGCCACGCAGTGGGTTTGGAGTGACCTACACGCTTATCCGTAAATATTATATACTGGAAATTATTAAATGATGTAATGTCTATTTCTTTATGATGGCTTCAGCCTATAACACATGACCAACGACCAAAAAGAGTACGAAAAACTCGGGTGAAACCATGTGATTCAACTAGTGTTTGCCATTGACCGCTAAAACGTAATAAATTATTATCCAGTGGCCTTATATACGAATAACTAATATCTTGGTTATTATCTGTCAAAAGGCACTTTGCCCTTTTCCGACTTATGAAGGGACGTCGAACAAACATGACATTTATTGACTTTAAATCAAAAATAGACGCAATTGGAAACCGAAGCCCTTTCGTAGCCATCGTGATAAGGTCAAAGTTTTTTGCCAAAATAAAGATATAAATAAAATTTGATTGAAACAAAAGTATCCTTGCTAAGTACCGCTCACTATAGCTATTTTTGCACTATTTTTGCTCGCAGCCCTGCGAGAAAATTGGTTTTAAAATGGTGACCAAGGCCCGTTTTTAATCCAAGATTACTTATTCCTTAAGAATTTCATTATTTAATAAAATCACGTTTTCATCAAGATCTGTCCGATGGTTCAGCTGTGAAAAGGGCAACAAACAGAGATACAAAGTTTTCTGTTTCAACATTTCACCAGTTCAAAGTTTCTGTTTCTATAATGTCACCAGGCAGTTTTTTTTGCCTTGCGACCCTGAACTTTGTTAATCCGGCACACAGTTCAATGTTTTTTTTCTTATTAATGTATATGATGTATATATGTATGTGTATATGACTCATTATAAATAATGATTTAACTCATACTAAAAATCCAATAACCCCACTTTATCACTACCAAATTTAAACAAAATTAAATTTCTGCGCTGTTTACGTACAGCAGCATATTGCGGGCAAATGCGATGCAATAATCTGAACAAGACAATCTCTTTTAATATCCTTTTGCTCATGACAGCCATAAGATTTGATATTTATTAAACGTATACAGCTCTATTTTATGCTATTGTGAGAGAGTTACTTGAGTTTTCCCTATGAAAAATCAAGGGAAACCAAAATCGAGGCAGGGAACTTGTATCCCGTGTCGGAAGGATATGCTATATTCTATCAAGTTTATGTCATGAAAGATAATATCATTTTAACAACGAAAACATACCACCGAGAACCACTAACCCAAACTGATGTTTTTTTAATGGATCCAACTGACAGATAAAAAAGCAACTTTTGAATTTGATACAAACAAAATTTTACAAAGTTCCAGAGTGGGTTGACGTAATTGTGTAGCAAATACGTCAGCGTTGATATTCAAGTAACAAGCCAGTTTGTAGCGTAGTCAGTAACATGCTCCCATCTGCCTGACATGTTTGATAAGCCGATGCAGGTATTACGAGCACACCAGAATGTACTGCCAGTATGTTTGTATCAGCAAATGTGCTTGAAAACGGGGAATATAGAAAATGTAAGGGAAAATGATGGCAAGGCGATTTAAAAAAGGTTTTGTTTAAAAAGCTTAAAAATTAAGTTATTTTGTGGAGTATGTCTCAGTAGTACAGTGCAGTATTGCAAAATTTGCTAAAAAACGATACTTAAAAGCTGATTCGAACTGTATGCAGAAGGCAGAGGACTGGGTACTGGGCCGCAATTGGTGATAGTTGGTATTCTGAAGTAATCGATTGAATGATTTCCGTATAGAAAAAAAAAAACTATTTGTGCAAAATATATCATTTTACAAAACATGTTAGATAGGAGCAGCCTACATGCCATTTTAACTTACAATACTATATACATGTAACATCAAGAAAAGTTCTATAAAAAATACATCCGGTGTTATTTGCTCGCTATATGATTACAAGTAGGGGGACTTTATAGAGCCTTGTATTCTTTATGTGGAGCTATACTCATAACTATGAATGACATATCTGAATATATAGTGAGGACATTTGAATCCCAACGCAGTATGCTGAAAATGGTAAAGGCAGGGGATGCAGTATTTTAACTTTGAAATTTTTACTCTTTTTGAATGCGATAAAATTGATATTGTGTTAATTTTAAGACATCATCTGGTACCAATGACTTAGGTCTTAGAAACGATGTAAAAAAAAATTCGATTTTATTTTCACATTTACCGCTGACTTTAATAGTCAAATGCTAGGGAATTCCTAGTGTAGAAAAAAAAAACAAAAAAAAACAGAAAAAATATGTAGGGTAGGAAAACCTTATTCTTTCCCCATAACCCAATTACTTCACATAAGCAGCCACTTTTGAAACCTACTAAATGTGCATAAAATTTCATAAAAATAAGTCAAGCCGTTTCGGAAGTGTAAATTCCTTGAAACATTAAATATACGACCATGTTCTTCATTTCGATAATTTTAATAATTCATTACAAAAGATTCAAATAATATCAATCAAAGAAACATTTTCAATATGGTCAGGATCGCGACAAATTGCAAAATATTTTCACATTTGACCTACACGCGCATCCATCAAAATTCAGACGCCGATGGAAAATGCCCTAAAAAGTTCTATCATTTTTAACGTTGAAAAATGACACTAACGACGTAACGATTGGTGCTCCAATAGGCCGAACAAATATGGAATGACATAATTTTAAAATGTTTCAAAATTTCAAAACATCATTCATTTATAAATTGAAATCGTACCAGACCAGACCCCTCTGATTTATTGGACTTTTGATTATAAAATCTTATTTCATTTAGGTACAACTATAATAAGATAATATTATGTACCAGAAATATAGTACCTGCGGCGACATATTTCTGAGGGTCCGTTGTCTGTCTGTCTAGATCTTTTTTCACTAGGCTAATCTCAGGAACCGTTATAGCTGGAGTTATAACTTTATTTTTTTTTATATCTGTGGCTGCTCTAACAACAAAAAAAATGTTAATCGAGATTAAGCTTCTGGTACACTCTAAACTTTTATGGGTGGCCATTAACTTTATTTCGTTAGATTTTTTGAAAATATTTGTTTTTTTTAGTGGCAACAGCCAAATTAATTTCAAGTTCGTCTATACATATTATATTTTAACGCAAAAAAACTACTGCAAAACTACACCATTCACGTATAAAACACTACTTCTCAAATTTTAATCAAAAGAATCATGAATTTACTTAACAAGCATTTTTATTATTTTGCAAAAGCGAATATCCCTGATATAGAGAGTGAAAGCATGTAGTGGTTAATACAACCACGTCTACACACGATCATTGAAATTTATTATCTCAGTACATGAACATTTCTGCTCATATTTTAATAAGGGGAAGGCTTCGTCGAAATAAAATTTTATCATCTTGGCTTGATTTAAAATTGTGATTAAGAATGTGGTTCGAATTTTGAGCAAGTTAATGTAATAATAAAGTAAAAATAATAATGTAGGTAATATTCCACAACTTTCAGACAACGCCATTTACCCTCAAACCAAGCAAAGAGTACCTGTCGTCTTACAAAAGCAGCCCAGTTCATGTATCTAATGACTAGAACACGTTCATGATAAAAAAATAGGTAGTATTTATGAGATTTGAATAAATATTATGATGCAATTCGTAGTTTTTTAGAAACACAGCACTGTTGCGAGCGCGGTCCGAGCCTTGTAACAATGGTGAGGGGCGCGGGCGGCGGCGTTTTTATCATTTTTGAGAGTTTTTCAGATTTCTCATTATTTATTTTAATTCAATTCCAAAAATATGCGTGATTTACAAGACTTTTACCTTAGTCTCGTATAGATGGAAAAAGCACTTGCAATTTAATAGTACAACCAGTTCTTATGTAGATAAATATAATATATTAACAGGATGACTGTGTGCTATGTGCATGGAAGGTTATTCAGATGTGCGATAATATATTACACTCACAAACAAGCTCTGGAGTACAGGCAGGTCGTACAGGCGTCAGGTAGATTCATGTTCAAAGCAATCAAGTACCTGACAGTATTCGCGCCCTTTATTCCGTGAAATATTGGATGAAATAAGTAAGTATAGGTGATGATTTTAAGTATTAGACTATAGCGATTCAACTATTTTTAGTTTTACTTCCATAATATGTTATGCTTATATGCTATTTTTTTTTATCCTAGTTAGCGAAAAATTATGTTTCTTTGATCGTGTCAATCCAGGGGTCTACTACGATGTTTTTAAATAAATTGATTGTAGTTATAAAAAAAAACAACTTTATAAAATCGGAAAGTGGCAGTTCGCCTTGAAATCTGCAGTTATTTAAATTTAAGAGTTAATAAGCCTCGTGAGCACTACTTGAAAAGAATAAAGGATAAAAAATTTAATTACAAAATTTCATGAAAAATATGTCTATCGTCCTATGACAGAACTTTTAACAAAATTTTAAATATTGGCCGATTACACTTCAACCCGCGCATCAATAATTGCCCACATAATTCCTCATCGACTATCTATGAAAAACAGGTGTGTTCCGGTCGGTAAGTTCCCAAAGATTCACGTTTATTTGCATAAACATGTATCACTATTCCATGCGTCAGGTATTTAAGGTCCCTGACAATTAATCGGCGGTAATGTATTACTAAATGTTACTTGTAAGCTCCTAACAATTTATACAATGTTATAATCTTTACGGGGCACATAAATTCTAAACGTGGTTTTAAGGACTTAGGTAATTTTGTAACTCGGTAATGTTTAAGTAAGTACATACGTAGGTATTTGTGTAATTTTAAATAGGGAGTGGATAACTAAAAAATACTTTCAGTGAAATATTTGTGGTGATTTTAAGAATTCTATTCGCATAAGATTAAAATGGATTTACGGTGAAGCTGTGGTACAATAAATTTGAGAATGTTAACCCACAAATTTATCTGTCACGACACCGATTTATTTATCTTTAGCCTACTTGTACGGAACTCCCTGTACTGCAAGTTTTTATTTGACCAGTTTTTTATTCCTGATTTGGTCTCTGTAGTAAAAATTTACACAGGCTTTGATAGTTACACCGGACCTACCTAAGACTCATGACTTTAACGTTACAACAAGTACTGTATTTTTAATTTTGTTTATATTATAGTGTTTTTTTATCTGACTCTCTTGGGCAAATTCATCATTTTCTGAAATGAGAAAATTTTGCTATATTAAAACTTTAATCGAGAACTATTTATGCCGGTGACATAGCAGAACATAAAAAATACATCACAATGATATTTCTAACAAACACCCTCTGTTGTTTTTTTAAGAACACTTCCTCCCCTGTACCCTGATACTATCTAAAAATCTGCTAACAGCATCACAAAAGTTATTGATCGTAAATATCGCGCGCCGTCCGACACATTACTCATATTACTCTGGCACGTAACACAGGGTACAGGGGACAGTGTGAAGGGTGCCTTTAGTCCAAGACAGGGTGAAACGCTTCTGCTTGTACCGGAAAAAGGAAATGAGATGGCGCTCTTCCGACGATTAGAGAAAATCTTGAAGGCGCTTTTCGTGACAGAAATAGTGAATTACAGTGTAGAAATCATTAAAATGTAAGTTTTGGAAGCAAAAGGCTTTATTTCCAGTTTAAATGGAGAAAATTCTTACAAAAAGTTCTTGTAGGAAATATTTTTTTTCTTTCAGAGAAAACACAATGGCCGTCGGCTTTGTGTATGATTGTACCAGAAACTACGAAACCTTCCCTAACAGAGGTAAAATCCGTTTCTGTGATAATAGTATTATTGGAGTTAAATGATTTCAATAATAGCAAAAAATAACAAAATAAAATAAAAATCTTATAATATAGCACCGTTTAGCCGACACCTGTTTCCTACTCCCCTGATGAGGGTAATTTGCATCTACCAGCCTTTTCCGCATCCTTGTATAATGCTGGGCATGTACGAGATATAACGCAGTCACGTTTTGTTAAATGTTATTTTTTACGAACATTTATGGCGTACATAAATATTTGTCCCTTCATTAAACCTCCCGACTGTGCTAGTAACATTATTGCAGTTATGTACGAGTATGCGTGATAAGTCCACTACACGGTGTAAAGGGGCGTCTCTCTTACAAACATGCAAAAATATTCCTTAAAGAGGTGACAATTACTTGATTGGGACTTCCTGATTAGTCTCTCCAAAAATAAAAAAAAAACTGGTGAAGTGGGAGTCGATGACTCAGGATTCCGGATAGGCAAAACGATGAGTAGCAAATAAATTTGAGTGTCAAACTTGTTTGTCATCACCAATAAAGTTATGGCCGTAAACACTTTGATGAAGATCTACCTTTATTTTTTAGCTTTTATTGTTTGCAATACATCGGCGTTAAAAATTTCAAATGTCCTGAGATTCAGTGCTTGAAATACAGGCTGGTACAGACCGCCAGATAGACAGGAAGACGGTAGTAGTAATGGAGTTCCGTTTATACGCTACAGACAAAGACCTACGTACAGAAGCTTACCGTATATACCATATTCCAGATTATGCATACATGCCTTTCAAATTTGTACTGATAGTGTAAAACCTTAAGATACATTATTGAATAACAGTCAAATCTGCAGCAAGATTGCAATGTTACAACTTTAACGTAAGTATCTATAGACGCTTAAAAACTTACGCATGATACAATCGCATGAAGTTCAAAGTAACAATACTAATTTAAAGTCCCATTACAAGATTGTAAGATGTTGTTTATTTCAAGTTTCTTAAAGGTTATTGAGACCGTTATCGCGAGAAAAGTTTTGGAGGGCCACGGTGAACGATTCCCATATTATTTGTGATAGCGGTGCCGCGAAATTATCCGTGTTTTATAAGTTTTTGTCACATTTTATGGAGTCTTTAATTTTGTAATAAACAATCTGATCCAGCGAACTGATGGATGCATCGGATGGGTGAATCGGAACTATCCAGGGTGTCAGTAGACAGAATACAAAAAAGAAACACTCTTTAAATCTCTTTAAAGCGGAGTTCGGCGACACACACACACACGTTGAGTAGAAGTATGTTGGTATATAATTAAGTATTTATATTAATGAGTTCATTACCTGTCCGTAAACTAATGTGTCATTCTTTTTTTATTGATTAGAAGAATATCTTTACGGAGTTAAGATGCTATCGAAAACAACTGCCTAATCTAAATTGGGATTTAAAGTATTTTTTAAATCATACTGGTTAAATGAAAACTAATGTCTATACCTCTCTCAACGAACAAATTCTGACAATAAGCAAATGAATTTTGGTTAAATAATTTAGAATTTGTTTGTCTTGTTATGATAGTAGAACGTATACCTACGTAAAGCAAGTTTATAACAATTTTATTGTAAATAACCGATTTTCTCAAATTTCGTTCAAAACTTTTTAAATTGTTTTTTTTTACAAGTTTTGACGCCGAATGTGTATGAGAAAATTCTCCGGCTTTAAAAATATTATGCAGTAACGCGGGTACTGTTTTAATAAAATTTCACAGTTTACTTGTATGTTATTGAAATATTTGAAATTTCTCTGTGAATGCGATCCCCAGCAGCCTTGTTGCTTTGTGCTCGGACAAACGCATATTTCATGGATATTACACGCCCGAGGGCGGTTTTCTATAGACCAGAACGTAGCAAATATCGTACTGATATTTTTACTTATGCAACTAACGTGACGATTATTTTATTTAACATCACAACATATTTTACTATTTTTATTACATTTTTTTTTCGGAATATTTGATCTAGGTAGAGTAACTTGATGTTAATAAAAATTAGTGTGAAAAACAATATGCTTTTGAACATTTTTACTTTTTAAGTTTTCTTGAAACACAATAATATCTTTTTCATATTACATACCGATATAACTCGCTACTATGGCACAAACAATAGTATCCTAACAAAGACCTTCTAACAGAAACTAATGAACACAGAAAACGCACACAGACTCAGCCGTTTCCATCACATCAGATAGAAGAGCCTTTATGTGCATGTCAAACAAAACAAGTGAATTGCTCAACATACACGGCATTGTACGGCAGTAAGGCAAAGGTGCCTCTCTGTACTAAAGGAGCAATGTAAGACCCCTTAACTTGAAAATACCTTTGTGATGGAACTCGAATTACCTGGCTTTGCGTTCAATAAAAGGAAAGTATTTTTTATATAAAATTGTTCAACGATGTTCTGTTGTTTTTCTTTCAATTATTACCTGTAACGGTAACGACTCAGGCAATTTTTTTCATAAGTAAGTATCCTTCATGGCTTTATACGTATGTCTATCAATGAAACGATTTTATTGGCTGTCGCTTCTGCAAGTATTTAATAAGATAATATATATATTTTTAATAATAACAAAACTAGCTTGTAAATCTCCCAAAGTTAGGCAAAGGTCTAAGAAATAAAGAGTTTTAATAACCATGTTCAAAAACTACTTTAAAAAATATAATCAAAGTTTGTTACTAAATGTTCCATGATTAAAAACTGCTTTAAGGCGACTCTACAATTTAATATAAAACTCACAAATTGCATTTCATAAAATTCGAGAGAGTAGCTGCAAAGCGTTTATTATATTATCCTATGTCTTGCAGTGTAAACAGAGATCCGAGTTTAATCAATTTACAAAATGTTTGGACTCGCGTTCAGCGTTTATACGTTTCCCACTCAACGTAATAGATGGCGCTAGTCGTGTCACTTTAGATTATGACGCGAGATGTAAGATAAACATGGATGTGTTGAAAGCAGCCAACTTAAAACGTTAGTAATTTTTTAGACGGTTTTTTTTTGATCTAGTGACAGTTTTTGGGCAAAGGCTGGAATTTTATATTAGTTTTTAAAATACAAGTGACTCTATCTGCCAACCCCAGAATGTGTTGGAAAAGAATAAATTGCAATTTAATTAATATAACACATAGTGAAATTGTGGAGTGGTACACGTATATGCCCGTCTTCATAGCATTATAAATAAACGTTTTTGTGTCAGTAATTTATTTTAAACGTTAACGTTACGTACGTTAATGTCATCGTAGTTTCAGAAATTTATTTAGACAAACATTTATTAAAATCCCACTAATGAAAGTTTCGGATACACGAAACAAAAGTTTCCGCATTCTGAATAAACTGCACTTAATTCAAAATAGGTACCTGGCATATAGAACCGGCACAACATTCATTCTAAAAGGTGCAAAGTTTATTCAAACAAAATGTGTTTCTAAGACATCTGCAAGTGACTCAGAATGTTGACGCATATAGAGTCTAGTAAACTCAAGTTTGCACACTATTTCACTCTTCGGAGGATCGCAAGGAAATGATAAAAGGAATAGAAAGGTAAGGAGAGGTAAAGGCAGCTGTGGTAAAGATAAATAGTACGTATCAGCATCCTATCATACAAGGTGTAAGGTTTGACGTTTTCGGAGCACGGAGGTTATGTGTCTTGTAACATATTGGTTTTATCGGGAAGCTAGAGGGTGTTAGTAAAATGAATTATGTGCTGTCGTGTCTCCCGATGTAATATAGTTAAAAGGTTTATCTGAAGTTATATAAGTTTATCAATTTTAATACAGGTATGTTATTATATTGTTGCTATGCTGGTTGATTACTGGTGCATGGTTGGTCATTAACCTTTCTTAAATAAAAAAACTTTTTTCATACTGATTCTAAATGAAAAGTATTAGGAAAATAAATGCAACCATCAAAAATGTCAATTAAAATTTATCGGTTTGTAATAAGGCAGTGTAAAATATACATGTATGTACTTCGTAATTGTGAAGTTCAAAGACAATCAATGTAGAGTACCGAAAACAAAATTAAACTTAAACAAAACCTCAAAAAACAAAAAAAACCGTCAAAAACCTATAACAAACCGCTTCAATTTCTAAACTGTTAAAACCTAACTGCTGAAAACCTAGTCTAGCACTCCTTATCATCATATGTTTCAGTCGGCAGAGGAAATCGGTTTCCGGGAGCCAGTGGTGCGAACTACTAACCTGGTTTACGTGCATGTGGCCTTATTAGATATTCCCTTTTTAAATGTACCGCAAACTTTACCACCGCTACCTTTTACTTTACATAGCTTTGCAAGATTTCAACTCTATATTTACGTAGGCAAACGTAGAGTCGAAATCTGACAAGTGCTTTGAGGATCTTGATGTTCAAAAATAACCTACTTGCTAAGTGTGTATTTGTAATTAAAGTATTTTTTTGGAATATGGGCCATCTATATTCAATTTAGTACCCACGTTATGAAAGAGTTCAAATTCGTACAACATTGCTGATTTTTTCTAAGTAGCGTAGCGTATTAGTCAACCTTAATAAAAGAACAAAACCGACCTTGTGCTAGTCGACTCCCAACAATCAGAGTTCCGAACAAATTTTAGGTAAGGTCAAACCATATTTAACAAAAATTTTAATACTAATTAGCAACAAAAACATCGTCTATAAATATTTCAACTGTCCAACTAATTTATCCATTGAGTGCGGTTTGCCTTAACTACTAACTCTAAAAATACGTCATTAACTTCTGTTCTTTTTTTATCAAAACTAAAAACTATATGTACAAGAAATGCAAGGTAACAAAAAAGTATCATCCAATTTTTTCTACCAACAGAAAGCTGGTACACCGAAAATTGTCACACTTTCCCCATTCTATCTTAAATCTTGCTGGAAAACGCATACGCAAGATAATTAAGATAAAGCCGGCTAAAGATTTATGTGGCACAGATAGGTCAGTTAATTATCTCTGATTACATTGTAAGTAGTACTGATCGGGGTGTAGCGAAACGTGAACCATTTTACCAAGATATAGGAATTCTAAGATAGTAATGGTTAAATGATGTTTCTTGTAACTATCTGTGTAAGTTATAAAAAAAAATCTGTTCCTAGCGGGAGTGCAAGTAATGAGTAGTTTTAACAAAACATACATTTTATAATTGTTTTGTATAATAGATTTACAGTAGGTACAGTATACTTCTAGAAAACTCAGCATTGTATCAACCTTTCGTAAAACACGGTTGGTAATATTAAAAAAAAAACATTGTTATTTTTGATCCGGATCTGAAAATTACATCTTAACTTAGTTATTAACTTAGTTATTAAGTACTTAATACTATTTATTAGAGAAAATGTTGTTGAAAGATAGTGTAAGCCGATAATATGATGATATGAACCGAAATAAATGAAAGACAAAGTATTTTTGTCATAAGATATTGTTATTGTGAGATGTCTCTCATTCAACATTCCTAAAGTGCCCGAAGGTTTGAGTGCATGTAATTGACTGGGCTATAATCAGTAAACCACACACTTAAAACAAACGAAGCGAAAAAAACTAATGGAGTCGAAAAAAGGGCCTTTTTCGACCTTTCCTATGCTTACTTAAGATATGATATAAACAAAAGGAATAAACATACACATAAGGAAACATAATTATCTAAAACCTGACGATTTTAGTCACCCATTACTCATCCAGACTATCTCTTAATTGGTGAGCTAAATAAAAAAACTGTACAAAAATAATATAAAACCAAATAGACAACAAGAGAGGTCAAGTCCAGGATTGGGATGACCAGAAGATTGAATTTTAGACCATAATGATATTAGAGACAGGTACAAGATCAAAGAAACCCTTAAAAGAGAGTCTCTACTCAAGCGAATAATTACTAGACGTATATACTTATATGATAGTTCACGAGTAAAAAAATATAGAGGACCAAACAACTGACGCACTTCTAAAGCCAATACCTCAAAAGAGTAAAATGACACGAAATATCATCAAATGTCGCGCTGAAGTTAACAAACACTGACGTAACAAACGAATTACTTATCTCAAGGGGAAAGATAGAGACCTTCAAAACAAGAACAAGAGAACCTACCTGCTGACAAATATTCATTACATGTTTAAAGCCTTTGATAAAACAACCTAAATTGTGAAAGACAGTCATTCTTTTTGTAGAGTTGAATTGGTTTTTTAAATTAAATATTTAAATTGTTTTTGTTTATTAAAAAGGAATACCTTATTGTAATTGCTATGTAATATATATAAAAGTAGTATTATTTCATAACCCTAAGTTAAGAAAAAACTTCTTAAAAAAACATAAAAATTACGAAAATACGTATATTATTTTAAAGACAATTTTAAATTGTTTAAGGATACCTAGTAAAAATGCGAAATTTACGCTAATTTCTTTAAAATCGTTCTCATTTTTGATATAATTAAAGGTACACGTTGAAAGGCAGAAAACTAAACCGAAAATTTACAAAAAAATAATGTTTTGAGTAGTTTTCTACCGAAGTATAATGCACTGTTTAAATCAGCATAAACATATTTTCATTACGACTTCCTGTAGTCGTAAAATAAAACATAATCCAATATTTGCATTTTACTATATCGGAAAACATAAAAAAAATCCATTCCATTAATTTTAATTAATGACCGGTAAGCGCTTAAAATGTTAAAAAAACTATACTTACCATGTAACAATCACAGATGTAAACCAAATTAACTTAGCGTTAATCCTTAAACTAATTCACAAATTCACGTACATAATTATCACTTGAAGTGTTCACCACAAAAGTTAAAGTCACTTCACAATGTAACCTCAATATTCGTAGTACGCTCAAACCTTCCGCTACGCCGCTACGAGACGCTCTACGCCGACACGTGCGATCCCCGTAGCCGAGTAGATAAACTGGAGTACAGTGGCTACGAACTACAGTTCCGAAGTTTGCCGAGTATCGCCGAGCGTTACCGACACTTTGTAAGCCGTGATTGATATCAAATGAAATGTGAAGAATGAGTAGTTCTGGAGAGGCTCTTTGTTTTTAAAGATTTCACTTTCTCCTACGGGCGTGCGGTGACACTACTACCTCATATTATTATACTACGATGATATTTTTTTGTGCTCGACAAAGATGATTATTAAATATAGTATTTAACTTAAAATAAATAACTTAGGTGATAAATTCATTTCCACATAAACTTAAAATCGATATTTTCATCTGTTTATATTGTTGTAAATATGTGTTGTAGAGTGGTCGTTAAAAAATGTTCAGAGGGGGTTAACATTAATTTGGTTTGATTAATTATTATCTCTGTAACATGTTAAGTAATTAGATTCACATGTGATTCCGGATTATCACTAAGATTTGATTGCTGTTTGGTTAATGATGATTTATTATTAATAATATATAGCTTTTGATTCCTCTTTGAAAAAGAGCTATTTGACCAACTTGGAGACATACAGACAGCTTTGCTTGATTTTTATTACCTTCCGCGTTTAAATAAAAACTACTTTCTTGAAAAAACGTTCTAAACAGTAATGGTCTAACCACAAAATTACTATCAGGCAATAAGATTGTGTAAAAGGCAATTTATTTTTATCGGACCATGCAAATCTGCGTAGGTACTTCTTTTTGAGTGCTTGGAACAGATATGAAAAAAATGAATGGGGCCTATTTCAACGTTTTTTTTAAATTAACAAAAATATTACTTAATATACTCAAAAGCTACAGATTGTACACACAATGTTCGTGTGTTCATATCGCTTGATGAGTCAGTAACTACAGACTCATTCGTTTGATTGTAATGCGATTTTGATGGCAATGATACGACGATTTCAGATTCATTTCAAAGTTTGTGGTAATTTCCTAGAATTATTATTGTTGTAATTACATCATGAGATGTTGACTAAGCTGGTAATTGAATTAAGTGTTGAACCGGTCAAGTGCGAGTCGGACTCGCGTCACTAAAGGTGTCAGACAGGGTTTAAAAAAGCAGATCAGTTGGTTTACAAATTACTTCATTTAAATACCAGCTGTGACAATATCTCAGACGTTAACTTATTTATCATTCAACTAATTTAATATCATAACACCCCTTGCTTAACTTGGACATTAATCTCCAACTATCTAGTTTTCACCGTTCATGAGATGCAGCCTGTTGACAGAGGGACAGACAGACAGCGGTGCCTCAGGATTCTGCTTTTACCACAGAATCCTAGAAATCAAAGAAGCAGAAAAAAACAAAACATATTTTTCCACAACAGCGAAAGGCTACCACTTCCTATTCACCTAAGTGCGTGTTGTACAAAAAATACAAGCAATTTAACTTGAATGTATGTCAATCAATCACGCTTTAGTGGCTGAACGGATTAAGATGGAATTTAGAACACAAGTAAACCATTACGTCGATTGAAAGAAGTACGTACAAGACGATGTATATAGGCTTATAAAATAAATTAACAGCCGCAAGAACGACGCATAGCAGGCGCATAGTAAAATGTTGAGTTAACAGTCTTTTTTAAAATCAAGTCAAATTTAAATAATCCTTAGAAGCCATAACAACAGTACTCACTAAAAGCATTGTTCAATAAGGGTAGTAAGTATGTGCCAGTATTTTATACCAATACGAAATTAATTCTTGCAAAAATGATTGTTTATCAATTGCTGTTCCGTTGGTTATCAATCAAAATAATCTTATTGTTGAAATGAAACTACTTTACGGATTTAATTTTTGATTTTAGTTCCCGACGTTTCGACACCTTTGCAGGGGCCTAGCCAACATACATGCCTTTCGTATAGAATAGATTTCTACAAACGTTAACGCCACGGCGTTTGAAACGATAGATAGAATAAGTAGCTAGCCAAATTACATTGGCGAAGACGATCGCTCATTCTATAATCAATGTAGAAAAAACTTAATTTTTGTCTATGGTCAGCGTTTTCAAAAACGTCAAATGAACGTCAGGCAGGTTCGTGACGTTAGTTCGTAATAAAATTTTTAGCGGGTGAAACTTATTTGAATGTAAGTATAAGAATATTGCAGTTTGAGTTTTATACTCGGTAAAAAAGTATGCTACAAGTTCATTTTACTATTATAATATGAAAGTGAAGAATATGTTTACGAAAAATATGCTTATAGGACACGATTGGTTTAAAAAGTATAGTAATACGTGGGTATTTTATGAACAGACATTATTTTTATTTGAGTTTTTCCTTTTAGTTTATTATCGTAACAGTAACATGGAGTCCAGAGCTCGAGCAAGCCCTGAACAGTTTTCAGCGATCCTGGAATTTATGGAAAGGTACGTTTTTTTTATAAAAATGTAGGTAGTTATATATATTCATTTGTTGCTTTAATTTGACCTTTTACCTATCAAAAGATCCCTTATTTCTCTTAATTTCTTAATAACCATTCTAGCCACGGTGACATATCATGGCCCCAACAGGGTCCTCAAGGCCGAATAAAGGCAGACCGCTTGTGGCATGAACTTGTTCAGTCGTTAAACTCCATGGGTGGAGGAGTAGTTAAGCCATTGGACAAATGGAAAAAAGTAAGACACAACCAGTTTACTCAAATCGAATATAATAAACACAATAGTAAAATTCACTAAAAAATACAACGCAGGTATGGGCGGACTGGAAAACCAAAACTAAGAAAAAGGCGTTGACTATGAGACGCGAGGCTTCTGGTACTGGTGGTGGTCCCAGCAGCCGGCTAACCCTTACCCCTTTAGAGGATAGGGTGCTAGGGATAATGGGGTTAACTGCTGTTGTTGGTCAACCAGGAATAGATGAGAGAGGATTTGACGTAAGTTCAGTCTTTGGTCTTTGCTTATTTCAAAACTTAATTTTTAAATGTAATTTGCAACAAAAGTCCTTGAACAAAATTATTCAAATTAACAATACACCAAAATCTGCCATAAGTAGCTGTCAAGACTACAGTACAAAATAAGTGTGACATGAGACATTTACAAAAGTCGCCGAATATAGCTATTTCAATAATTCCTTAACATTAATAACTGTTAAAGTTACTGAGTAAAAATGTACTTTGAATGTTGAGTGTGTTAATCATATAAACTTATGAAAATTAGTCAAAAAAGTTTTGTGGGAAGTATATGTATACTTTGATTTTGGTTTTTTTTTTATTTTGTCACATACAATTACTTGTCACATACAATTAATATCAACTTGAACTACAAGTTATAACCTAGCTACTACTAAACTAACTCATGGTTGAAATATCTTTTTGATAAAAAAATAACTTTTCTTAAATTATACAACATGTTAACAAAATAATGCAAAACCTTTGTGATGTTCATCATCAGTTATATAAAATGACAAATAAAACAAATAATAAATGATTGTGAAACATTATTTTTCTTCTACCATCAATTATTTATTTTCCACTAATCACTTAAAAATAAATCGTTCAGAAATCATGAATATTATATTAGGTACTTATTTTAAAATATTAATTATTTATTTTCAATATGTATGTATGTATAATATTATTATTAATAAAATAATATTTTATTTTGTTTTTTACTGTTCTACAATTCACAACATTTAATAATTAAGATTATAATATGTTCAGCAATGATATTAATGTTTAACAGTTAATGATTTAACTCTTTTCACTGACTTCTGTAGTTCTGTTATAACAAGTTATTTTTGTAGTTCACTTTGATTATTAATTTATGGTAAATAATAATTTGATGTGATTTAATTTTATGGTTGCAATATTTTATTGAATTTATGATTGAATTTTTTTTATAACTGTCATATAATTAAAATAGATTTGACATTGTTTCTGCGTATATTATATTCAATGGTGCATGCCTTAACTTAATTTATGTTATATGAAACTATTAACATGCCGGATACGACAGAATATTTGGACGTTTTAGCAATATAAAACCAATTTTAACAATATTCTGACAAATAAATTTATTATTATTCTAATGATTAGGAACTAATGGAAACAAATTATATTCATGAACATCTGTTGCTGACTGTACTACTGCTTATATCCTTTTCATTATTTTTATATATTTTCTAGGCCCCACCATCTACTGACACTCTAATGCCAGCAACTGGAGAAGCAGTGCAAAATAATATGTCCACTCAAGGTGCAGGTTATTTTGATCAGATATTTATATAAGATAGGGTAAATACCTAAATACCTTTATTATAAAAAAAATAATGAATTACAGATTCATCTCCATCTGTAGCCCCTTTGTCGCTACCTCAGCCCTCATTTGAATTTATCTTTGGTCCAACACAAGTACCCAATGGTAGTGGAGCCCGGGCTGAACCAGCGCCTTCTATACCGCCTACGACTTCGCCTCCTGTGACTGCGTCCGTGGAGCCCCGCGGCGTCGAAGACGTCCAGCCGGCCATTCTCCCGCATCATCTCTCGCAACATCCACTCCTCATCGCCGTGGAGTATTTCGGGCGCGCACTCGCCGGATTCAAACGCCGTTCGAACGAGCCACAAGCGAGTTTGTGGCTATTGAACAACGTCGGCTACAACTGGAAGAGTCCCGTGAGGAGAAGCATCACCACAGGGAGATGGAAAGGCTGCGGTTGGAATCAAGGAGGTTGGATATACAGGAAAGCATGATCAATATTTAAGCAGTTGTCGAGTAGTGTGACCATTTAACCATGTACTGCCACTTCTTACTAGGTCGTCGTCACTACCTTCTACTGAAATTATTTCTGATGTTTAATAGTGGCATTTAGTCCATTGAATATTATATTTTTAAATATTTTTTATGTGTAGTGGTGTCATTTAATGCTAAACCAATTTTGTAGGGCTGCCACCTTGTTCCAGCCGCCATCTAGGAAATATTCTATCTCTTATCTATTTCATCATCATCCATCATCATTTTTCTACTATTATAAGAGAACTGTAGTATCATGTATGGGCTACTCTATTACGAACGATGGATTTGTAATACTGGATCCAGCTACTGGATGCTTACTCTTTTTCACTGTTTTTTAAGATTTTTTTTTTGTCTGTTTTAATCGTCGTCACTACCTTCTACTGAAATTATTTCTGATGTTTAATAGTGGCATTTAGTCCATTGAAATATTATATTTTTAAATATATTTTTATGTGTAGTGGTGTCAGTTTAATGCTAAAACCAATTTTGTAGGGCTGCCACCCTTGTTCCACGCCCGCCATCTAGGAAATATTCTATCTCTTATACTATTTCATCATCATCCATCATCAATCTCAGTTCTATCCTACTACTATTATAAAGACGAAACTTTGTAAGTATGGATGTATGGATGTTTCTTACTCTTTCACGTAAAAACTACTGAATGGATTTGAATGAATTTTGGTATAGAGTTAGCTGACACCCTGGATTAACACATAGGCTACGCTTTATTACGAGAAAATATCTTATTTCCTAATCACGCGGACGAAGTCGCGGGTAACAGCTAGTCATAATATAAGTGTAGTAATAAGTGTTTTTTTAAATGAGAAACCAGACTGGAGATTTTAAGTTTTATATTTTTGATATGTATAATTTGTTGTTTTTTAATAGTTTATAGCCTAAATATTACATTACTTGTACAATTTTTTTTTTCTTTATCTTTACCGTACTACTGCCTAATATGTCTCACACAGCTGTAAGTTGTAAAAAATAAATAAAGAAGACAGCAATAAAATACAGGTTTTGTTATTTATATAATTTACTAAAAATAATGAGAAAAATTGTCAAAAATTATCAAATCCTGCTTAACAAACAATTGAGTACAGCTCTCCCTTGCAGTAACTCATTATGGCTTTGGCTGCCTACAGAAGCAGTAGATGCTGGATCTAGTGGCGAAAAATGATCCCCATCATCATGTACTGCAGAGAGGTCTTGAGGAATTCCAGCCTTTAAGATTAAATTGTGTAATACACAACAAGCCATGGTTATTTTGCTTGCCACAAATGGGTCATAATGTAAAACCCTGTCCTTAAGAAGGTATCGCCAGCGGGCTTTCAATAATCCGAAACACCGCTCTATACAGTTTCTGGCTTGCACATGTCTTTGGGTATAATTTTCTTCTCTTGAACCTTGGGCCGCATTGAGGATAGGAGTCATTAGCCATGGACGTAGAGGATAGCCAGAATCACCTGAGAAATACATTGTGTTGACTAAAAAGGATAAAATGTATAGTTAACGGTGATACACACACAGACAATCACAACAACACACAAACCTATTGTAACTTAGTCCAATGTAAATTACTTTTAGATTTATATTTTATTATAATTCTACTATTGTTTTAAAATATAACTTTATTGTATTTTTAAAATTTTGATCTCATAATACTATAAGTTATAAATTAAGCTACTTCACATTTTGTTATAAATAAGATGTAATATAATACATACTGATATAAACGATATTGTCTCCTCGGAGGGTAGCCTGGTGATCTGTAACACAGGTCTTACCTATCTCAGACACCAGTCTCCATTTTAGTACAAAAATAAGTATTGTAACATTGTGTGATGATGAGAAAATAAACATTTTTATTATTATTATATTATTATATTATTATATACTTTTGTAAAACATACCTAATAACCATGCTTGTTCATTATTTTCATGAAGTTCACGCATATATGACTCAACAATACTGGATGACCATATATGTGAGTCATGCGTGGATCCACCAAATTTTGCATTCACATTAGTTATTGTGAGATTACTATCACATATCTGAAGAACACGAAAAAACGAATAATTACTATAATAATTGGGGTTGTGGAAAAAAAAATACACATTTTTTAAACTGAATTAAATTTATTAATAATTGTGTAACGTGAAAAAACGTAAGAATGTTTTTTACTGAATTACGAGCGATTAAAAATTTATAAAATTATATGATACATCAGGTGACTGCGAACGCACCACGAGTGGCCACCATACTTGTGACGTCTTAATGTTTATTTTATTTTTTTATTTATTTACTTCACTAACTTAAAACTATCTTTACCGGTAAGTATCAAAGGCGACAGTAAAAGTAACATGATGAAACAATAATATCTATACAAAAATTTAAAATTATACCTACATGTTAAAATATATTATGCTATAGTAACATAGAGATATATTATAGTAATTAGATGTAGCTTGACAATTCGATGGCAGCAAAGTAGAAACGGACATCTACAAAATCGCAACTTTACAGGAGAGCAGATTTAGTTTAAAAGCGTGGTTATTTTGCGATTTATGAACCGATTAACCTGAAATTTTCTATGATGCTTTAAATAACCTTCTTTATGAATTGTGTAATAGGTTTTATCGCTACATCGTTGTTTTACTGAATAATGTAGATGTCTTTTTTACTCTGAAAAAACATTGACGTAGAAGAAGACATCTGCCTGATAACCGTTTATACGTGTGAAAAATATTTAAAATATCTAATAAAGTAAATAATAATCTTCTGTAATACATTTAAGGATATTTATAGAACATCTTCTAAGCAACATGCAAACAGTATTCTCCTTTTTTTGACCAAATTTTGTAGATGTCTTTATTTACTTTGCATTTAACAGTTTATACATTATCAATAAATGAGTTAACTACAACTTATCTCCATCTATTACTATCAGTTGAACTCATTTATTTAGTTACCAAATCACGTAAAATATATTATTGTAAATAAAAACGCAATATAATACTATGATTTATTTATTATCAAAGGTATCATTGGCAGATAGGCAAATATCAAACTGAAATAAAATAAAAAAGAAACACAGAACAATATTTTAAATTTAGCAACATAAACACTACTGTTCTTATTTTTACTTATAGGAGGAAAAACGAGATCAAACGTTAACGATTAGGTACGCACGAAAACGCACGAAAACATACCCGGTACGCGCTAGAATGTGACAACTGACTGATGTCATTGTTGACGTTTCATTCATCTGTCAAAGCTCCGAAGTAAAGGCGGACAAATTCAAATGTCCGTTTTCTACTGCGATGTTTTTTTAAAAATCCAGTGTAGATGTCTTCATTTACGTGTCAAATTTTCTTTATTATAATGAATTTTGAAAAAAAATTAATACTGACTTGTAGGTAGGATTAATATAAGCTAATTTTTGTAAAAAAAGCATTTTCATAAAAATGTAGATGTCCGTTTCTACTTTGCTGCCATCGAATTACAGTGTGACGTCACCGGTCACACTCGCTCGGATTTGTTCGGGAGTTGTCAGCGCGTCTTCGGTAGTGGATTCAAAAGTTGTTTTTTATTTTGATACAACTTTTCAAATATTGCGAAAAAAAAATATGTTTTTCATAAAACTTAACCTACCTACATGATTGTTCCAATTTTCAAAGAGAAAAAGAGATTCAAATACTCAATTATTACAATTCAATACAGTTTAAAAAAAGTTTATAAGTTTATATATTCTACCATTTGAACATTTAAGGAATGATATCCCTTCCTGTTATAAAAGAGATGTTCTTCCTGATTGGGTTTCACTATAGCAATGTGAGTGCAATCTATGCACCCAATTACTCCAGGCAAGCCAACCTTCTTTGAAACCTGAAAGAACAAAAATATATTCTTATCATAAGAATAGGAACACTTAAATGAGTGAAAACATTTTGTTCCATACTTACTCTTGTTTAATTAAACCTCTTTCTTGCTGAGTTTTCGGAAATACTATCCATCTCGCCATGATAGCAGGGTGGTTTAACGCATCGACGACTTGTCTGATGCATCGGCTAACTGTTCGTTGGGCAACATGCTGGGTAACACCAACAATCCTTTGATAGGAGCCTGTCGCCAAAAAGCTAAGAGCGCACAACACCTACAAAGACACAACCGTTATATTGAATAAATTAGGTTCATACCGGCTAAGTTTGTAAGTTTATTCGTTGCAAAAATTTTTTATGAATTACCTTAACTATTAGAGAAATTTCCTGAGAACCCCTCAAGGAAGTTTTTACTCTTAGTTCTTGACAAAGGACCAAAACGTAGATTTATTTAACCTGAAGTGTTGCACAAATTCACTATCCGGCATAACTTCGATCGTGCCGACGCACTGACGATTAAAATCTCTTTCCTGCTTTTTAAGCCACCTTTCTTCGTTTTGAGCGCACCACAACATGTTGAGGGAATGCATTATTAAAATGAAACTAAATAATAAAAAAATATACAAAATAAAGCAAAACAGGTAACAGAATCCTCACAGCTGATTGAAGAATGACGCCATTTACTTTTGTTAACACTAGCTAAGTACAAAGTACCAACGTTTAGTATAGAGTTTCTTTCTACAAAAGTTTACGCCACAGCGTTTGAAACTGTAGAATAGAATAAGTAGCTAGCCATCTTTACACGACGAAGAGAATCGCTTATTCTATAGTAACTGTAGAAAAAACATACGCTTTTGTCTATGGTGAGCGTTCTCAAGAACGTCAAAAGAACGTCAGATTGACAGATTCGTAATTGAATAAGGTTTCATTAGAGTATTTTCAAAATAATAATTAATCTTTCATTGATACAAAGTATTTTTTTTAATTACTTTCTTTAAATTAAACAATTTCAGTTCTTTATAGTCAATGACTGATTTTTGAAATGGGAAATCTATTAGTGTGTCTCTTATGTTTACTTTCATTTGTTGTTGTTTTGTTATAGTTTTTAGCTTTTAGATATAGCCTCATATATTTATTCACCAGTAAAGGAAGATCAGCATATCTTACAAATAAAGATGTATCTTTATATGGGTGTTATCATTAAGCAATGCTTTTTTATTGTTTAAATAATACATTACTTGTATTACAAAAATCTTTTTTGTTTACCAGATCGCTACCCAATAAGACTTGTCGAAAATATAAGTTATGAGTTGTTAAAAAGATAAAGAAAGGTAACACCAATAAAATACAGTTTTTGTTATTTAGATTATTTTAATTATTTAATTAGATTAGGTAACAAGTTTTTTTTAATGTCCAAAATTTAAAATAAATATTTCATAAATACAAATGTACACTTGAAGAAGTCTTATATACTTTTTAACAATCATTTGAGCATGACTCCCCTCCTTGCAGTAATTCAGTTTGGTTGCCAACAGTAGAAGTAGATGCAGGGTCTGATGGTAAAGTGTTATTGTCATCATCATGCACTGCAAGGTCTAGTGGTAAATGGATAGCTAGTCCAGCTTTCAGTGCTACATTGTGTACCACACAACAAGCCTTGGTTGTGTTACTTGTTACATGTGGGTACACTAAATACAGTTCCTGGCTTGCACATGCCTTTGGGTATAATTTTCTTCCCTTAAACCTTGCCCAGCATGGGCACGAGGATACAGGGCATAAGCCGGGGACGTAGCGGACAGCCAGAATCAAAAGAAGTAAATTGTGTTTACTAAAAAGAAACAATATATTTTATGCATATTTATAGTGTATATGGTGATCTTTTTGTTTCCTATTGTAAAACATGCCTAATAACCACACTTGTTTATTGGTAGAAGTGTGTAGAGATAATAATGAAAGAATGATGTGGTTATGAGTATATCGTCATATAAGTACGGCCCAACTTTACTAAATGACCGTATGTGAGTTCTGCATGGGTTCACCAAACCTCTCATTTATATTGATTATTGTATGGTTACTATCACAAATCTGATAATTATAAATAAGAACTAATTACTATGAATAATTAAAATTTAATGTATACAGTTTAAATAAAGATTAGTTGCATCTGCCATTACAATATTTTATATTGATATCCTTTCCTATTATATGATGTTCTTCAACATTAGGTTTTATAATATCAATAAACTATGGCACCCAATCACACACATTATGCTTATATTTAATTAAGTTTAATTAAACCTAGTGTAATGTTTGAATCCTGTAGCTAAGAGCACAACACCTACAAAGACACCTCGCCTCTTTTAGTAAATCCGGAATCTCCAAAGTTAATGTCGTAACGTATCGTGTAATGTTTTAAATCCAAAGTTCAGCCAAAGGGTCTTCTGTAATCATAATCTTATTCAATCTAAAATGTTTGACAAATACAGTCTGGCATACTAGTATATCTTGAATCGTTCGCATGCACTGACGATTAAGGTCTCTTGACCACCGTCTAAGTCACCTTTCTTCATTTTGAGCGCCCCACAACGTATAAAATAAATGCATAGTTCAATTAAAACTGAATATT
Source organism: Trichoplusia ni (assembly GCF_003590095.1). Lineage (NCBI taxonomy): Eukaryota > Metazoa > Arthropoda > Insecta > Lepidoptera > Noctuidae > Trichoplusia > Trichoplusia ni. The sequence goes on along the minus strand of NC_039480.1, from coordinate 13,234,862 downwards.
ACAAAACAAAACAGGTCACTAAAAAACAGCCGAACAGCTGATTGTATAATGACGCCATTTTCTGTCGTAAACGTTAGGGTCTCGGCGATCGTTTAGTTTTCTATCGAACGCTACGATTCCGTTTCGTAAACGCTTGTCAAAATTGTAATTTGGCTACCGTTTTGTACAGGATGTAACGATCGGAACTGTCAAACGCTTAAGTTTCTATTCTATCCTTCAAAACGCGTTGACAAGTAGCATACTTGGCTACGACTTTTCTATTCGTTTGATTTAACCACGTGACTTAGCGTTCGGATTTTGTTATCTCCATACAATTCCTAACGTTTCGTAAGCGCTTGTCAAATTGCAGGTTGGCTACCGTTTTGTGTAATTTGTATGGGATTTAGCGATCGGATCTGTCAAACTCTTAAGTTTCTATTCTATCGTTTCGAACGATTTGATAAGTAGTATTGTTGGCTACGACTTTTCTATTCTATTGATTTGACCACGTGACTTAGCGTTCGTCTCCATACAATTAGTAACGTTTCTCTTGGCGTTTGCGATCGCTACGGGTCTGTTGGCTAGGCCCTCAGGTATCATGGTCTGACCGTGACCATCAAACGCAAGACCGCGGTTCAAAATCAAAAATTAAACCGCGATAAAATCCGTAAAGGTAGTTTCATTTCAATGTCTAACATTCGCGTAAACCTAAGAAATCTTATTGTTTAATTATTGCAGCATTCTTCTTACTTTAAGCCTCTTTTGAACTTACTGGGTACAGGCCGCCTTAGACAGTTCTGAGTCTGGGTATCTTTGTGGATTTGACTTGAATGATCGTGAAACCCCTGCAACACAAATATTATATTATATCTTTAAGTGGGTGAGTCCTTTTTTTAACGGCTCTCTATCCTACACAATGTGTCTGTTATGTGTCAACAACGTGTTTAATGCACAAAACTCTTGACTTTTTCTATTAAAACTACTTTTAGAATAGTTTCATTTTCTAAGACACTTCTAGTACGCATTGCGACTACAAATCGATTCCTATTTCGTACGTAGCGTACACAGCATGGCTTTTGTATCAGCAAGTAATTAGTATCCGGACGGCGAACGAATGTCGCTTTGTACCAAACGGACCTACTTACGGAGAAACTACTGACAAAGTGGGAAATAAAATAAGGTTTTATTTGAAAACAAATGCTTGGAATGAGTAAGGATAAGTGCTTGCGAAATTGGTTAGAGGAATAAGTAGAGAGTAGATACATTGTTTTAGAGATAGTTTTTTGGCGTAAATAAAAGGTTGGGATATGTAAAAATCAAATAGTCATTGTTGATGATATATCATAAACATAACAAGATATGTTACAGAGCCCTGGAGACAAACAAACCGTTTGATTCAAATACCATGAGATTTTCAAGTTGCAACAGAAAACCGATTTTAATTTTGTGTAAATAAATTAGAGAAGAGTTCTTTCTAATCCATGTTTGATGAAAAGGCGTCCAAGATTAAATAAGGTATCGCAGTACATATTTTTCACTAGTTTTTAAATAATATTATCAAATTATAAACCTTGACTAGTTGATAGGTAAGACAAAGTTAGAACTCCAAGGGACTAGGTTTTATAAACTCTACTTTATTATTTTAATTATTTCTGACATTAAACTAAACATTCCAACTTAAACGAGTACTAAAGTCATTTTCCGCGATATTAAAACACAGCTTGCCAAATGCAACAACGGTTTGTTGTGGTGCTAGCTATGAATATTGAAATAAGCATAATTTACAACATTGAACCCTCCATCTTATCCTTACATCAATATACGAAAATTATTTCAACGACAACCCATAAGGAGTGCTTGTAAATAACGGCAAATTGCGTTAACCCAAGCTCATGATTTGCGGATATTGAATTTATTATCATTATGGAATCCACTTAGAAGGGTTTAGTGATTAAACCTTCGAAGACAATCCCATCCCACTTAGGTAGCAAGGAATTTCAAGAATTCCATCTTCGTGGCCCGAGGCGACTACGAACTATTGACGCAGACGCCTTGAACAAACTTATTGACACCTAACGATATTACTACACAACTATACCATACTATACACACTAACACACTTCACGAAGTACTGTATTTATTTTCTCTTGTTTAATGAAGGTTTTTCGACCTCAATTTCGAGTAATTGAACACAAACATTTTGTTTTAATTGCGAATTTTGTGAGTGAAAGAAATAGCTGACTGATTACTTAATAACAATGCTTGTGTGTAGGTCGGTGCTTGTTCTGCTTTTATTTTACTTTTTTGAGTAATTTGGAGCAGCCAAACATTTTTAGGTACGGCACAGTATATTGTAAGTAAGCATTTCATCTGTCTGGTTTTTTATCTAATGATCAAAAATTTATCTCTCGATACGAAATGTTGTATGCCGTAGATCAAGAATTAGAAGGATGTACTATAAAAAAATTCATAGTTTATCCTAAGTTTAAGACGAGCTGAACTCGCGCGACTGAGGGATCCGTTCAAATGGGCTAAAGAAAAACCAATAGGTTCCGTTTCGAATAAATTTAGAAATACTTACTTTATTTATTACCCAACAAAATGATCGTACCAACGTTGCTATCTTTACTTTTATTAGATTTTGTTGTAGCGGTAATCACCATTTATGAGATAAAGTCTGGTGACAAACAAAGGTGTCTCAGTGACTGGGTTTCGTTTTCACCCTCCGAGTATGAAGCCCTAAAAACAGACGAAAGTTTTTAAAATTATACCGTGCTTATTCAATTACTTATGTATTATATTGAGAAACTTAGTGTCCCAGACTTCTTAATTTAGAATTACTAAATTTTCTTTAGCTACCAAACTTAGTTTTTTGACTTTGCCGCATTGAGATTCACATTGACTGTTTATAAAGCTCATTATAATGGTAATATAGTATTAAAGTGTGGGTTTTTGCTATAGTGAGACAAAAACAAAAAAAGTACAAAAGTATGAAGTTTGCATCAGGATTTTAGTAATAATCTGATTTATCTCTCGATACGAAATGTTGTATGCCGTAGATCAAGATTAGAAGGATGTACTAAAAAAATTCATAGTTTATCCTAAGTTTAAGACGAGCTGAACTCGCGCGACTGAGGGATCCGTTCAAATGGGCTAAAGAAAAACCAATAGGTTCCGTTTCGAATAAATTTAGAAATACTTACTTTATTTATTACCCAACAAAATGATCGTACCAACGTTGCTATCTTTACTTTTATTAGATTTTGTTGTAGCGGTAATCACCATTTATGAGATAAAGTCTGGTGACAAACAAAGGTGTCTCAGTGACTGGGTTTCGTTTTCACCCTCCGAGTATGAAGCCCTAAAAACAGACGAAAGTTTTTAAAATTATACCGTGCTTATTCAATTACTTATGTATTATATTGAGAAACTTAGTGTCCCAGACTTCTTAATTTAGAATTACTAAATTTTCTTTAGCTACCAAACTTAGTTTTTTGACTTTGCCGCATTGAGATTCACATTGACTGTTTATAAAGCTCATTATAATGGTAATATAGTATTAAAGTGTGGGTTTTTGCTATAGTGAGACAAAAACAAAAAAAGTACAAAAGTATGAAGTTTGCATCAGGATTTTAGTAATAATCTGATTTAATCATATTTCCCTTTAATAAAAATATAAATATAAAAACCAGCCCAACCGACATCGAGAACAGGGGTATGAAAGAAGTTAAGAGTCCAGAGAGAATTACCTCCTCATGATTCGCGACGTTTCAAGAAGGACCGCTTTTTGAACCAAGCCTTTGACAAAACGAGAGCATTCTCAGGTGTTGGTCGAGGCTCTTGGCTATTAAGCCATTAGCAATCACAACTATCAGGGCAAGTATTGTCGACTCTACCTCCCACGTGTTGTCAATCTCGTTAGCTGCATCTTAATATTTTTTATTTTAATAAACTTATTATTATTTCATGCTTCTTTTCAATCGAGAAAACTTGTTATTAAAGATATTCGTTCCATGCTTTTTCTAACATCCCACAACCACAATGTTCGGCATAATATCTATCGGCGCGTTATGGCATCCATTAAATCGATGCGGTATGCGGCACACCAAGTGTTTAAAACAATAGAATAATGGAATATACACCTGGACACAGTAAAGGCGACACACCATTATAGAATATATCCGTTTTAACTTTTCATAAAATACTTACTTAATATGTGAGGGTTACGTAGATTCAAAATGGAACCCTATTTCTAAAGCACCGCCTTCAATCCGCTCGTCCGCCCGTCTGTCACTGGACTGTATCTAATGAAATTTTCACAGATGACTTATAAAAATATGTAAATACAGGTGGTGCATGTTCGATAAATTAAATTGACATATCGCTATTTAAGCTAAAACCAATATCGAACTTGAATTAAAAAACTGTACAGTACAGTACAAAACTTCTTTTACAGATGTGTTCAAGACAAAAGTTAAGGTATCATAACCTAAATAGTAAAAAAAAAAACAATTCTTTGCAACCATACAAATTTATAAGCTGCCCCAATTTTCTTGCTCGGAAGTGTACAATATCAATGAGACCTACCATAATGCATGTAGATATATTATGCCATCTTTAACGACAAATTCGGCTCGTTTGTGTTCATTAGTTAGTGTCCACTAATGGCTATGGCTATGACCAGGCAGAATGGTCTGTGGAATGGTTTTGCGCGACATTTAACCTCTCGCCGCGTGTATGTACGTTTTATTCTATATTTTCAGCTTGAATAGTTTTATGCAATTATATTTTAGTAGCTCGTAATCTCGGTTATGTTTGGGACTAGGAATTGGGTTTAATGTTCATGTATTAATAATGTATGAGAGTGATACGCAGTGTGTGGTTATGTTTTTATGATCGTTGTTTTAATTATCTGGTAGTAGCCGGTTGGATAGTTTATCGCGGTCTTAACGATCTTTACCTGAATGCGGTGTGATAGAAGCAGAACACAGGGAGGGAAGTGCAAGTATGTAGAAAGAGAAGGTCACAATCAATCGTTGTTATGAACGGTATATCGGTATACATAGTAAATATGAGCTATGGGTGAGTAGAAGTCAATTTGGCAACTCCCAATGCGGCACTTGATACAATTTTAATCCTTAGAAGAGTCAACAACATATTATAAGAGGAATACTTTTGGAGAGAAGAAAGCGAGGAAGAAGAGGATTAGATCAAATAAAATACATACATAAAATAATTCTATCAGGATTAGAATCATACAAAGAAGTCAAAAGTCTAACCTTGTATATAGAAGAATTTGGAAGTTGCTAAGTCGATAAGTGCTTAGGATTACATAGCTATAAAAAAACCGATCAAGTGCGAGTCAGCGACACTGAAGGTTAAAAAAAGGTATTTTGTTTTTCAGCCGTTACTTTCCCACTGCAGGGCAAAGGCCTCCCTTAGATTCTTCCACTCTGTCCGGTCTATTGCTTTTGCCATCCACTGTTTGTGGTACGCATCCAGTTCGTCGCGCCATATCATTCGAGGCCGTCCTCGTCGCCGTTTTATGTTTGATGGAACCCTAAAAAAAAGGTGTCCTATCAAATTTATATAGAACACTAAGAAGGGTCAAATATTACACCCTGCCAGTGCCAAAGTTCCTGCCTTCCTTGGTAACGCTGACTCCTATAGTTACATTCATATTACAATTATACGATATGAAGAAACAACGAAAGCTAATATACCTTAATGTACACAATATTTAACTCGAAAATTCAAACTTAAATTAAATTAAAATAAATATATAAGATACCTTCCTTGTTTTGTTTTTGGGGATTCCTTATAGCAACCGCTTCCTCGGGGAAGAGGAATGGATAGTGACAGACTCTTGCTGACTAAACCTATCCAAGTATACACCGTGATTTTTTATTCGTCTTACAAAAGCAGCCCTGTTCATATATCCAATGACTAAGAACACGTTCATGATAAAAAATAGATATTTACGAGATTTGAATAAATTTAAAATGAATTTTTTATTCAATATTATGACGCAATACGTACTTTTTAAGTAACATAGCTCTGTTGCGAGCGCGGTCCGTACCTTGTAACAATGGTGAGGGGCGCGGGCGGCGGCGTTTTTATCATTTTTAAGAAGTATATTTCAGATTTCTCTTGTTTAATTTTTCTTCGTACTTATTATCTTATTTGATGATAAAAAATAATAATCGCGCTTAAGGGTATTTTACGTCAGATACATGAACTCGGCTACTTTTGTAAGACGACTAAAAAATCACCGTGTATAAAGTGCCTACAATCACTTTAATAAAGTAACATTATTAAAGTTGTGGAAGAGAGATGCCGCTCTATGCCGTATATAGCTCTATCACGCTTTCACAACTGCAATAATATTACTTTAAGACGTGATGGTAATCCTCCAGTCCTTCAATCCAGACGGCCTCGAAGTTATCGAGCGTAATCAACATTAATGTCTTCAATAGATTGGTCGTAATGTCCGAAAATATTGCTGTGAATTGAAAAATGTTCTCGTAATTGGATTTACGCCGAAAACGAAAAGGTTTTTTATATTTATTGTAAAAGGCTTTTCTATTGCTATCGGAGTGTTAGTAGGTTTTTTAATTTTGGGTAAATTTCGATTATTTTTTTATGACTCTGTGTGCAGCTATACCTATATAGGATGTACCAGATAAAAAACTTTGCTGGATTTATTGGAAATCCAGCAAAGCTTGCAAAAAAGTGTTTCTTATTTATAATCAGTTGACAGAAGGCTTCAAATTAAATAAAAAACGGTCAAGTGCACACTCGCGATACTGAAATTCCCGTACACGATATACTAACCGCGTACGAGTAGTTACTTAATAACTCTATTGGCCAATTTTTTACCCTTACACGGATGAGAATCATATGCAAACTTTTTTATCCCTAAGAAATCTAGCAGAAGACTTAAGAGTATGTAAATATACTTGCAATAAGTTCATGTCATCATCTGCCTAGCCTTTTCCCAACTATGTTGGGGTCGGCTACCAGTCCAACCGATTTCAGCTAAGTACCAGTGTTTTACAAGGAGCGACTGCCTATCTGACCTCCTCAACCCAGTTACCTGGGCAACACGATACCCCTTGGTTAGACTGGCTGTCAGACTTTTTCAGCTTCTGACTATCTGTAACGACTGTCAAAGATGTAGGAATAACAGCCGGGACCCACAATTTAACGTGCCTTCCGAAACACGGAGGAACTCGTTATGACAAAGACGGTCACCCATCCACGGACCAACCGTGTCAAGCATAGCTTAACCTGTGATCGAATAACTTATGCGGTTATAGCTTAGCCACGAGCTCCTCTATCCTCTGCAATAAGTTCATGTAAGCTTCAATATTAATATTAGAACTAAATAAACATCTCTATCTTACAAAAATGTTTGTTTCTCCGCGGAAACTCTACCCCCGGACGTTCGATAGCTTCGCCATTAAGGTTGTCAAACAAACAAGATTTTATACCAGCCCTAATAATATATCTCGGCTTTGCTGGCGTATTTTGTATTGAGAAATATAGGTAGTTTTCAATGCAGCCTTTTTAGCCAAATCGTTTTTCTAGAGTATTTTAGGTCCTAAATCATAGCACGCTCCAGTGTTTATTTTTTCATGTGCGTATTACTAAATACTTGTTGCTTCTAAACTACCCCTTGTATAAACGGCAAAGGAATACATCGTGGGGTAACTAGTTCATCTTTGTTGATTTAGAAAACATGAAAAATGCTGGTTGCAGACAAAGCCAAAGAAGAGGAAATAACAATTACTTTGAGTACCTGACTTAAAACTTGAGTTGGTTGGATCACTTCCATACATTTGTGGACTATTGTGAAAATCCTGACAAACTATATCATTATCATCATCACACACACGTATTAGGTAGCCCTTGTACTTTTTTAACATTACAAAAATGCTTCCAATACATTAATGGAGCAATAGTCAGTTGAAGTAGATACAACCTTGATCCTCCACTTAATTATAGAACTCGCCATGTAGTCATGTGGAACCGGATCATGATTACTTCCCGTTTTAACGGTTTCCCCATGAATACGTGTAATAAAGTTCATAGGTTTAATTTCGACGAGCCGACCTGTAAGGTAATTTAATTTGGAATTTTACTGCTATTGCAAAATTACCGCCAGTTCATAAATTATATTTTTAAAAGGATAATATATTTTTTATAGGGTTACATGTCTTTTTTTATAAACCGTAACGTCAAATCTGTTTTGTGCCTTGTTTTTTTTATTAAATATCTAACTTTATAATTATGGTTTCAAGACGTCTTGCTTTCAGAGAAAACTCAATGGTTTAAAACCATTTTTTTAAGTATATTGATAGACGTCAATATTAAGTACATCAACTAGTTATATTATAATATATTCTAGATTTTTATTAGGCATAAGCTACATTATATTCTCACGGGAAGAGACTAAGGCAGACACAACCGCCAGACGCCATAAAAATGAAACTAAAATTAAACCAACACTTAAATAAACCACCATCAATAGATATAAAAACAAACACAATCTGTCTATTGTAATCTACTTTTTACTGTTAACATGGGAGTTTTGCATATTTAAAGTACTTTGGGAGAAAAAAGGGAGCATACATATAATAAAACGATTCGTTTTGGATTGGTCATGATACTCTGGAGCGCACCTAACGGCATAAACCTGGGAACTGGGACCATGGTTATAGTCGGCATCGTTTCTGCACATCTAACTGACTGTATGTGGCTAGGGAAAGAGCGGATGCTAAAGATCTTTTTTTCTGACTAGAAATCATCAAGGTTAAGCGGAATTTAGTGTCAGACTTCTACTGACTAAAACTCACCCATCTTTCTTTGCTCTTTCTGTACTGGGGCCACGGCAACCCTTTCTGACAATCCCTGCTGCTAACGATCAAATATGCATTTTTTTAATTGTAAATCTTATAATTAAACCTCCATAATGGCAAACTCTTTAAAAGAATTAAGTAAATCTTAAAAAAAGATAGCGTTGCAATAAGTTAAGTACCTATGAATTGCTCCTTTGCCGTGCATGCGAAAACTAGGGATGGTAAAACTAAATTTCGGAAAATCTCCATACATCTTGTAGAGTCACATTTGAACATACCATTTTCCTCTTTCCTGATTGAGAACAGGACGTGAGAGTGAGCGATGCCAAATCAAGATTGCGTAACACCCCGATTCTAATCAATTATAAGCGTCCCAACAAAGTCAATGAAAACGTTGGGGTGGGCTTGAAATATCGCACCAATCTGGAACTAATTAACGCGATAATGACATTGGCAGTGAAACTGTCACTATTTCCCCCCATTAAGAAACTCAAGTAATTAAGATTTTTGATGGCGATTAAGCCTTTGTACCAATACTTAAAATGCTTGATGGAAATATGATTTGGAATTAAGATTATACGAGGAATGAGGAAATACAAATTTTAATACAACATTCCAAATTGGCTACACGTGTAAAGTCTCTCTGAGTCTCTTTGTCTTAAATTGGGCAGACATGCGAAATCATGAATGATATTTATGAATTTTGCTCACGGTACTTAGAATTCACTTGATTTTGGAATTGAACACGCAAAATTTAACAAAAACAGTACTGATTTACTCATCGGGTACGCCAATAAATGATAATATAATATTATAAATAGCTCACTGCTGGAAAAAAAACAGTAAGAATAGGCATACCGTTTCATTCGTTGAAAAAAAGAGAGGCATATTGATTTTATTTCTTAACTCCAAGTAAAAACCATTTTATTTTTAGTGAAACATAATTTTCACCAGCAGCATCAACAGCTTTTGTCTTTCCACGGCTTGGCATATGATTCCCATTTTTCGTGCCATTTTGTATGGTCGTATATAGCCTTATTCAAACTCAATCTGAGACTTCCAATTTTGTAATTATATCGGGGTTATATTAGCTACCTACATGGAAATTTCGTTGAGAAGAAGAATTTTGTAAGCCAACCTAAAACCCAATACCTCTAGTTTCATGGCCTCACCGATACAGCTAAGAATACGCTATGCCGCGGCTGTGCCACCAGGTATAACCCGTTTTATTACATCCAATTTTATTTTATGTGCCTCTCATACTCGCATTGATCGTTCGATAGATCTTTATGCATCTAAATCTTTATTTGAAGTCTCAAATGGCCTTTTAATGTTCTGTCCAATGTACGGACACGAGTTTATTTGAATTTTGGCGTGCTTGTGATGAAGGTATCTAGGTCATAACCTTTTGTATGAGTGATGCGGTTCCTAAGGATATACTTAACACATGCGATTAGTTTAAGGAAACTCCGGTTATATATTTTTTCATCTCTCTTCCTTGCATAAACATCCACTGAAATCACTAAATTTGAAAAACAAAATGCGAAAATCAAAATTTGTATTATGTGACTTTTTAAAATTTACCTTCGATTTATTTTATAAAGTTCTTCACATTCATGCTCAGCCAAGGTTGGCATATAACAAAGATATGCTTTAATATTGACAGACTCAATAAATATCACAATATTCATACCCGTCGTATATTGGAATTTAAATTATACATTAGTTGAATGATAAATTTATATTCAATGTTTTTTTGATTCGACAAGAAATACGAAATATTGCGAATGACAGCCTTTGAAATAGCTGAAAATGACCGGGCTTTTGATAGCGGTTGGCAGGAAATTAAACAAATAATGGCTAAATTATATTTTAGAATTTATTAGCTCTGTAAAGGGGCTACTAGACGAACAAACATGTTTGTCCCAAAACTTAAATAACTACCTATTTTTGGGACCATTTCAAGGGCAATTCACAAACCAGTGCAGAATCCATACTAATATTAATTAAGTTTACAACATAAATATAATTGTTTGCTCGGCTCTGTCCAAGACGCATTGACCAAATAAATTACTTTTTACGATCCTAAAGCCGACATATAACAATACACCAGCACTAGTATTATTCAACGTCCCGCTCAAATAACTCCACTAACTGTGGAATGTCTAATTAGGAAACAGGTGCTACACTACTGAAGTTCAAAACGTACAGAAGTTTCGGACACTTTACAGTCCATTGCCGCACTTACATACAATTTATAGATTAAAATTTGTCAGAATCTCGCAATGAATAGCTAAATTAAATGTCCGAATTAATGCCGTGTTTAAATCGTGTTATGAGTCCCCATTTCAGCTTCTAGCGTTTCTAATTATGGTTGAAACGTATTAATAAATTTTAACATCCCTTTAGTATTTGAAACGGTTGGACCGAATAACAACTGAGGCGTAATATTAGTTTAGTAGGAGGCCTTTGAAATAATAATGAAATTACCAGGATTTTTCTGGTTTTTCCGAGGGTTGAAGACCTTTTAGGAATCAAATAATATCCTTAGCAATTTTAGCGTTGTGGGAGACCGTTATGCGTAATGTGCTATGCCGTTTTACTGCTACAAAAATAAGTCTTATTGAAACTGTTCATACGGTATATGTATTATCTATCAATCCACATCATAAAACATCCACATTCAGCTATTATTAATGTTGTTTACCAATATTCACGAACTACTGATATTTTATAACCACTCGAGTGGCCAATCAGATGAATCAGATGTGTGGTGTAATCTATTCATAAACTGGAAATGTCTCATATGAATAGCATGGCACCCAGTACTAGTTTGAAAAAAAAATATATGTTATTTTTAAATTTGTGAGTGCATTTTCGCGCTACACAACACGCAACACAATTTCGACATTATAAATCATCCTTCTAATATTATAAGCGTGTAAGTTTGTATGTATGGGGGTTTGTTCCTCTTTCACGCAAAAACCACTCAACGAATTTTGACGAAAAATGGTTCAAAGATAGTTTATTACCAGGATTTATATAATTTCATATTCCCATTTTCGACTCGCAGGTGCAACAGCAAATTAAACTGTTTCGTCATTTTAAATTAATTAAAATACAATGTAGTTCAATACAGACAATACTCTTGTTAAATTATACAAATAACAGTATTATTAGAGGACTCCAAAATATTTTGAACTAAGGAAGTGCTCATAATTTATAGGCGTCACAAATAATTTCCTCGTTTCTTGAAAATAAGACGTATTACATAAAATATATCGGTATCAAGAAAATGAATGATGGATCGATTGTCGCAGTGATGATGCAATATCGTTTTATTAAAACGACGCGAATAATGTATGTAGGGGCTGTGAAATGTTTGCGTGAATTGATTGTGCGTCACAAAATGTTCCATACAAAGATGTTGGGAATAAATCTTGAGAGAACGTTTACTTCTTTAACCTTCAAGTAAGTGGTTGCGTTTTTTCTCACATTATTCAATAATAAGTAGGTCTTAGATTGCTTCGGGGTGCATTATTTATTACAAGGATCGGGCCCTTGCCTTATATAAATGTTTACATTTTTCGACAGAGTTTAGTGAAGTCTGCGTTTAGTAGTGAATGGAAATAACAAGATTAATCAAAGTTAATAATAGTTCTGAAAATAAATGACATATAATGTTTATTGGCCGATTACATTTTCTTCCAAAGTTTCCAAAAGATCACATTCGATGGATGACCAATGTCCTTAATAGTTTTTCTTTGTCGTATATGTACGAAAACCTTCAGATTGCTTGTCTGGCTCGCACTTGACCAGTATTTTCATATTAATTTTACTAAAAACAAAAATATTTCTGCAGTTATGAGAATACTATTCATTCTGCGTTTCGATATATTTATAGGAACAGCGTGTCTGGCAGGTTTCCATCAAACTATTAGCTGTTCATGTTTTGTTCGCTCAGCCTGTCATTTCACTCAAAACCAATGAAATAATAATTAAAATAACATTGGTTTGAATAAGAAATATCGCGATAAAAGGTTTAATTAATGAATTGAAATTTCATGACTTTTCTGAACAATGATTTAAAGAATCTCTGTTTCGCTGGTAATGATAACCTTTATACCAAGTTTTGAAGGAGGGTAGGATGTAACCTCAAAGTTACATTAGATGCAATACCTGTCGTAAACATCGGATCACAATCTTGTTGCCGTATTGGTAGAATCTGTAGCAGGTATAAATTTTCTTAGTTAGAAATAGGACTGAAAATTAATGAAAACCATCAAAAACATCTCAGTACGAGCTACAGAGCAAGAAGCAAGGTCATTCAAACACATTATTCAATTATTACCATATCGAATAAACAGTGGATGAAATGGAATCCTTGATAATGGTTCTAAAAATAATTCCAGTAATAAAATCCCCCGTTTAATAACGCTTTACAAACCTTATTGTTGAACCAATTCTCGCTCAATTGTATTTTTCTGACACGAAATTTGCTGGTTGGTGCTTAAGATAAATTATGATCTTGATGTTCGTATAACATTGTTATAGATGCTATATGACATGAAATGGCGCAAGAAACATGAGTACATTCGTGTTGGGCTCATTGAAATGAAGCTTTATTGTAACCAAGTAGATTCTGGAGCGTGTGCGAATCTGTGTGCTAAAGTGCTGGCTGACTAGTGTTCGTTAAACCCATTTTATATCTTTTAAATATGTGATCCGTGAAACACATCAATGATCCATCTCGAATAAACAAGTTTTTAAAAGAAAAAAAGCGCACCAAAATGGATGTAGTTGCTTCGTCTCTACGGTGTTACCCACAAACAGATGGCAGTCAAACTTATAACATCCCACTTTTCAAACCAATAGCAAAATCCTGACCGAAAAGATCAAACCAAACCAAGAAAAAAAAAGAAAAATTATTTACAACAGTTTTATAACACAATGCGTAACATCTTAACATTTTATAACACCAAACTTATTCTAATAAAAAATTGTAAGCACCTACCTTAAACACTTTAACCTCTGGGGAAAACGTGCGGCCCCAATAATGATGTCAAAAAAGTTTCAGATAACCGCGGGCGAAACAAAATGTCGTTAGTAATGAGCGAACAAAGAAGCTTGTTGAAGAAGAACTGGGCAAGCACGAACTGATTTTATGAAAACTAATTTTAATTCCGTCAACATAATAGTTTTGATTTAGTTGTCGTTAATTAAAACTCGCTGAGGTTGAAAATTACGAAAACATAACCTAGCGTTCCAATTAACGTAAAATTAATAAATTCAAAACAAGTATTAAAGAAAGATCCAGCAATTTCTTAAATAGGTGACACTATCTTTTAACGGGAAAAAATCGTGATGTTTTCTATTATATTCGAAATGAATTGTTTTGAATGATGTTTTCTGTTGCGAAATAATATGTAAGACTGCTGAAGAAATTTTATACAAAAAATTGACCTCTAATTAAAAACATTAAAACGTTTTACGTTCCTCAACTGAACCCTAAACCTGTAGCTAAGACGTTTCAACATATTTTACCTTAAAAATACAATATAATTATGAGCGTTAATTAATTGAAAAACGGGATTTTATTACATTTGAGTCGAGCCTTAATGAGTTTTATAAATATGTAGGTGTATGTTGGTTACAAATTTCCATATTTCAGTACTTCACTCTATGGTCAAAAGTAATTATCTTATGTGAGGTAGAAATATAGGTTTTAAACCAATTAATCCAGTCCTTTTAAGATATCAATCAGAGGTGATTAAAAACTTCGGACAAGCTCGCGTAGTGAGTGACGTTTTTACACTCACTCATCAAATCGCACAAATTTCAAGATAAATTCATTTATGTTCACATGATTTTTTTCTTGATGTAGATATATTCTTAATGCTATTTTTTCTCTATTTTTAATGGATACCAAAATAAAAGAACAATCACTTAAAAAATAAAACGAAATACCCTGAATAAATTAAAAATGTTTATCGGTTTGTTCCTGGTTTCTAGTGTTTTACTAGAAAGAATCACAGATTTATTGAAAACAGTTTGAATCGACCCATGTCAGTAAAACTCCTAAAAATATAATTTTCTACCTGCAGCTAATACATTATTACCTTAAAAGATATCAAAAAAATACTTAAAGTGGTATAAAACAAATATTTCCTATCATGATTAATTTGCTAGCTAAAAAGTGCTTCACAATAAGTGTTATAGACAAAACGGCTTTGAAGAATCTCTTCTCAAGCCGAGTAACGATTGCAGTCCTATCTGCCAAACAAACTGTAATAACAAGCACACCTTAGCACGCCTGTGATAAATCCTTAGGGTGGGGTGCAAGCAATATACTTTATCAATTACTATCGTAAAATAACTATCATGAAATACACAGTAAAGTGAAATTAAGCTACATCACAGATTGCCAAATTTTTGGTTCAAATAAATTTATGGTTTTCATGACTTGTAATCGAGAAAATCAAGAGTATAATAGCAACTCTGAAAATTTTCATTTCTAATACATCTGAAACAGAAATTAAGAAGTAAAGCCAAACGGTCAAAAATCCACCCTATCTTTACACAAAACACGCATGATTGCGTCATTAAAATATGTCGTCTATCTAATCACTGTAAACGTGAACCAACAGTTCGTCATTAAAACTTCCGTTCAATGATTTCTGCGGCTTATTTGTACATTTAAATTAGACGATAGTTAATTCGGAATGTAAACGTTGAACGATCCTAAACCAACAGAAACTATTGGGTCAGTGAACTGCAAAATTCAGGTAAACCTCATCTAATCAGATCGTTGATGAGCCAAACGGACAACGATGAGTAACCATTTAAATTCCCTGGAATTCACCTAGATAAACAGTTGAATAACTGTTTAGAATCACAAGCTTTTTTGTGATCGCAACCAATCTGTTTTCTTGCTAATTGAGACCTATTTTAAGGAAAGGGAGAAAAAAGTGTGTCGTTCCAAAAAGGAATGAGCTTCATTTACTTTTTAAACGGGAAAAGTTTCCACTTCATCAAGCTTGTAAGCCAACCCAACTTCCCATAACTTACGCCTAAACTCCAGGTTTAAAGACAATTGCAATCTTATACAAAGTGTTCGGGGTTCGTCGCAATAAGAAGCATTGAGTGAAAGGGTGGCTACAAGATAAGATTTTGTTCTTGCCACGACGGCTGTTTTAAGACACCGCTTTCAACAGACGGCAATATTGTCTGAACGAACCACGTCATCAAATTGCTCGAGATAATACGCTTGAAAAAAAGACAATAGGTATATCTTAAATGAGTTCTAAGTTACTTCCAGGGGTGAAGTTGTATAAAAGCAGTATTTTTTGTTGTTTTCTGCAACATTTGGGAACAACTGTCTTCCTTGATAAGGGTTGTGTTTTGGATCCCTGATTTCAGTCTTATTAATCTCGATTTTGATACTTTTGTGTTATTTGGACATCTTAGGCCTGATGTGATCTTTTGGTTTCCGGGAAATCGTTATTAGTCTCTGCAAGCTTCAAACAAAATTTTGGTGTAAGCCGTAACAGACGTAAAAAATATCCGGTTATTATAAAATCTGCAGTTCGGCTGCCTTTTTAGGATATATACCCAAAGGATAAAAACGGAATCCAGTAACTGAGGGTGATGTATTTTTCTGCAGCTGTAATAAAAAATTCTAATAACAAGTCGAGGTTAAGCAACAGTTGTTGCGGTCATAAATTTGTTGATTTTTGTGCCCAAATAAGGGTAAAGAAACAAATTTGGGAGTCACCCAGTGGGGATCAACATATATTATTTGTGTTTCTTTACCCTTTATTTGGACCTTCAGGGTCGCAACTCCGGCACTTGACCGGTTTTACAAATTAAAAGCATAATAAAAAAGGAAAACAGTAAAACAAAACTCCAACACATTAACAAAACAAAATTTAAAAGCTTGTCTGGTTACTAAAAACTCCCATATAAAATCATAACACACCCTAGTTTATCATACGTGAAGTTTCAGCTCGGTATGCACGGCCATATCTCAGTGTCTACGTAAGTAAGGGATGTAGGAAAACAGCGGCTATAGAATATAATAATGTAAGTTGGCAAGCCAGTGAATTTAGCTTCACCAACCGAAGCTTATTTTATACGTACGTCGTATATTGTACCATGGTTCGTAGCTTACCGAGTCGTCTTCTGTTAAAAATAGGCCAGCTGTATAGCTTAGAATGCTATATGAGGCGAATTTATGCGACAAAGGAATTGAATTTTTGAGAACGTATTTTTTTCGTCTTTTGTATAGATCTACAATCTTGTGTAAGTTAAAGCTTTAGGTTCTATAGAAAACACGCATTCGATTTTTTGTAATCGTTTTAAAAGTAGTCACTTAGTATAGAATTCTTGGATAAGTACAGTACAGGCCAAAAATAATCTGAAAAAAAAAATAGGAAACTAAAATAAGTATCTTACTCTCAAATACGTATATTATCAATAAGGAAAAACAAACGAAAGTAAATGATTTAAAAACTGAGTCGCAATAAAGCGCTGTGAAAAACGCTCATCCTTCCTCTGGGTCTAAGCGATAAGAGGCCTATGTCGGACAGCAGGAAACATATAAGTATGTAAGATTGAACGCTCAAAAGTATAATGTCACTTATACTGGTCTTTAAACCCCATTCAGCTAGAGATGAAAGAAAAAATGTAAATTAATATTCCGGAGCTTTCACACAACATCATTTAGCTTCAAAATTATGCTCAGCTTGTATTAGACAAAGAACAAACGATTGTGCTCATCACATAAATAAAGCAGAACAGGCCACCATTCGGCCAACACCTACCATACTTAGTTGTACTTGTTATACTTAGCTACCATAGTTTACCAATGAAAACTGGTGGGCTATTTAAATTCGCTTTGAACACGTCAATGCAATTTTTATAACTGTATTTTCATCGATTGTGGTTACAGAACGTTTATAGGACGTATTTTTTCATTTTCCAAAATTTCATAATTTTGCGTATCATTTTTAAACATTTTCGTCTCGCGGTACGAACATTGTTTAATCATCGCGTCGATCCTCATCTGAATAAATATTCCGGAATCCTCTCATTTACAAACAGTAAATCAATATTATTTCAACATATTTTTGGATGAACAGTTTACCTAAAAGTTATTGGGGTTGTTATTCAGTTAATATTGGCGCTGAAACTGGATTACCGACGATTTATTTTTACCGTAAAATGCACATAATTGGGTATTTGAATACTGCCGACATGTTTATTTATACTAAATATCTCTAATGGTTTGAATATCAGAATACGTTTAAATATCCAGCAGTGGACTGCTATAGGCTGAGATGATGATGATGATGATGATCCATTAAAATACTTTTATGAATATTTGAAACAATATAACGGGAGACATGTATCATGTCCCATCGCTTTCTAGCTCCCTTTTTCGATATAAAAACGAAGAAAATATTGATAACTTTTTTTGTATTTTTTAACATCCACGTCGTGTATTTTTATAGCAACATGATTGCCGTGTCTTTTTAATAAGGAGAAAAGATAAACAGAGGGTTTCCATCCAAATTGACATGGAACGAATAGACATCCCATTTGTCGTATGCCCATCTCGTCGTTCCGCGCAAGTTGGTCCCAATCTATAGGCACAGCCAACTGTCACTCGGCCGAGGACGCGGGTTTTTAACCAAAGAGACCGCTTAGCCAACGGGAAGCGGATTACGAAAACATCCCCGCACGAGTTCCTATAAGGCTGCGTTTCCATCCGAGCTGAGCGACGCAGCTGAACAGTAAGTGAGTAAAACTGTCAGTTTTTCCAAAAGGGCTGTGTTCGTAAGCTGAGCGGTGCGACGGTAGTGTGAGAAATACCGTCTTATGAAAGGCAGCAATTTCTCATTAACATCTTTAACGATCATCCATTTGCAGGCCACCCTCAAATCATCTGTTAATTGCTTTGTATGAACAAAATGCGACTCTGAACTTTCTCTTAACAAACACATCCCTAGCTAGACGTCCTTGCACATCAGAAACCAACGTAGCCTTAAGGAGTTATGCATGTTATAATTTGGGACCGGCGGAGATTTATAAGGGCAACGGCCAACACAAGCTCGTGCGTGTTTTGTAAAGGAACGTCTTATAAAATAGTATTCGATGAACTTACCCCTAGTACGGAAACTCGGTAAGGAATTTCAATAAGGTCGCGTTAACAGATAGTTCGGATATTCGATTTCAAATAAGATCTTTGTGGATTTATCAGATTAGCGAATATCAAACAGGAGGTACCTACTGTTCTATTTTTATGTGTGTATTTTATTTATAGAAGGTGAAGAATTTATATGGCTCAAAATGTGGCTTCAAATCAAATATGTGTATACGGTATTCGAATGATCAAACATGATTGATAAACGGCAATGTTAAATGCATAGCCCGCGGCCATTTTAAAAATTGAATACGTATATTAATAATAAATAGTGTCTTCTTTATTGCATCTTAATTCAACTGAAAGTAGGTTATTAAAACTCAAACTTTGCAGCCAGTAGCCTACAAATTATAAGAGCTAAATTAATAAACTTTTGATTTAATTAAGTGTTCAAATCCGAGTGCATGGTACGGAATGGTAGCGAGTCTTAATGCTGCGAAAATCTGCCGGCACCTTAAACCTTAACAGTGAGCTTACACGAGCGCAGAGTAAAAATAAAAACAGCTGAAATATATTCAAGTGAATATAGTTTTATACATAGAGTTAGGAAATGTATACCAAACTATATGAACCAGTAGTTCTTCCATGATTGAGGAAACGAGTAACTATAATATCAGAACTATGTGTACATATTTTATGAGTACCAAAATCCTTAGTGAATCGATTTGATTATTACAATCGATTTAAAAAAATAATACTGCTTAATCGACTTTTTCATCGATTTATATTTAACAAATTATATTTCATTCTTACTCATGTGTAGGTAAATTGAATGTTTATTCATAGGATTTAGTTCCGTGAATAAACCTCAAAGGAACAGTGGAAAACAAAATTTGCGGCTCATGTCGTGATTACATCGACTAATTAGTTTGTCACAGTTTGAATCTATTCATACTGTTGCTGCAGTGTCTGTACTATTATCACTCATAGCAAGAGTTCATTCAGTGTGGAAGCGAGACACCGCTCAAAAAGGCGTAATGCGCCATCCTGCTCGCACTACTGCACAGTGGAGGATTAATAGTTTATAGTACGTGAATGTATCCATAGTTCCTCATATTCATACTCTTAAAATTCACAGACTTAGTTAATTTTATGCTGTTCACGGTTACTTTAATTTCTCGCTTCGCTGATAATTCTGGCGTTGGAAACCATGGAGAAAATCTGGGCAAAAGTTCATTCGACGATATTATTTAAATGCAGACGATGTACACAGCCCGCCTTAATATTTTATAGCGTCTGCGTTTTGCTGGGAACTACACTGTTATTTGAACGAACAACAAATACAAGAACATTGTATCGTACATTTCAAATAGTTAATTCTATATTATTGTTGTAACTAGGTTGGTATATCAAAAACTACTGATATAGCAAGTAAGGCAGGTTACTTGCTATAACAATATTTAAATTCACTATATTTAGTTAATTTTAAATTTCACTATTATTGTTGAACAACCTAATCTGTGAACTAGTGTCAAATATACGCAAAAAGATTATGTATAATGATTAATTTCATTTGTTCGCATAAATCTTATAAAAAAAAATATACATAAAATTATATTAAAAAAGAAAAAAAAGAATGTTTAACCATAAAGTCATAAATTTTGTGTTTTTATTGCCATAAGATTGACCTTCTATTCTTATTTTGGAATCTAAGCTTCACCAAAATTATGCCTAGGTCAGAATCACCCACCTTTAAGTGCAGACCCATTCTTATAATGGGTTTCCATGCCAAATTCCATGTGTACCGGTACAACAGTTTGACTCTGAACGCTTTACTGACGGATATGCCATATACCAGAAACATATTGCGTTGACGGTATTTTTATTCAAAACACTTTTATACACTGTAATTAAAAATCTTCATATCTACCGAAAGTACTTTGAAGTGAGTCATAAAGTATTATTTTTATACCCTAATACTCCGGAACGGTACGTAAACGTGTGTTCGCCATGAATCTCCCTCAAAATAAAACGCTCGCTTTGATGTTTCAGCTGAAAAGATACATTATCCTATAATTGGCATGATTATCCTAACATGCGAAGAGAACATGTTCTTTTCTATAATTTATTCTGTGTTTGTCTGTCTTCAAATATATTGCCCAGTACTAATTACGCCCTGAAGGTTTTTAAAAACATGGGACCTTGTATTTTTGTTTGCATTCAAGGTCAGATTGGAATCCATATTGGGCAGATTAAAAAAAATCGGTCAAGTTTTGAACAGACGCGCAGTACTGAAGGTATTGCAATTTTTATTTGTTGTTATAGTAATATGTGAAATATTAATTCTAAGCATGCAGCCTTTTGGCATACGGATTGACAGACAACGGCGTTTTTGTAATAGGGCTCGTTTTTATCCTTAGGATACGGATCTGTAAAACTGAATGTACTACTTCTGACACTTTTTCCTTTATAAGCAAGTAAATACGATAGCTAAAAGGCAGGTGTTCAGGTATTCAATTTCCAGACTTCATTCAAAAGATACACACTCGTAAGTTTCTACGTGTCTGCAATCAGCTCGGAAAGATCGAATAGAAAATCGAATACATTAAATATAATGTTGATCCACTTCAAGCCACCTTTGGCATAATATTTACCAGACGTCATCGGAACTCATAAATCACACTGACGCTTTTAATTTTACGGAGCTGTAAATGTATAATCCAACACCTCAAACACTCGATTCGCTATTCGAGCTCAACACTATAAATAAAGCATCTTCACCGGGTTTCACACAAAAACACAAAACGATTCCACAATTTCATCCAAAAAGGGGAAGTTCCGAAATTTCCGAAGAACACCATACACTAAATCAGAGTGGTTCAGTTGTTATGAAGATTGGAATTGGTGTAATAACAGTAAAGGACGGGTAAACGCAAAGTTAATGCTCACCCATATACGAAACAGTGTTTTAACGGCATCATTCGTTTGTGGCCGAAACCCTAAACATTGGACTACTTAGTAAGCAGAATTCCGATCCCTATCGTATAAATCGGTATAACAGTTATTGATCATGCCTTATTGTGTATTCGATAGTCAATCTGCTGAACTCTTGGATTGGGTAAATAAATGAGGAACAGTTAATGTCCAAATTGTAACTATTTGTTCCACTTACAGTTTTCTTTTTTGCCTTTTTATGTTGATTGTTTTCATTACATTTGGCCAGTCGAAAAGCGAAGCTGATTGCTCTTTAATGGCACACTTTTAAGTCTTCCGATGTAGCACTTATAGTGTTTCGTCTGACACATATACTTGAATCATTTGTGTGCAATTTCAGAGAATCGTTTACCATCAATTCAGTAGTCAAATCAATTCACGTTGCACGGACTAAAGTAAACACACTTGATTTTTAGAACACCTAACATTCCTCTCGATTGAGAATAACAACAATTCGTTTACGTCTATGCATGCACTGAGCAAATATCCAAACTATTTGCTGCATTGTAACTGCCGGTAAATGAAATCTTTTGTTCTATTGCGAAGCATGTATTGTCTGGTACAGGTAATTGTAAAGATATTTGATAGAAGTTTCAAATTTTAACTTTCGGGAACTATTTTCATTCTAATGTGTCTATTGTGACAATTATGGCGTACAATTTTTTTATCAGGGTGTGTAAAGTAGTGTCACGTGTTTGAATATAAGCAGGAGTTAAAATTGTCAACAAAATGAAACAGGAACTTAACATAGTAAACTAGTCTGTGAGGAAGCGTCAAACTTCTGTCGACAAGCACGGACCTTCATTCGTGAATGCCTATCTGACGTTTATAATCTTGCGCCAAATATAATAGTCAGTGAAGCTAAATTACTAATCCGGTTTTAATTAAACGCGCATAGTTCCATTTACTCAGATAGGAATGATCAAGCAAATTAGATCCATAATGGTAAGGGCGATCTCTCAAAGGACGTAACGATTCCGCTGATCCGACTCAACTTGTTTTCTGTTAAAGTTTTACCAATCCCGGGGATTCGTTTTGGTTTGATTTTATAGACAGATCAAAGTTCTGGAGCTTGCTGTTATTATGTTTTTAATATCACAATATTTTGGGTATTATTAAATTAAGTAGGTATATAACCTATTATGAGTAGATAGTAGGGTATATTTACTCTTTTACAAGAACTCAGTTTCAAAATAACAAAATGGAATCGGGATTTTAAATAATTCAGAATTCTAAACATGAAATTACGTCTTCTTAAATTAGATTTTCACACAAATATTTACCTTAAAGAAGGCAATATTACATTTATTTTAATTGGAATACCTAACAAAAATATTCTATAATGAAATAGCCGGTTTGTAAACGAGTGACAATATTCCCAACAAATTATTTGTTCCCAAAAATTCCAAGCCAGCAAATTGATTGTAAAAGTAGTCAATTGAATTGCGGTTACTGCGGGTAGACGTTCACTGGCCCGTGTAATTTCACGCAGAATATCAAGTCCAATTCGAATATTAAGAAAACAACATTTCCATTACCTTTTGGTATTTTTGTTTCCGATTTCTTTAAATAACTGGTTCCGGAGTTGGATTTGTAACTGGTCGTATTGTTAAACATTTTGAGCACATAAACTCCACAGGGGGAAAATATTCACTCGATATTTTGCGCGTGAAAAATCCTTTTAAACGCGTCAACGGAAACTCGTTTGATATTTTTTACCCGCGAATAGTTTTAATATGATGACAGCGTTCGCGCGAAACGTATGTTCCGAAACTGAATTTGGCGGCGCTTCGATAGTAGCGCGTTATTTTTGTTTCTATAATAGCATTCGCGCTCTGTTTATTTAATTTCAATAAAAATATTTTCTAACATGATTACTCGAGTACATTTGCAATGGGTGGGCGTGCAACATAAGCTACACCGCTGAACTGATTTGAAGATGAAGCGTATATAAAATGTAACAGGTGTTTATCTTGCTGCCCACGTAAGAGTTGGCTTTGGCAAAATGTACACACGGTTGTGTCAATAATTTACAATAAAACCATAAGTCTATCTAACGGTTCGTGATAATATTTTTTAAATGCTTTTGACTACTGGATTCGCTTATTTAAAAGTCGTGTATACATGTTTAGGTACAAATGTGTTGTGTTTATGCCTAAAACAATTTTGGGAACGAATGCACGTTCAATTTAATCTTGTAACAGGTCAGCTACAACCTGTACTAGACAAACAGTCTGAATTTGACTTTAGAATACAAATATTCTAGTACGAGTTGAGCTTAGGTCGTATCGACTATACCTACCGTAGTACACAGCTAGTTTCCCAAATGGGAGAGCAACCAAAACCTTTCAA
Organism: Trichoplusia ni; assembly: GCF_003590095.1. NCBI lineage: Eukaryota > Metazoa > Arthropoda > Insecta > Lepidoptera > Noctuidae > Trichoplusia > Trichoplusia ni. The sequence goes on along the minus strand of NC_039480.1, from coordinate 13,210,532 downwards.
ACATGTCGGTTGGTACGCTAACGTCAAACATCGGTCGTGGGTCACGAAATCCGGTGGGAATTAAATTGTGATGTTTTACCTAGTCGAACTCGCCTATCGTACATTGAACATCTAGACTTGCTAGTGTCAACTACACTAAAAACTTTGTGGTAAAAAATGAAGAGTAGACAACTTTTTTTTTCCATCTGTTCTTCTTAGTTTTTTCGCGTGTGAAACGTCAAAGTAAATAATAGTTATAAATCCGCCTCCGCCTCGTGTGTTATTATAACAAGATATATATTTTTACATTGAATATTATTAATTGTTGATAGAACAAAAATATATACAGTTAATTTTGTACTTACTTTGTTACACTCCGAGTGTTTCGTTTTAACATTTCGCGAAGGAGGTCAGAAATAAATATTCTTAACTGTTTCTTAAAAAATATGTAGGTACCAATCTAAGTGAATCTATTCGTAAATATATATTTTTATATGTTGAACATAAATGAAATTTCAACATAAAAGACAGTGTAAAACAATAAGCTTCATTTCTTATACAAAGAATGGGCTGTAATTGTCTAGTTAGACATTCGTGATTCTCTTGAATTATGTTTTATCAAAATTTGTTTTCTCCCGTCCGTATGTGAATTCGGAATGTATAAATTTTTTCGTTTTTTACCTCTTCATAAAACTGGCTGCGAGCTTTCGTTTGGCATAATGATGTTCATTTCATGTTTAATATGTAGGAGTGAAATTATTTCTTGTTTTTCATATTACTATAGGTATTCAGATTCTTTGTCTTAGATATTTCGAGAACTAGGTACTTATTTAACAAAATAATGTTGTACCTAAAAGAAATCTTATGAAAGTTAATTACTGTACCTTCCAATAAAAATGATTATTGTAAGAATTTTGTTCGTATACTTTAATGTTATTTAAATTGTGTTAAAAAGCAAGTATGTTGTTAGAACGGACACTACGGACAAAAGTTTTCCAAACACGAAACGGTTTTTAGTATTATGTGTGTCAGTTTTAGGCTATTAATATTTACGAGCCTATAAAAGCCAAACGAATATCGAAAAGAGTAAAAAGCTATAGTTTCGATAACCTAGTGCCGTACCATCACCTTTCAAAGTAGGAATGTTGTAGTGATAGAATTTTGAACTCACTCCCATGATTCGCAACAAAAATGTTTTCAACCCCTGACGCAAAAAGAGGGGTGTTATAGATTGTCGGGTCTGTCTGTCTGTCGGTCGGAGGCATCATAGCTCCCGCAAGAATTAAAGGTGAATTACATACAAGTTTTCTGCCTCTTGTGTCTGTAAATATACTTGAGATCTAATGCGAATGAAAGCGCACCGAAATTGATCTTAATGACTTTCAAAAGCGTTCCTAGCTAAGTTTGATTATGAAATTGGTGGTGGAAAAATGGAAAAAGCAAATCCGCATCTCAAGTGCGAATGTCAATCTATAGTTATCGGATCTTTGCTAATTCTCAAGGGATTTAATACCAATTCCCTGATTACACCTTGTTTACGAGATTTTCTCTATCGTAGAATATCGATCAGTGTGTTTCAAAAAGTATTTTTCCTACTTGTACACATCATCAATCTTATTCGCTCGAATGCTTACATTCCAAACAATGTGATAATCAAACCGCATGTGTTTTTGTATCGCCAAAACGTGAGTACGGAGAAAAAAGGTTATTAAACAAACAAAGTTCTGAAAACAATTGGAAGGTACAGATATGAGATTATTCCGAGAATTTTATTTTATATTTCATTTTTTGCTAGTTTATTTTCGTTACAGGGTTTGTGGCATTATAATTATTTATTTTTTGTGTTACTGTGGTTAAACTGAATCATAAAATATATAGTATTATAAAAACTTCTTAAAAAATGTTATTAAATGAATAAATAAACGGCAAACGGCTTTCTGAAAAAGCAATCTTAAACTAAAAGTCATCAGAGATGGAAATTAGATTAGAACACAGTCATATAAAATATCACTATGTAATATGAAACTAGATAAAAACAAAATGATTGCCTAATAACTGTTTTCATTTATAACAATACAATGAGCAATAGTCCCCAATAATTCAATTCATGTACTTTAGAATGATACCAGACACGAAACTAATTTGAAATTAATTACAATTATGGATGAACACTCAATATCCGTATTACTGAGATCAAAGCCAACTGTTGGTGCCGCTCATATTAGTTTACTAATGCATTATTATCATATTAATAAATGTGTAAACAGGTCAATTTGTATTGAAGCGTTTAAGGATGATACAGTAAATTCATCCTTAACACAAGTGCTTAATGCTCATTTTTCAAGAACTGAAGTCAATTTACTTCTTTAACAAAATTAAAAGATGTTGGCCTTGGATAGAAAGGGCTGGTAGATTAGTGAGGTTTTTCTTCTGCAGTGCGACAGAAACGGCAAGAATAACATTTTGTGAAGTATTAACAATTGCAACTAAGGGTAAGAGAGACAAAAAATCGTGAGGCAAGATCGAATTAGTTTTCATTCGTTGCTCAAAAACGCTTTGAAGTTCCCATCATGGCCAGACGACCACCCAAGTAAAGAATGCTATATTATTCATAACAAGAAAATTGCGTCTTCTTGTTGCACGTGTAAATAGGTATATCATCAAACAAATTAATAATGAATAATAATTTGCTTTAATTTAATTTATTCAGCTTAATTTAACAAGAATTTCTTAGTACAACGCTGAGATATTAATAAACAGCCAACCCGAGTGTTCTCATCACATTGAAACGTAGAAAGTGAGAGATTCTAAGAAAATACATGCAAAACGAAAATTATTTACATTAATTAAATAAATGTACAGTTCATTGAAACTAAGATCTTTGGTAAATATTTTGTAAGGAGTAAATTTAGAATGTATTCATTGTATGCTTTCCAATAATTTCTAAATACAACAAATTCTTAACGCAAAGCTTGAGATTATATTTGGTCTAAACGAAAATAACTTCGATTTAAATGAGAAAGCTTATTATAGGTGTTTGTGAATTAAATTGTTGAGTTGAAGGAATTTTTCATTCATCAAGTTTCTTATGAGGTTCTCCATCAATTATTTCTTTGAGCTCAAAATTCTCACGACTAATTTATTAAGTCTGGTTTAACAGAATGTATATTTTTAGACACAATAGCTCTACCTGTACTATGAACTTTTTAAGCAGATAAAGATGGATAGGTACGCACGAGGCTCTGGTTCGATCCTTACGCAGGCAAAGTATCACTGTGACTTTTTAAAGTTAAATATATTATAATATATTTTCTTAAGTAACAAAACAAATGAAGGAAGCTAAGATTTCAAGAAAATAATCCGATATCACCAACCCGCAATACACTAGGTGTGGGACGTATATAAGCTGGTATTATTATTTTCAGACAAAATTAAAAACAGAAGTAGCACTGCAGCAACAAGCAGAAGTAACTCACACATACATACGAAGTCACGATCTAAATACTCCCAATAACAATGCACATTCACAATACGAACATGAAAACTATTCTCGCTTATACCTGTTCCAAAGCTAATAAAATTACGAGCATCAATTCTTGAATGAGCAAGGGGGAACTTTGCAAAATGCTGATAGTTTAGTTATACCGTCGGAGTAGTAAATTTGCTTTGGCATACTGTAAGGACATTAATGAACTCCATGTGTGAAGTTCGTGTCTAACCGATACATATTGGTACTTGCTGCATATTGATTGTTAGCCGCTTGTAATGTATATTACTTGCTTGGTTTTAGCTCCGGTCGTGTTTTGTTTTGATGGATATTCCATACCTTTTGTTAGTACTTGAAGCAGGTTTATGTGACTGTGGACTTTTATTATCCATCCAGTAGCTATAATGATGACATGTTATTTTAGACTTTTGACGGTAATAATCAGTCCCGTTTCGTACCTTTTTATTGTTTTTATAAAGTTTTGTAAATAAACTGATGTCTGACAGATTTGCTAACTAAAATTGAAGGCAGGGGGACCAGCAACATTTGAAAAGTAAAATTATTTCTAGACTCAGAAGAAAGTTCAAAATCATGCCTAGCATAATTATCAGCTATCAAAACTAAGAACTTAATATTTTTTCTATTTTTCTAAATAACACTCACAATAACATTTTGTTCGTAATTCAACCTTCATATAGCAAGTGTATTATCGAGTATATTAACACATTTTCAGCAGTTGCTTGGCTTAGCCCCAGATCGCCTCATCCTCGTCTCATTAAGAGCCGCTATAAACGCCATGTGTGGCCAACGGCGACCATTTGGTGAACCAGTGTTAAATATTAATCTAGATTACAATTAACGCCTGCCATTATCGTAAGAATGTATCGGCTTTTTGGTATAATGACTAGTTATTGACTGAGTGACCATTTAAACAGCTATATTTTGCCAACAACAGTGAAAGCCTAGTGATATGATCTTTGGATTGCAGAGGAGGAAGTTCGAAATTCGGCATTCAGTAAGAACACATGGTACGTCAGATTTTGTTTAAAATTATAAAAAGTGAGAAGTACATTTATTTGGGATACTCTTATCATGTTGATGTTAAGCGTATCTCTCTACCTCTTTGTCTACTTGATTAATTATCAATGTGTATGATCCTTTGACTGCCAAGGTCACTAGCTAAGTTACTTTTTCAAAATTTTCTACATATAAATATGACTACGGTGCCGCGGTGTAGCATTAACTACATCCTCAGAGCTTGATTTGCTATATGGCAGAAAATATTATCAAGTCGCAAAAACAGACAATACAACATAACATTTCAAATCGCGTCATAACCGAATCGATCCAGTTACAATATTTGTTGGCTCACACTGCAGCCCGGGTGTACCCTCCAGAGACTTCTTTGACAGAGGCAATGAGCGAAACAAAGCTATTACATGCACCACTAGAGTATTAGTCACATGACTTACTGTTGTAAAAAAGGGTAAATATTGATTAAGCATGTTCATAAATTTTGTATTTCTGAAGATCCTTTCGTTCATTCCATTTCTATATTTTTGGAAAGAAATTACGAAGAAGAAACTCCATACACTGTAAAGATTCTAGTTTTTATCTATCTATATATATAAAAATCAATGCCACTTTTCGTTGTAATTCCATAACTCAAGAACGGGCTCACCTATCCAAACCAAATGCTTAGGATTTGGTCGGCATATTTAGTAGATGGTTTATGTGAAGTTTGCTCAAAATCGGTCGAGCGGTTCCTCATTTGTCACATTTTTTGTAATAAATGAATTCAATAGAAACTTTTTTCACAGAAACTTTTTTGAAGTTTTGTTGACAGGACAAGCACGTTGTTATGTCATTCATGCCGTCAATTCATTTTGGACGTGGTTTGATTAAATCATATTATCAGCGATAAATTTCTTTTCACATAATTGCATTTGCAGTGCATTCATACAAACGGTGAGTCCTGAATTTATGTATACTTTTCTAAGTTGCCGTATATGATTTCACATGGCATCATATGCGACAGCTTCTTGGGAATTTGTTTTTTTTTTTTGTTCTAATTTTTTTTTTCGATTTTTAAGCGAAAACATATGTGCATACGGGAAAAATGCCACCAGCCAGACGAGCAAATATAGGTCGGCGAACGCGTAATGCAAATGATGTGGCATTACTAAGACGATCACAGACTGCAGATGAACGCGCACAAGCTAATGCATCGCAGCGTGAACGTAATGCACGCAATAGATTTGTTAACCCAGTACCTGTACTGAATCTTGCACGGCCATCACGAATACGTCGTGCTGTTTTGGCTGAAATGATGCGTGCTGCTTTTAATTACAACAGTCAGATTGATTATAGTATGTATGGATACATTGGAATGATGGACGCAATATGTCCACATTGTGATGCGGCTAACTTTCGAGGTGAAACACCCGGCATGTGTTGTGCTAATGGCAAAGTGAGATTGCCAGCATTAGAAACTCCACCCGAACCATTGTATTCATTTATTTTTGGGACATCGCAAGCGTCGAAGCACTTTCTGAGTCATATTCAACAATACAATTCGGCATTTCAAATGACTTCTTTTGGTGCAACTAAAATTATTAGAGATAATTTTATGCCGACGTTTAAGGTAAATACTTCAACAGGATTATTCCATGTTTGTATCAATCTGAAGCATAAAGTATATTTAAAAAAAAAACTGATATAAGATTTACCTAAACTTGTATACATGTTACAGATTCAGGGCCAGATTTATCATCAAGCTGGTTCGTTATTGCCATACCCCGACGCTGATCATCAATTTTTGCAAATTTATTTTATTGGTGATGAAAATCGTGAATTGGATCAACGTTGTGCAATTGTTTCGAATACAAGACGAGAAATTATTCGTGAGCTACAAAGGTTTTTCCATCAGCATAACGCATTAGTTCAATTGTTTAAAATTGCTCTCGATCGTATGCCAACTGATAATCACAAAATCGTAATAAGAGCTGATAGAACACCTTTTGGAGAGCATGCAAGGCGATTTAATGCACCAACAATTGATGAGGTTGCAATTGTAATTCTTGGTGATCAGTTTCAATCCCGTGATATTGTACTTCATCGTAGAAATGAGCAATTGCAACGTGTTTCGGAACTTCATCGTAGTTACGATGCATTACAGTACCCAATATTGCATTGGAAAGGTGACGATGGTTACCATATCAATATACCAATGATTGATCCACGAACAGGTAAATAAATGACCTATTTTTAGTGTGTTGACATTTCATTTCTACAACTTTCTAAAGTCACATTTTGTAATTATTATCAGGTCTACATATACAGAAAAAAGTTAGTGCCATGAATTTTTATTCGTATCGATTGATGATTCGTCCACAAGAACAAAATTATATCTTAAAATGTGGTAAACTATATCATCAGTACATCGTTGATATGTATGCCAAAATAGAGACTGAACGTCTTAATTTTATTCGTTTCAACCAAGCAAAATTAAGATCCGAAGAATATATTCATTTGCAAGATGCGATAGCGAATGATGCTAATGTTAATGACATCGGACGTTTAACTATATTGCCATCTTCGTATATTGGTAGCCCACGGCATATGAACGAATATGCACAAGACGCAATGTCTTATGTACGAAAATACGGTCGACCGGATCTGTTCATTACATTTACATGTAATCCGCAGTGGGATGACATCAAGAACAATTTATTTGAAGGCCAGTCGACAACTGATCGTCATGACATTACAGCACGTGTTTTTCGGCGAAAATTGACAGCACTTATGGATTTAATTGTGAAATTAAGTGTATTTGGAGAGGTGCGTTGCCATATGTACTCAATCGAATGGCAAAAAAGGGGATTGCCGCACGCACATATATTAATTTGGCTGGTAAATAAAATAACTCCGGATCAAATCGATAACGTTATATCAGGTGAAATTCCTGATCAAACTGTTGATCCTGAGTTATTTGATGTTGTCGTTAAAAACATGATACATGGTCCGTGCGGTGAACTAAATATGAATTCGCCATGTATGATTGATGGAAAGTGTTCGAAACGATACCCAAGACAATTGACTTCAGACACAATAACGGGCAATGACGGATATCCGTTGTATAGACGTAGATCACCTAATGATAATGGCAAAACGGCAAACATTAGAATGCGTAACCAGGACGTTGAAGTTGATAATCGTTGGGTGGTTCCGTATTGTCCATTATTATCGAAAATATTCAAGGCTCATATAAATGTGGAGTATTGTAATTCAGTCAAATCCATTAAATATATTTGCAAGTATGTAAATAAAGGGAGCGATATGGCTGTTTTCGGTGTAGCTGGTGATAATAGAAATGATGAAATTACTCAGTATCAACTGGGGCGCTATATTAGTAGTAATGAAGCTGTCTGGAGGATTCTGTCGTTTCCAATGCACGAAAGACATCCTGTGGTTGTTCACTTAGCTGTGCATCTTGAGAATGGCCAACGTATTTATTTTAATGAAGCAAATGCATTGGAAAGAGCAGCACACCCACCAGCGACTACGTTGACAGCTTTTTTCAAATTATGCGAAACTGATACATTTGCTAGAAATTTGTTATATTCCGAAGTGCCTCAGTACTATACATGGAATGTGTCTTCAAAACATTTTCAAAGACGTAAACAAGGAACAGCAGTCGATGGGCATTCAGGCATTTTCAAAACAGATGCAATTGGGAGAATGTATACAGTACATCCAAACAATGCTGAGTGTTTTTATTTGCGATTGCTATTAGTTAACGTCAATGGCCCAAAATCATTTCAAGAATTAAGAACAGTCGACGGTCATTTGTGTCAAACATATCGTGAAGCATGTCAACTCTTGCATTTGTTGGAGGATGATGCACATTGGGATTCAACACTTAATGATGCATCTACGTCAGCTCATCCACAACAAATACGAATGCTATTTGCCATTATATTATCGACATGTATGCCATCAAATCCACTTGAATTATGGAACAAATATAAAAATTATATGGCAGAAGATATTTTAATTCGTATGCGTCATCATGCAAGAAATCCTGATTTGTTGATTACCTTGGAAATGTGCAACGAAGCTTTGATAATAATTGAAGATATATGTCTAACGATTGCAAATAAAGCATTAGTACAATTGGGTATGACCGCACCAAATCGTCCCATGCATGATTTGTTTGATCGTGAATTGCAACGTGAGCAGGAATTCAACTGTAATGATTTGCGTTTATTTGTACAATCGAATATAACCAAATTAAATATTCAGCAAAAACATGTATATGATACAATCATGCAAGCCGTTTCCAATAATGCAGGTGGATTATATTTTTTGGATGCACCTGGTGGCACAGGTAAAACGTTCGTTATATCATTGATTTTAGCGACTATTCGATCAGATCAGAAAATTGCACTAGCACTTGCATCTTCGGGAATTGCTGCTACATTATTAGAAGGTGGTCGGACCGCACACTCTGCATTAAAATTGCCATTGAATGTACAGGTGATTGAAACTCCAACTCGCAATATATCGAGAAATTCTGCTATGGCAAAAGTTCTGCGATTAACGTCAATTATTTTATGGGATGAGTGTACAATGGCGAATAAAAAATCACTAGAAGCATTCAATCGAACAATGCAAGATTTACGTGGTAATCAACAGCTTTTTGGTGGTGCTTTGATATTACTTTCAGGGGATTTTCGTCAAACATTGCCTGTCATTCCTCGATCAACTCCTGCTGATGAAATAAATGCCTGCTTGAAGTCAACAGTTCTTTGGAGATATCTACAAAAATTGACACTAAACATTAATATGCGTGTTCACCTACAAAATGATCCAGCTGCCCATGAGTTCTCAAAACAATTGTTAGAAATTGGTGACGGCAAAATACAAATCGACAGAACCAACGGATTGATCGCTGTACCGAACAATTTTTGTACAATTGCGCAATCGATAGATGAATTGATTGAATGTGTTTTTCCGAATATTGTTCAGAATTACAGAAATCATGATTGGTTGACAGAACGCGCCATTTTAGCACCGAAAAACATTCATGTCAATGCAATTAATTTTCAAATTCAAGCGAAACTGCCAGGCGTAGTCACGAAATATAAATCAATTGACAGTGTTATGAATCAAGATGAGGCAATGAATTATCCAATTGAATTTTTAAATTCATTGGAGCCGGAAATATTAATCCACCAAAACTGTGTAACGGAACCAGATTGGCAGTGAAAAAGTTATTGCCAAATTTGATTGAAGCTACGATCTTAACTGGTAAATCAAAAGGAGAAGTTGTTTTGATACCGCGTATACCTATGATTCCAACTGATATGCCTTTTGAGTTCAAACGTTTACAATATCCTGTGCGTTTATCATTTGCGATGTCCATCAACAAGGCCCAAGGTCAAACACTTCACGTTTGTGGTGTGAATTTGGAGGAACATTGTTTTTCACATGGCCAGTTATATGTTGCCTGTTCCAGAGTCGGTACCCCCAGCCGTTTGTTTATTTATGCTCAAAATGGAAAAACAAAAAATATTGTTTATCCAAATGTTTTGGATTAAGTGTGTTGTAAATAGCTAGCAATTGATTTCGATTTTAAATAAAATATTTTTTTGATTAAATAAATGAATTTGATGTTCCGATTTGTTTATTTTATTTCACTTTATACGTAGCGAAGCACGTACCGGGCCGCTAGTTCTTTATATAAATAACGTCATTGACGTTTCGGAATTTACAACTAAATTCAAATCGTCCTTTTTCATGTAAAAACTCATATGTCATTTTAAATTTCAATCTTAAAACCTAAAATTGAAACATATTTTGCATTTCAAACCAAAGTTAAAGTAACTACAACCCAAAACCCGAAAGTTTCCAAGCAGCGTGCTTATTATCTCTAGTGTTTAAGCCAATTTGGTGCATGCAGGTCCCGCATCGCGAGACCTCGCTAAATGCAAATGATACAAACTTGTGCACCTGGAACTTAGACCGGATCTGTTTCCAAACACCAACAGATGCACCCATACTTCTGTACTAAACTGATTTCTATAATCTTTGCTTTAGAATTTACTACCCTATAGGTTTACCTCTAGTTTTGAGGGAAATTGATGTGTTCTTTGTAAGTAAATATTGATGAGATAAGGGTTAAAATAGCGTGAATTAAGTGCATGTTTCAAGGTATTTGTCTAAATCTTTGGGAAAAGATTAAGAGAATGGATTTTGATCCTAAGATTGTAAACATCCTGAACTAAAAGTTTTGATATATATATGATAGCTATTATTCTTTGGTGTGCTTGAATAAATACAAAACGGTACATGAATAATCTCTTCATCCTTTTTCCTCAAAGAAATATTATTTACAAAACATATCCGAGGAAACCCCTTTTCGTTTTACAAATTGAATAAAACCCTTATCGGATCTGGATGTCAGTCTGTCTGTCCTGATGCCGTAACGCTAGATAGTTATTGTTGGATTTGAGCCAAAGTCAGACTTAAAGAACTCCTAATTTCGTATGTATCGCGACGAAATTTCAGACGCAACGAGCTTCTCATTCCGTTTTTTTCCTATATAGCTTGTAAATTGGGGAAAAAACGACAAAAATACATTACCTAAGTATTGGTTAGTAAAATATTCATGAGATCTGAAAACAATGTGTCTTCTCGAACATAAGCAAAAACAATTTCTCAACCGATGCCTTTGACTTACGACATCGCTAGCTCATAACACTGCACTCGAGTAATTTTGGCTCGCAATAAAAAATATAGCTCATAAAACCTGTCAAATGTCGAAAAAATGCGTTCGTACATTATGGAGATAAGTACTAGCGGTTATTTATAGTGGATGAGCAGAGGTAGGGGTGCGAAAGAGGTCAACACACTCGGACGATCATCATTTTTCATTTCATTAAGCGCAGAGGTGTTCGTCCTAACATGTCCTGGATGGGCATCGAGCTTCATTAACGGCAGACCGTTGTCTCCTTTGTGACTATTTATAGATAGCACTGAGTTTTAAATAGTACCGTTTACGATAGAATAACCAGGTTGAGGCTGTGGCCCTGTGTTAACGCGTGGGATAAGTTTAGGACGAAGGTTGTTAATGTGTACCCTTAGCAATATGTAGGAATATTATATATTACATAATTATTCATGGCCTTTTTTGGCCTGAATAAAACTTCATCTGTTCTAGCAACAGGCGATGACTTTGTCCTGCATTATAACTAGCTTAAATAATTTAAGTGCTTCTTCTTTAGCCGTAACAGGGACTAGGTGGGAACGAATTAACCAAAAGGAAAAAAATACTGAATCAATAAATATTTTCCCTCCAACAACATACTTGTGCAAAAATTACTTTTACAAAATTTTCAACTTTTAGTCAGTTCATGAAACTATGAAACTATTCTGGCTATCCCAAATACGTGTAATTTTAGTTTAATAAAATTCAATCCGCTTCACAAAAGTTCTAATAATAATCTTTTATAGAACAAAAATCTCCGATTCTATCAGGAAATTTGGAAAACCATTCCAAGAACTCTACTCCCAAAATTACCGTGAAAGAAGCACACATAATATTCAAACGGGAACATTAACCGCGATGCTAATGGCTCCTATTTTTAGATTAGCACATGAACTAAAATAATAAACCGTTATGCGACCTAACTATATTGACATGCTAATTTCATGGCGCGTTATAAAGGTTGTGTTCATTTTACAAGTATTTAATGGATGGAAACAAGCCGAATGGACTATAACACAGATTACATGCGTGGAGAATTGATCTTGATATCCAGTTTTGGTTCCAACCGTGAATACTTTGGTAAAAGTAGACTGTCTTTTCCACTGTTTTTAGCAGTTGTAAAAAAATCACTATAGCGCCCGTAATGGCTCTACAATTACTTGTTAACAAAAATGCATGGGTAATTTTTGAAATATGATAAAAGGAAAGTAGAAAATTATTTTAGTGCGGCCTCCTAGGGCAGGTATTTGACCCGTCGTAGGAGGCCCCTAGAGTGAAGACAAAAATCGATTCATTTATCTCACCTAACGAAATTAGCAGCAAATGTGTTAGTCAGCTCCCCAGACTACTTGAGAAACGATCGATCTCGATCCATCAAACATTTGACGTTTACTAAAACAGTCATAAGTTGATATCAGCTGTAAAGTAAACACACCTTGGATGTGACTTTGGTTGTAGAGCCAAAATTTGATAAAACTGGTTTCGTATAAATGGGCTACAAACTAAACAACAGTTGAATACACTTTGATTTTGATTTTTTGTAAAAATGACAACAAAAATACTTCATCTTCAGATACAGCTTAAATAGCCAAACTGATCCCTTATAAGAAATATTGTGGGAGTCTTCAAGCATAGCTCAATATTTAAAATATCACCAGAGTTTCTTTGAACTCTCTGTTCAATTGACTGGACAGACAGGTTACGTAGCTAAGGTGACTACGTCAAACCCAATGAACGCGACGTGTCGCGGGTTTGATCTCTGCGTAGAATCAACTTTTATGTGACCTGCGGCTGCTCGTCATGAGTCCAGGTGTCTGGAAAAGCAAGAATCCAAATCCTTAGTGCCATAGTGAGAGTCGCTTAAATAGTGTTCTGGTAGGTATCTTTTAGATTTGTTCTTGTTAGCATAATTATGTAAATTATCTGAACTATGATAAAGAACTACCTATACAATCTGTTTTTTTACGTATAGATCCCAGGTTTATTTCTTGGTACCATTTATGTGTTTTACGAATCTCCTATGTCACTAAAGGTACACAGATGGACAAAGTCTGAACGTGACCGGATAGGAATTGGCTTTGGTTTATTTAATCTACCTTTTCATTTACTAATACTGATAAAAGAGAATACTTTTCCGATATTTGTTCAGGTCAGTTATTTTTAAAAGGTCAAGTTAACAGAAAATGTAGATTATTTTTATCTGGTCTTCCTAAATACCTTTAACACTTTTTTTTGGGGACAAAATAATATATTGGACAGCATCCAGTTTCGTCCAACCTTTACTGTTTCCTAAACGCTGTGAATAAAGAAACGGTGCAACAAACTCCCCAGCAGCACGCTGTCATCCTGTCTGTTTACAATTTAAAATAGCAATATTAGTGTAAAGATATGCCGTGCTAGACAAATATTCGAAGACGATGTTAACCACTATAAAATTTAAGTATCAACTACTAAGACCAAGCCGACCAGCTACCTTATACCTACTCATCCATGCCACCGTATGATGCTTTATTCGGCAAAAACAATTGATACCTAAAGAAAGTTGTTTATATCCATGCAAATAGAATATGTTTACCCGCCTTCACCGAAGCTCGATGTATAAATACAAATACGTCAAGTAAACATTTTCAGGGCACACCATTATGAACATGAATGGATATCGAACGATCGTTTACACTAATGAATCAAAGGGAATTAGTATGATATTGTGTTCTGACCAAAGCGGGTCATTCAAATCGAGCTAACGAACTCCCGGAATCAATTCTTCTCTCTCATTGTCTGTTTTATTGAGCCTTCTAATTCTATGAAAGGCTGTACTTATAAGGTTTAAGGGTGTGAATATTTTTTAGGTCCACTACTATCGTGAAGTAACATATTATTATTAAGCCGTAAAACATATTGACAAAAAAATCAAACCAACCACCAAGCTGTCCTTCTTTTGGAAAGTCAAGCTAAGCATGTAATATAATTATGTTTTTGTACTAATTGTAAATCATAGAGGTCACAAAAATAATCTAAAATTTCATTTCAAGTTAAATAAAATCGTTTTGTAGTTTTTATCACGCTTTAAAATTACCCTACAAAGTAAAAATGAAAACTTGTACCTAAAACTGCAAACCCAAATGCCTGTTAGCCTATTACAATTAAATAATACGATGTACTTAGAAATTATACCGTACATTCCGCTATTATAAAAGACATTTCGGGGTACAGGAATCCGCGTATCATTACTGATACTTAAAGTCAAACATGAACTTTATTTTAAAGACGATAAAGTTGAGAATTGAACTTTGGTTTCCAGTAACGTTTGGTTTACTGTATGTACTTAAACTTCAAACGTTAACAGATTCAATTTGTGGTCGCTAACGGATAATGGGGCCACAAATATGCTTAGAAGAGCCAAATGCATTGTAATGGCCCGATTACAGATAGAAATGTGCACAGTTACTGATAGCTATTGAAAAATTAGTCTTGAACAAGGAAAGCTTTTTTTGTCTGCCTAATTTTGAAGTTGTCGATAGATTTTTTTAACCTTTTAAAAATATGTTTTTGCCTTGGATTGAGTAGCTAAAACAGTCATACTCCACTACTGATATTAATTATGAAAATAAATAAACATAGGTACCTTATTTCCGGAAAGAAAATTATCAAATGATTGCTTCCTCTTTGGCTTGAGTGGCAGAGAGTCAGATTTTTGCTGAATAACTCCCAACCTCATTATTTTCTTTGCTTACTATCATCGGCAAAGCCTTTTCCCAACTATGTTGGGGTCGGCTACCAGTCCAACCGGTTTCAGCTGAGTACCAGTGTTTTACAAGGAGCGACTGCCTATCTGACCTCCTCAACCCAGTTAGACTGGCTGTCAGACTTTTACAAGCTTCTGTAACGACTGTCAAAGATGTAGGAATAACAGCCGGAACCCACAATTTAACGAGCCTTCCGGAACACGGAGGAACTCGCTATGACAAAGATGGTCACCCATCTACGGACCAACCGCGTCAAGCATAGCGTAACCTGTGATCGAATCACTTATGCGGTTATAGCTTCTTTGCTTACTAATTAGAATGAATATATAACCAATCTTTTTAGAATCGATAATATATTTGTATCCTTTAAGACACTATTTTCTTGTATTGTTGTAGATTAAATCATCAAAGAAGAAAAATAAGAAGTAAAGTGAAAAAACAGCCACTATATTTACAATAACATTGATAAAACGCCCTTATTTAAAATCCATTCACAACGTTCTACTAAGAATATACCAAGTAAACACTCGTTTTCGACATCTTCTTAAAAATATACTTTAAAAATACACATTATACTTGGATGCTGCTAAGAACACTGGCTCGACATAATAAATCGTTCATATTTCAACTTGGACCAATATTTATCGCGGTAACCAACGTTTCCGCATACCATAATATTCAGCCAATCTTGCTCCATTTCATTCAAATTATATTCTTATGAACAAACGAGTTCATTAATGTTATATATTTTTAGATCCTATTGGTTCGTATAATTGGAAACCATATTTTAAGATCGAGATAGCACCATGATAATTATTTATTTAACGGCTTTCATCGGGATAGACCGACATTTTTCAGGCGAGTCTCTTTGGGTCCATCCTTAATCATGAAATGAGGCATCAACTCTTGATGAAGCCCTTAGCCCTGAGACGAAGAAGGCAATTCTTCTTTGTTTTTAGGATTTCGTACCCAAAGGGTACTACTGAACGCACTAAACCATATGATGATGGTAGTTAGATAGTATTATTTTTTAAACTTGACCGGTTTCTCTTCTTAGCAAAATGCTTAAAATAAAAAACAAAGTAGGCATAAAATATAAATAAAACAGAACACATTTAACTTTTCACAAAATTTGGTTAAAGCTCAAATATGTAAATACATTATGGCAGGTAGAGTATAGAGTTACAATTTCCTCATTTTATTCGTTTCCTGTTTTCGGTTATGCCATGATAAATAACATTAAACAATTTGATGAACAAAAAGCTAATAAATGTAATAACATAGAATGAGATGAGCCAACCTTTGGTTTATTTTATACAAAATATCAAATTGTAAAGCTCTTATTAAGGCAGAAATCGATTGAAACACATCTATTAATAAAGTCAGACTAATATCAAATCAATTGTAGACGCCAAAACGAGTAAACAAGAAAATAATATACACTTCGAAGCAAAAGGGAAAATATCTGTACCCGTGGGTGTACAAAGAAAATCTTCCGTATATTTAAAGTCAAATATTCAATGTATGCGGACAATCTAATTTTAATTGTACCATCTAAATTGACTATCAAAGCTTCGCCACACATTCAAACTATCGGGAATTTCAAACTGAGAGCTTACCACGAACTCTTAAAATAGAAAACTGCAACTCTGGGAACGAGACGACGCGCTCTGCACGTAGTGGCATCTCCCTTGCACAACAGTAGAAGTTTTACGTCTACACTTCATAGTACAGGAACTGAACTATCAGACTCTATACGTAATAGAGTTCGGATAGCCCGCATGTCTATCAGTCCGGTCTAATCCCGTCTATAGACCCGGCCACTCAGCGTATAATCCTAACGCATGAATCCAGAACTAAGTACCGAACTAGGAATGTAAACACTGTTGTGATTCTTGTTTGTTTCTTGAGAAACTCTCGAATCACTGAACTTTTTAGTTTCAAATTTGCTTGCTGCAAGCTGACCTTAATACTACAAGTATTTTTATTATACATTTTGAGTGTTTTGCCATTTATTAAAAAAACTTGTTACAATTTTGACCTTAAAAATGATATTTTAAATTAAATAGAGTGTTATGCTCTAGTAATCATGAAATTCGAAGTCTTCCCAAAAGTTATTAGAAAAAATATAACTGTGACATTTTTCATTGAGAAACCTCTAAGCTTTCTAACCTAAGAGACCTTTCCAAAGAGTCAAAACAAATACACTCACAGCCAAACATGAAATAATTCGCTTCGGAACCAAAATCCCGTTTAAACTGTAGCATGCAAATCGAAACTCCAAACCGTAGCAATCGGAGTAACTCCACGTTATCTGTAGCACGATCGAGAAAATTACACACACGAGATAGTTATTGATCTTGATTGGGTACCATAGGATAAATATTAGTTACTTCTAGTTCCACAGATCACCAAACTTCTCTAGTAACTTGGTACGGTACAAATATCGATCGATTTAGAAAGACCGCATGCTGTATGCGTTACATATATAAATATAGAGGCATTGGCGTTGTCCTAATTATTATTACTTCTAGAGTAAGCGATGACCTCTGAAGTAAAAGTGAGAGGCAATTGGGGAGGAAATTTTTTGATCAAATTCAAGTAACATTATAATATAAAATTCAAAAACAATACTTTCATAACGACGTATAAGTCGATATGATATTCTTAGCCCTGAATCCGTAAACAGGCTCTACAACGCGTTTGCTACGAGCTTTTAAAGCAGAACTGTTGTCATTGCGATAGTGAGACACAGCTATTCATTAGATATCATGCCATCCCGCTTCTCCAAAGGCACTAATATACTCGTTTCTAAGCACCCAGAGCAGTCTCTTTGAAGTATCTACAAACGTATCAATTACATCGCAATCATAATAAAATTTGAGGGACAATTATCAAAATCTCTGCGGGTCAAAACATTGATTTCTATTTGAACTTTTCGCACAAAATAAGGGATGAAATAGAAGGTCACGAATGACGTCACTTGTTAAGACATTGTCCACAAAAGAGGCTTAAGACGGACTGACAATTTTGAGCCGGAAAAGGTGGGGATTGTAGATATCGACTGACATTGGTGTACCAGTAACGTTATTAAATAAAGCTTTCTGAGTATTTTGTCCTCTATAGAAAAGTGTGGAACAGAAACGATTTTTTCAGGAATGTTTTTGTAGGATATTACGATTTGATTTCGTTATAGTGCGTGAGAAATCTCTATAGAATCTGTCAAGGCGAGAAATCGTATCTACAATTATATTTTTAAACAATTTCCATAAAATAAAGCTGCCTTGATAACCTAAAAAAGTTTTGTTCATCAAATGTTTGACGAGGGTTACATTTCGAACTAATTTCACGATAATCTTTATTTTTCAAAATAAAAATTTGAAACGAAGACTTAAATATTCACCAAAACACGCCGTAAAAGTCAGTCACCGTGATCTCTTTGCCGCAACTTATCAAACACAACCACTCACATACAACTATCTTTATCTTCCATACGAGATTTACTACACGTCAATCCATAATACTTGGGGGTCGTAAACAAAAATTCACTGTACATAAAGGCAGTGAGTGAAAAGAGTAATTTTCTCCTCCATAAAAACAGTTAGGCAGTTATTTATGGTGATACCGCAATCTATACAAGGGATTTCGCTCGAGGCGGAGCATTAACGATTATCCGGGTTTTTCCTACAAAGAAATATTACTTGACAAATAAATTCCGTGTAGGTTCCTTTTTTGTTCATCAGAGTAGTATCGGTTTTTCGAACGATCGTTTTAATGGAGAAAATCTTATTTTTTAGGATAAAATATGAGAATAGCGACAAAGAACACAAAGAGTGTTCATTTACCGTTTGGCCACAATTTCATTCGCTCATAAAATACTCCAAAAACCTAGATTCACAAAAGGCTACAGTGTCCTTGAAACGGAGAAACATTCCGAAAGCCACCCTTATCTCGGAACGACCGAAGAATTTGCAGAAACACGGCTCACAGAAATAAAATTCCGCTACCGAACGCCGCGAAACACGAACTTGAGAAAGGTCAAATTTAATGTTCGTACAGAAACGTTTAACGATAAACAAAAGAATCCGAAATCGCTAGCAGCAAAAAAGGAGGTAGCAAACCGCCGAAACGCGCGACGCGGCGACGTGACATTATCGTGCGCACGCGACATTCCCGCGTGATTTGCATACAGATTGTTTACATTTATCCAAGCAATACTGCTGGGGATTTTTGCATTTTGTCGCCGCTTTGTTAACAATTATTTCTTGCTTTTACGTTTAGTATTTGTTTATAACAGCCGGGTAACCGCTTTGTTTGTTTTTATAATCGCTTGGCACAAGTTATAATGGCGCTGTAATGTTTTTTTCGTATACGTTGTTACGACACGGTTTTATTACTTCATTTATTGGTTGTGACTAATACTATTTTCACGAGGACTTTTGCCACTATCTCCCGAAAGAATCGTGCTATATTTTTGTTAATATCGGTATACTTAACGACCTCTGTGGTTTTATAGGACAATGCCGGTTCTTGATTATGTTCTGACTGCGCGTTCTACTTACAGAACAAACGAATGTATGAAATAATGTCTAGGTTATTGTAAGATACTGTTTGAAACTCTTTGAACAAATACCGTAATTGGTACGTCGTCGCAGCTATATGAAGGACCCTCAGGGCAAGGAACGCACGGCATTTATTGAACAATGCGATGAATCTTAAGAATACTTTCACATGAGACTCAATATTGAATCAATAGAAGGTATTTATCGATTGAAGAGACATCAGACTACTATGCAAAGAAATTTCACTTTTACACTACTTAAACGACGTTTAAAAGCTTAAGTATTTTATAGACTACGCTGAAAGTGTTAATAAAAACTTTAACTTAACTACGAATAGGACGTAGTATTTATGTGAAGGTAAAAAATGCAGATACATGTATTAAATTATTATTTAAATTATCCGAACATCACTTCAAAAACTTAAATCTGGACCCAAATTCTCACAAACTTGAACAATCTTAGACGATGCGGTTTCCTCATGATGTGTTTCTTCACCGTTTTCTTTAGGCAAGCAATCATCACTTAATTACACATACACAAGAATTCTAAAATATATTGAAAAGGGCGTGGATTCAAACCTACAGTCTTTGACTAAACAATACAAAGACCTTACCACTAGACTATCACTCCTAACAAGGCGGTTATTTACTCACGATTATAATTACGACCGCTATAATTATACCACCATTAATGTTAATCAAACAAACATAACACTTAATTAATGCAAAAAGACTATCAAAATATAGCTAAGCCGATGATCTTCCTTTTTCCAAATTGTTACGATACGAACAATACTCCAATGAGCAACAGTTATTGCTATCGGACATTAATTAAGGGTCTCGTTACACTTTATTACTACCAATTTGTAGTTAATTAACCTTGATAGTTAACGCCACTGGAATGTGAGATAAGGGTTGTTGTATTTACTGCTAATTACGGACCTTGGTGTTTTAAAAAGAGAGGGTTTTGTGACACGAAAAATAGTTTATTCCTCAAATTGAATGTATGTTATTACATTTACACGTTTTTTTTTTGCTAGATTAGTCGTTGATCATTTGGCAACCCTAAGAAGAAAAGTCGAGGCAAAATTACATGTCATCGCTTTTTTAAGTCCAAACAAACTACTGTTTTCATACTTATTAACAAAATGCTCCAAAACCACTCAAGATAACAATTTTAATACATTTATCAGCAGAGGATGGTTTTCATATAAGATCCGTCTAGCCCGAAACCTGATTAGACCAAATTGCTATAATCAGTTTAATAGCAATTATCCGTATTGCTATTAATGCTAGAGAGTATAGTTCACCACACCAAACCCACAGAACGCGACGTGTCACGGTTTCGATCCTCGCCTAGAAAGATATTGTGTGATGCACTAATGATTTTTCTGAGTTTGAATATGTGTAAAACTCCCAGCGATACATGGATGGTACTCCTTAGTTCAGGAAAAGTAAAAAAAACTATTTAAGCCTCCAAGTTTTCTGTTGTGCTGCTACCTGAACACCTGTGACAGAGTAGCAAGTGATCGATAGTTTTAAAACTAAAAGACTAATTTTATTGGAAGTTTCAGACTGAGTACCAGTTTGTTCTGAGTGTACGTTTCTGGTACAAGTTAATTGAATGTTTGTGAAAAACAAAATTGTATAGATTTGGCAGAAGATTGTACTAGCCTGTCGAAACGGGTGCTTAGCATGTTTGACAATATACAATGTATTTCAAAAATGTTTGAAATGATTTCGTCTAACTAAATTGCAAAAGTTCAAGATCAGCCATCTAAAATTTCAATAAGACATTCTGCCGTAATGCAGGTCGGTTCATTTGGCGCGCCTTGCCTTTCGACGCTGCCTGTTGTGAATAGAATCCAAATTACTCGAAAAATTCTTAGAGTGCATCGTCCGGGAACGAAATGCTCCACTTATATTCATCCGCCGTAGCATCTAAAGCGAGATATTTATTAAATTCACTGAATTTGATTGGTACAAATTTTTATTAACCGTTTAATTGCGTATCAATTTAAATTAAATCTTTTTTTCAGCAAATTTCAGGCTATAATTTTCTCAATTATTTTTAATCATCTGGCGAAACTGCTTTGTGACATTTGGAGTCTTTGGTGCCAAAGTATTAAGTAAGCAAAACGTAATTTACTATACTTTAGTGTAAGTCTTTTCGCACACAGGACAATGTTAGCTTCCAAAACCCAAAGAAATCAATCTTTAACAAAACACCTACCTAGGCTGCACCTCGTTATATACAAGAACATCTTTGATTTTGCGGCTTATTACAACTGCCTAACTACCACGGTTCGTGAGCTACATCCAGGTGATGGACGGACAAAGGGACAGACAGCGATGTCTTCAGTACTCAGGTTTTCTTTTCAGCCTTGAGGCATCAAATCAATCCCTTAAACAAAACATCTTATATCTTACAAATCTCATTCCGATGGGCGTATAAATGTATACCGCAACAAAAAACTATCTTAAAAGATCAACATTACAAGCAAAGAACACCCGAATCGGGGAAGTGTCGTTAGTTTTTCCGTAGCTTTAGTAACACGAGAATGGTTTGGGAGGGGAAGGGGTGGGGGTTACTAGAGGGGGGGCGACACGGCATGTAATCTCAAGTTAGCGAGCAATTTGGTGTTTGCTTTCAGTAGTGCAGCTTTGACTATTAGATTGTATTGCTCAACGAATCCATCTAGCTTTTCGACATCTGATGCAAATGGATTTTTAGGTACTCTTTTAAAATCGGAGTCGAAAATGAAATGGAGTATTGTCACTAGTAATAAAATTAATTTTGGAAAAAAATAAAAACCGACTTCAAGACTACACTAACAATATATGTACAATTGAACTAAAAAGTATAAAATAATATTTTAATTACAAGCCAAAGAACACTAAAGGAAAATCAACGAAATTATTGATACTTATGCATACTATTTACATTTTGAAATCAGTTATTTTTGGAGTCGGTGCCGAATACGGGCAGACGCGTGAGGGCAGAAGACGCTGATGGTTGTGTTTTATGTTTGTATGTATTAGTTTATGCTTATTTTTGTGTTATTAATAGATAAATTATTTATTGTCTTCTTTTCAATTATCGGTTGTTTTTCAATTATTTATGTAATTTCTTTTTGTGTCATTAATATATTGGTTTTGTTTTGGCTGGCACCGACTCCAAACATAACTGATTTCAAAATGTAAATAGTATGCATAAGTATCAATAATTTCGTTGATTTTCCTTTAGTGTTCTTTGGCATGTAATTAAAATATTATTTTATACTTTTTAGTTCAATTGTACATATATTGTTAGTGTAGTCTTGAAGTCGGTTTTTATTTATTCCAAAATTAATTTTATTTTTCACTTTTTAGTGGAAAGTTAGTGATTTTTAGTATGGGTAGGCCTACTAAACGCGCTGCCCAAATGAGTTCTTTGCCCCCGTGAAACTGCCCAGAACTCCCAGTGATATTTGTTCGAAAGCCTCCACCCAGTCTGTTACCATTTGAGAGTGATGTTAATTATGGAGGCCATTTTGAATAACCGAATATCTCATCAGAACAAACGTCTAATTATGTTTATTTTAGTTTCAGTATTTCGTTTTTTGTAAAACTTTGTTAGTGCCCTTGAACATTATTTTTTTTCGAAATAGTTTTTATAACCTTTGTAGTGAGTACAGGCGTGATAATATGTTGTGTGATGGCGTAAACAATGCTTAGATATGCTATAGCAACAATTGCGGTTAATCTGCTGTTATTTATTGAAGAGTTCCCCCGATTTCTACAAGATCCCATCACCAGATATTGAAATGCTGATAATGGGACCACACGGGAAGCACAAGCTTTCAAATAAAAAAAGAATCATGAAAATCGGTTCACCCAATCACAAGTTACGAGGTAACAAACATAAAAAAAAAAAAAAAATACAGTCGAATTGAGAACCTCCTCCTTTTTTTGAAGTCGGTTAAAAAAAGGTATGTATGAATATGGTTTTCTACTTTTATCTTCTGATTTTAGTTTTCACATGAATTTTGGTTTTGTTTTTGATTCGGTATTTTCTTATTCATCTCTTTTTAATAATAAAAGTTGTGTTTTTATGAAAACTGAAGCTCTACAGAAAGTTAAAAAAACGTATAAAAGAATAAATGTAATTTTGACATTTCGGCAAATAAATCTCAATTCAATAAACCACAAATATATCTGAGGGCACGGCAGTGCCCCTGCCAAGTCTCGAGCAAAACGGGCACGGCCGTACCATCTTTTCTCGAAGCGATTCGCGGCTGTTTCGCCCCCCCTGTATCTTCGACGTGGACAAAGCTAGGAGTTTAGCTTTTCGGGGAATAATAGTAGGCATTAGAACAAGCTTAAGTTCGAAATTACATGCCAATTGAATTAATGGTTTAGGAGTTACGGTCGATCAAAGTTACACCATTTTGTCACTCACTGACTCACTGACAGATCATCAAAAATCTAAGGTACTTCTAGCAGACTTAGAAACTTCAAATTTTGCACCAAGATAGGTCCTTAGCCACATATAAAGGAAAAATTATAAAAACATTAAAAAATAATATGCCATAGAAAACAATTTTATATTTGCGGTTTGGCAAGAACATTATGTATGGATTTTGACTGCATTGTTAACTTTGTTCGTTGTTTAAGTACCTATTCAATTGGATGAATACATACATAGAATAGAAAAGAATAATATAAATTTAATACACAGACTATCATTAATACAAATTAATACATAAAATTCATAATTCATTAAATTAATAAAGCTAAAACTCCATTGTATTGCGATAAATATTGTATGCGCGCTCGATAGATGGCGTTGTACGTGTCTGAATCGCGCTATGGTTTCGTTACAAAGCGCAGTCTAAGTAGTACTTCAGAATAATTCGATAATTTTCATTTGATAGCGCCACCTGTCTATGAAAAACCATTTCGAAACTAAAAAATATTGTAGTGATAATTGATATTCGGAGAACTTTACGTGTTATTTAGTTTAGTTTAGCTATAGTTTGTAAGTTAGTAGATATATATATGCATATATATATAAGTTTAAGCTTGTTTACATTAGAAGTAACGAAGTCTCAGAGAAGAAACAAAAGAGATAGAGATAGAGAATGGGTTCTAAGCAAAGCAGTAGCTGAAGTCCTAGAAATTATGACACCTAAAAAAAAAAGAAAGAAATACACTTACAAAAAATAAATGAGATCCCACCAAAAACATTAAATGTAAAAAAATGCCAAGTCTCTCGATGCAGTCTTTCCATCGTAAAAAGTTTTGAGATCTCATAGAAGCCA
Organism: Trichoplusia ni; assembly: GCF_003590095.1. Taxonomy (NCBI): domain Eukaryota; kingdom Metazoa; phylum Arthropoda; class Insecta; order Lepidoptera; family Noctuidae; genus Trichoplusia; species Trichoplusia ni. The sequence goes on along the minus strand of NC_039480.1, from coordinate 13,185,685 downwards.
AGTCCTATTCAAAATATTTTGTAGTTATAAATCAACATTTAGTAATTGTATCAATAGTTTTCTTTATATTATAATTATAGTGACTTGGCAATGAGCACAAATTAAAAGCTGCTTGATGCCTGGAATTATGTGCAAATGTTACTGACGAGACCAGTGATCAGATTATTTGTTATGTGTGAATCATGATGGTCACTACCGACTACATGCTCCAATACAATAATTAAGAATACCTTACGGGCCATCGCTTTATGAAAGTAAATGAATCGAGAGTACACTAAGACTGACTGCCGTTGCCGAAATTCGGTTGGGACGACACGGATAAACCAAAAGAAAATTAATTTTGTGATATTAATGTTTACGCATGCGGTGTGTGTAACTTTCAACTCCTACAAATATGCCGTTTTATTTGTTTCTTCTTGTGCTCATTGCCAAGTCACTATAATTATAATATAAAGAAAACTATTGATACAATTACTAAATGTTGATTTATAACTACAAAATATTTTGAATAGGACTTGGCTTCTATGAGATCTCAAAACTTTTTACGATGGAAAGACTGCATCGAGAGACTTGGCATTTTTTTACATTTAATGTTTTTGGTGGGATACAAGTTACAACAACCAATTTTCATTTTGAGAAAATGAGTTCCTATTGAACAATATCAAGGCGACACTCCTCGCAAAATTTTTGAATACCAGAAAATGTTAAACTTCGTCTATTAGTCAGAGTTGCATAAGTACATCTATAATCCCTAAGGGCATGGTCCCTCACACTGGTCTGTTTGCTCACCATCCCCCCAACCGTCGGGCGTCCGTTTGCGAAACTCAGGTTGTCTTAGCCACATCTAATACCACAACTTAAAGTGGATTAGGTAACCTGTAAAGAGAAATACTCAGCTTAAGGGTATTTATCAACAAATCACTCAGACTTTCTCGAACTACAGGTACAGTTGAGGTCAATAATTTGGCACGGAAGCCGATAGATCAAAGATATCTAAAATGTGAACGGTTCAACAATATTAATACTATGTGCATAATGCAGATTGCTGAAAAAACCGGTCAAGTGTGAGTCAGACTCAAGGCTCTGACAGCTCTAAGCAAACAGGCTTAATGGAAACAAATTTGGAAAAAATAAACCGCAATCGTCATTTATTGTCCAGTTTTTTTCGATCTTTGATTTCGATCACATCATCAACTGGGAAAAAACATCAAATTTATATCTACAACAGTTCACGAGACATGAACCGGTGACAAATGGATGGAAAAATGGCTAGACAGCGGAGTCTTGGTATAGGTTTAATGTTTGCCTTATAGGTACAGGATCCTATAATCAGACGCAAATTCTTAACAGAGCAGATTGATGAACTTAACAGTACACTATCTAAAGTATAGGTAGCCAAAATGTAGTGTAATACATTTATTTTAATTACAAGCAACAATTTGTAACTTTTAATTGCACCAACAAAAGCAGATAAAACCTTGAACGTCCACATTTAACTCAACTTCGTATGAATTGCGATAGAATGAGCAATTATTACGCTCGTAATTTTGGATTTTGTCCAAATTCCGCTTACTATCACTGGTGATATTAAATTCTGTAACATTTCTAGCGTACAACTAAAAAGGCAATTAGGTTCTGCATATTAAATATTACATGTTAATGGTTAAAATTTCCATTTTGGTCCGAGGGCCTACCCTCCTTGCAGTTGTGGAAGAGGGATGCTGCTCTACGCCATGTTGTGTGCTATCTCGCTTTAACAACTGCATCAGTCTTACTTAACTGTTCTGGCTACCGTCTGCGGCGGAGCTAAGTCTATGAGTGAAGTACTATCACGCTGGGCAGGCGGGTTGTAACCGCAGAGCCTCCTCGCTCGCATTGCTGCAAATAATTTGAATTTCTTACGAACAGGTACCTACTGAAAATTCCAAATGTAATTCGTCTTAGTAGAATGTACTATATATCATTTTAGTATTAATCTGTTTTAAACTTCAGAAAGTGAAATAACTGTTTGTATTTTTTCCTGTTTCGTTTAAATATTCAGGTTTTAAGGAAGCGAAAAAGTAATATGAACATAGTTTAAATATTTTTGTGTGACACAAATTATGACAGTTTTACTTACATACATCACTTTATATACTTATTAAATATAATATGTGTTAACAATTTTTTTATTTAAAAATTAATAATGCAAAAAATGCACTAAACATATGTCATACAGAAAATTCCTCTGGGATTGCGAATTCACAGCCATTTCAAAGGACATAGTGCTAACAACAGTTACAATAACAAATTCTGCCTAACTTTAAGTACAACGCTAAAGAAGCATACATCCCATCACTTAGTACTAACCGACGCCCATAATACAACCTCTTACATCCATTACAACCCTCCTAAGTATAGGTGTAATGAAGTGCCAACCCAGACCCAACCTTGTCACTTGAGTCTAAAATTAATAATACCTCTAACAAGGCGTTGGTTTTAAAGTGTTATATCCGAGGCAATGAACCGCGTCTGAAGATAATCAGGTGTGAAACAAGCAGTTTGTTAGACCATACCGCTGCCTTAGGGTTAAATTTTATAAACAAGTGAATGTGTAATGTTAGCACCCGAGCGTAGATTTCAGGGTGGGATATTGATCGTTAGTGACGAGAATTGAGATAAAAGGCAAAATATGAACCGAAAATTAATAGAATAACTAGATCCTTAACTGGAGTTTCTATAAGGTTAGGTGTCGGCTAAAATATTGTGTTGCGTTAGGAAAGAAAGAAATAGTTTTACTCTTAATTTCAAGGTATAGCCAGGGGTATAGGAAAAAAAAGTATAAATTGAGCAAAAGACGAGGAGTATTTCTTTCATCATATATGAACATAGGTAGATAATTGGTGTTCGAATGCCCGATCAAAGAACTATACTTAATATATTTATAATGAAGGTAATACGTAAATCACAATATATAACTACGAGTATCTGGAAGGTACAAAAATGTTATTTTAACCTTAGACCATTTCTCTGAATCGTTTATTACATTGTTTATTCCATAAACTTTTTTAAGGTTATCCATTTCGAAAGCAATGGAAAAGCTATAATAGATTTACAAGCATTTTCCCGCGCAGACAACCAAAGAGTTCATTAAATCATACCTCGCCCGGGGCGCAACGAAAAACGAAAAATAAAACAAAAACCAAACCGGCCAGACTCATCAAAATTGCCCAACTGCATCGATACAACAACTGGCCGTTAAAACAACAAATTTTATTCTCGGCGCGATGATTAAAAATGTTATTTATGTTTTATACACCAGCGGCCATCAATCGAGATTATTCGCCGGAAGGAGTGAAAACAGGTTCGCAACTTCGCATTAATAAAACGACACACGATGATATTTTAAATGAAAAAAATTAATTTAACCCGTACAGCGCGGCTGGCAATTAACGCCCCGATTAAACTCTGAATTATTTATTAAAATTTTATGATCACGGGATAATTTATATCTACAATTGCATCCACTATTCCACGTTGTTTATTGTTTAGTGCAAACAATGATTTGTTTTTGAATTTTATTGTGTTGTTAAACGCATGCCTGAAACTGGTTTGAAATGAGAATGGTTGGTATAAAGCCATTATTAATTCGTGCATTTAAGCATTATGTATTCTGTATTTTACTTAAATTGTATGCTTAGTAGGTTCTTTCTCTTAATAGGCACTGTTTTTATATTTTTATTTATGCATCTTTGCAGCGAGTAACATATTTTTTTTTGTTTTTGATTCTTGCATAGTTTAATAAAACGTCATGGTTCCATGTTTCAAAGGTAAAGAAAGATTTAAAACTGTAAAAAAAATACAAAGAGAAAATTATCTCTTATATCATTTTTAATTTACAAATTCCAATTAAAAGAAACCCGTACAGTGTAGTGCAGACATACTCTGCAGTTTCAAATCACGGCGCAGAAATAAATTGTCAAATAATAAAAAATTGACATCGCGAGGTAAAAGAAAACAAGCCAAGACCACTATCAACCGTCAAAATAAGGCAGTTGTAGGTGTGGTAAGAGACGGCACGATAAAGAACATAAAGCGGCATCTCTTTTCCACAATTACAAAAGTACTATTTCAAGATATTGTGGTAGGCTCCCAGATCGAGTTTTCACATTTTCTTCAAGACATACATCAGACTTCTTACATTACAGTTATGTTAGTTTTTGTGGAAAAGTAAGCTTTCGCGAAATTGAAACTGCAATAGAGAAACCAATACGAAGTTATTTTCAAAAATAACAAGAGTTAGAGACATTTCGTTTATTAAGTTTACTTAGAATTTCTGTGATTGTGTTTTTTTTGTAAAAGTACGTTTGGAACTCTTATCCTAGCTTTAATGTGACGTCACAAGCTCCTAGTCTTGAAGTTTCAAGCAATTACTGCTGACGCCCACTGATATGTCTTGGCGTTGTATATAGTTCTCGTAGTCTTCCTTAATATAGGTTAGCATTGACCATAGAAATCTAAATAACAAGGTAATAGAAATGGCATACACCGCGGCGATCTATCGAAACGCATGTCGCCGGTGGGCGGGGCTTCAACACATTCACAGCAAATAACTACGCAATCACGCAAACATTAACATCGAGAAGACCAAGCAAACAACACTAGGCCGTACGTCTAATGCAATAAGGTTGACAAAGTCGTTGTATGGATTCACTAACTCACACAGTCATTGCATTTTTTTGCGTTAGTCGTAGTGATTACGTAAACTACACTAGGGATTGACTACGGATATAATGAAAGACGAAATTATGAGTGACAATGTTTTTTGTTGTATTCTTCTATATTATGCACTTACAAAAAAAAAAAAACTCGCTAATTGTCGGTTGACAAAAAAAAAATTTTAGGAAATACTTGGTAGGTAGGTTTGGTATATACCTACGGTGGTTTTTTAGTCGTCTTACAAAAGCAGCCCAGTTCATGTATCCAATGACTAGTAAACGTTCATAATAGAAAAATAGGTATTTATGAGATTTGGATAAATTTAAATTGCAATTTTTATTCAATGCTATGCTATAACGCAAGGCGTACTTTTTGAAACATTCAGTTGCGAGCGCGGTCCGAGCCGTAAAAATGGAGAGGGGCGCGGGCGGCGGCGGGCGGCAAGTTATCAAGCATGCAACTAATTTCATAGTGTATATTCGGCCTAAGTTGTAGGTACCAATTTCGTTTACCCGTGGTAGACATTCACTTGTCTTTTGTATTTATTTCAATCCTGTGGGAATCTGAAATAAAAAAAATATTCAATAATATGTTCACAAAAACAAACGACTATTAAAATTGTTACTTTTCGTATACAATGTTAATTTTGGATAATTTGTCCGCACTTAACCACATCACTATTTCCGACAGTTTTGTGCGGCCGTACCACTACAAATACGATCGCATTGATAAATATTATTTTTCGTTATACATTTCTTTTTTTACAACGGTGCATTTCTGTAAGTTTCTTACTGCAGAGGCAATGATTAGTAAAGAATGCAATTGTTGCAGGATGGTGCGATATAAATATGGTTTATAATGAAGGTTATGTTTTGAAATTTAATTTTGCAATAACATCAATATTACTGCAATAATTCACTTACCGATAAAATGTTATCTATTTATTTATGTTATTACACGATGCAGATGAATTTCCAGCCTGAGAAACCCCGCAAAACACCATTTTTAGTGGTTCTTGCTGTGACGACGTTCCGCGAGCGACTGAGCGTAAGTTCGCACGCTGGTGTCGTCCAAGACACCAGTGTGGCGACAAGGTCACGCGGCGTTGGCACTTCTATTACCTTGTTATTTAGATTTCTATGGCATTGACCGTGGTTTCAAATGCCATTACCATTGTTAGTGTATCCTGGTCAAAAAGTCAAGTCACCATAGGTTAATGTTGGCGTCAATTTTCCGTTTACGAAATTTAATATTGACATGCGTCGCGAGAGTTCAAAATTAACTTTTTTAAATTTCTTTTATAGCAGTGTTACACTACACCGAATGAAGTAAAACACTACAGTCAAAGCAATGTAACATAAATTAAAAGAAAATAAAAAGCAAATACCGCTGAGTTGGATAATATCCAAGGTTGGAACCTCATTTGGACTTGCAATTTATTTATTGCACGCCATTGCTTGCTGTGAATTGAATCAAAATTACTGGAAATTTTTCTTTACCTACAGCTTCGCTACAATCATTTTCGAACACTCGAGTACCTTTTTAAAGAATTATACTTTATTTCAGGATTCAAATTGATAAAAACTAATATAAAACCTGCCAAGTCGGACTTGCAATTCTCAGTTCTGTAGAAAGAGGATGAATAAAAACGAAGTAAAATATAAATTCACCAATTAGATTTAGACCTCACAGGTCTTGATATGTGAAGGATAAGCAATGTGATAGATAATGCAAAGTTACAGTACACTAGAGGAAAGTTAATTATACAAGAAGAAGAGACAGTTCTCAGTTTTCGTTACCTCTCACTCTATCTCTTTCATTTAAAACATAAGGTAGAGACAGATAAACATTTTAAACTATACTAGCTAATGCCGGCGACTTTTTCTACGTAGAATTAATATTTCAAGTGGCTTATATTAGCGTGACTTAGAGAAGATCTTATATTATGATATTAAAACTCTCAATTTTTTATCGCAAATCTCTACATATTGTGTTATTCTGACGCTACATTTCTGTAAAGTTTAAACTCCATTCGGTAATTTAAACGTGACATACTTGCCTACAAACTTTCATAATATTAGTATGAGTATTTGTATGTTGGTATAAGACAATACTACTCGTCGTGCTAACCAACAAGTGAGGTATAATTGTTCATTCATGAGTCCCCTATACTACACCGTGATGTGAAGAGCACCTAAGTCAACATTCCCGTTTATGATATTACTCTAAATATATGACAAACGTCCTGATTATGTTTAACGTTTGTCGTCTTGTATGTTTACGACCTACAGGTACATAATAATATATGTAATTTGATTGAGTATTTACGTGCTTATATAAGTGACTCAGTGTCACAAAATTATCACTGAGGCACCGATATCTTTCCGTCTACCAGTGTCTCCGTATATCCGTCCCTCTGTCACCAAGGGTATCAAAGTTAGCTAGAAAGTAATAATTATCTCAGATGATGTGTAGCTATAATAAAAAAATATTAAAAATAAGTATGGAATTAAGTAACGGTCGTGACGCGGATAATTCGATGGGTGGCCACATTGTTTGAAAATTAGTTTTTCTCTATCACATATTATTTGCACAGAACCTTCAGTATAGTAAGTCAGTTTCACACTTGATTATTTTCAAGTCTGTCAATCTTACATTTTTCTATTTCAGTGGAAAATTCACGATACCTAATTCTGATAGCCGGACTCGCTAAATCTCTAAAATAATTGCTGTAACCATGGACTCTGAAAGGCTTAAAGGGAAACGCTTACGCTTCCTGCAAAAAATACTATTCAGCTGAATCCGGTAACACGATAAAGATGCACTATATAACATTCAAGGAAATAAATGCATGAAAGAAATATAAAATCAAGGGAAACAAACCAAACTTTACAAGTCAGTAACCAACAAACTTATGTTTTTGCTCCATTAATAACGTAAAGCGAAATTACAGCACAAACATAACGTTTGTCCAGAAACTGCAGCCATAAAAATATTCAAACACAGAAGTGTACTCCGCGTCGGTCGGAGAAAACAAAAGAAACGCGCTCATTACGACTCAAAGGACGCTCGGATGTTGTCTTTATTACATTTTTGAACACCTTCCTTATTTCTTAAAGAAATGGTTGAGAAATTTGTGTAACATTTTTTTTGCTTGAATACGATGCGTTTGAAATTTTTTAGGCTCACATTTTGGAACAAAATCCTGCTTAGTGTCTATAACTGTGACAATCGGTTTTCTGTATTATTTGGACAACGAAGTCACGTATAAACTAGATTCTAAGAAGAACAAAACTAGTCTTAAAAGGCAATTAAAGGTACAATAAAAGATAACAAAGAACAGGTTTCGTCTGAAATTAGTTTCTTAAACAAACAATTCTTGAAGGAAAGTATCAAACGTCATCGTTAAAACTATTTTATATGTGTACTTGACGTTTTATTGTTAAGCATTACAAAGTTCCTACCTTTGAAGTTAGAAGAACCAAAAGACACACGAAGAAGTAAAAAGATCTGAAGTCGATAGGATACGACAATTTATTTTGAGTAAAACCATTATTATGTAAAGCCATGTTCTCTATGCTAACGAGTATGTACTTTAAACCCCCAATGAAAAATGATAAAGCAGTTCAGTCAAAATATCAAAGAAGACAAGAGAATATAAGTAAACATAATTGCCATATCGAAGCACGAAAATTATCCTGATTATGCCATACCCTATTTGGGAATAAAGCAAAGTATTACAACCAACATTTATAACATGTGTTTGGTCACAGGATAGAGGCAACTATAATTCGAAAAGGAATCTAAAAACTATGCAGCACGATCATCGTAATCCCTGAAAAAGTTAGGTAGCAATAAAGCCCAGCTATCGGGCGTACAAGCGTACTGTGCTCTAAACCAATTCCTCTGGTTTTATTCTTTTTCACCATAAAAAACATATTGGTGCGATGTTTTCTCGTACACATTTCAGGTGAAATAGTGCTGTGGGTTTCACTCGGGAGGCGCTATTGAAACCTTTTTGACCCATATCAAAGCTTCGGAGCAGTTTGACAGTAGCATTATTAACACGTGGCATGAGGTATGTTCGAAGGCTTACAGCATGTCCGGATAAATTCTTTTCTAATAACCCTTAAAAATCGTATAAACCTTTTTTCTTTGTTTCACATTTGGACACGGGTTTTTGTCGTATTATTTCATGTCGCAATGTGTGCGTGATATTCTTTGGTTGTTTTCCTTCTCAACTTTTGAGTAGCGTCCAGACTTTGGTAGCTTATTGTAGAGAACGTGACAACTCGGCGGATTGTGATGGATACCATCCTTCCGTACTTGACACTAGTCTTTTGTTATCGTCGGGGCCACTTTAAAATTCACTTTACTAAGAGTAGAGTAGAAATATCGTACGTCTGGAGTTTGAAACAAAGAAGCGAGCATCAAGACGTATTTACTTTGACGCTGTACAAGTATTTTAATTAAGTATTTTGATGTTCTTCTGAAAACCCTACATATTTTAGTTTATTAAATACAGTCATGTTTAATATCTACTTACTAACAAATTGATCTGTTATAATGCTCAAAGACCGCCAGACTTAAATAAATTTTGACAGTATGAGATTTGTGTGATAAAATATTGGACTGCAGTTTTGTCGATAGAAAAACAATAGCTTTTGCAATTGATTAATGGGCCCCATCAATAATCGTCCGAATTTTATTTTATGCACATTAAGCTTTTTCAGTTGCATTAGAAGATTTTGTCTTGTAAACTATATCTATCTACTAGTACTTCAAATAGTACCCAAAACATTAATATAAAAATGATAGGTAACTTAAAATATTTGACTTTTATGTAGCTTGTCGTATGACAAACGATGATGATTCAAATGCTAAACATTTGAATCATCATCGGACTAGCCTTTTCCCAACTATGTTGGGGTCGGCTACCAGTCCAACCGGTTTCAGCTAAGTACCAGTGTTTTAGGAGCGACTGCCTATCTGACCTCCTCAACCCAGTTACCTGGGCAACGCGATACCCCTTGGTTAGACTGGGTGTCAGACTTTTCAAGCTTCTGACTACCTGTAACGACTGTCAAAGATGTAGGAATAACAGCCGGGACCCACAATTTAACGTGCCTTCCGAAACACGGAGGAACTCGTTATGACAAAGATGGTCACCCATCTACGGACCAACCGCGTCAAGCATAGCTTAACCTGTGATCGAATCACTTATGCGGATATATCTTAGCCACGAGCTCCTTGATTTTAGCATTTGAATAACATAAATAATCCTAGCCTTTTGCCTACAGCCAAACTTTATGTTTTTGATATGCCTTTGATATCGCAAAAATACATTTTTATTTTTTAAATCGTCCTGTAGTTTTGACTTGTTGACATGAAAAAATTGTTTAGCAGACAGGATAGGCCTTATTATTTTTGTAAGCTATCTGGTGCCGACATTTAGTAACTGGCTACGCTGAGTTTAGAGATAAATTTCAAGAGACAATATGACCCGTAATTATTAGTTGACTTGAATACAGTGCGTTCCCAAGCAAACTTTATTTATAATCAACTAAACACTATTTCAGTTTCGAGTACGATACGAATTTCACTGCACATTTTATACACTATCACTAAAAGATATATCAAGTAGCACCGGCTATGAATTCCTTAGAGCTATAGGAAGCGTAAATTTCTCAATACACCTCATACATTGCTGCGTATCGTACGAAATATATTTTAAAAGATGTTCTTGCAAAGACGTGGAATGAAAGAATTATCGGTGTTGAATCGTGGTTGCTGATGCGACCGGCCATTTGGCGAGCGGCCAGGTTCCTCTGCCCCGATCTTGTAATTTACTCACGCGGAATGAGATTAACACGACATCTGAATTGTATTTAGTGAATTTTCATTGTATTTTGTCACGTTCTAGAATATAAGTTGGCCTAAGCCAAGAAAATATCATAATTTATTTAATAAATCTGAAAATATCACGTTGCATGTTTTTCATAACATGAAATGAAAGACTGACTTAATGCCTAATGCATTAAGACGGCTATTGTACATGTTTCCATGTATAAGAAGTGTAAATAAATAAATACTTATAATTTTTGTCGGTTTAAGTCTCATTTGCTTTTTTTTATACGTAGTGTTAAGCTCTGGTAACAACCGAAGAATTCTCACACATACTCGCTTAACCACCATAGCCAGTGCTTAGAGTCAACTGGGCATGTCCAGCTAAATACCAAAACCTTAACGTTACTTTATCATAATATTATTTTCGCCATGACGACTATTTCGAGCAAATAAAATTAAATGCCGGCCTGTTCGTTTAAGTTAAGACTTTTAACTTTTAATGCGAGTTCTGTTTAACTTAGTTGAGTATATTTAAATGCTGGAATTAATCTTATAGAAACTATTCATTAAATTTACTTGCTTGCTTCGTTAATTATGAGCTGCAAAGTGTATTCAATTTTGTTTTATAATCTTTGTTCGTTCAAGTTTTTCACTATTTATTTTGGGTGTTTCAGAGAATTTGCGAAGATGAGTTCAATTTAAAAGATTTTTCTGATTTTTAAGGTGAATTTGTAGATTTTTATTTTTGTTTTGTTGACTCATAAATCACCATCACAAAATATGAAAAACCAGCCAAACGACAGGGCTGCTGAGGCAGATGACTTGATGAGGGATGATTTTTTTGTAAAGGATTTGGATTTGGCGTCTATAACTAGAAGTAGAACAGTATAAACTCTAAAAATATGTTTATTTTAAAATTCAACCATACAGCCTATTTCGGTCCTATGCTGGACTGTGGCACTGTCGCATTCAGTCCGACCCAGCAACCTATTTGAAGTCATCTGTCCATAGGACTAGAGGGCGTCCTACATTGCGTTTGCCGATTCGTCGTCTCCACTGAAGGGTCGTCTACGTCACCTACTTGTCCCTTCGACAGACAGGGCAAGCCCGCTGCCACTTCGGCTTCCTAACTGTAAAAGTTATTTTCCAGATAATCTCTTTTCAAATGTAAATGGTAAAATTACCATTTACCAAAATTTTGAATTAATCATCGTCGACATTAATAAAAACACCGAAATACTAAGAACACCTTTATTACAGGCACATCCAAAATTAAATGCAAACTCATAAACGAAAACGTATTTTTTGTAATTTATTTTCGGATACCACATGCCATGGATATTTACATAAGAAGTAATAAACGTTTCCAGGGGCAACCAAATTGATTTAATTTCCACAATTTATAACTGTAATAACGGTATACGGTACGTACAAGTAGCTCAAGTATTCGATCCGGTTATCATTTCCGAACCATTGAATACCCGGCGAACGTCCCGGTCCTACTTCGAGTCATTATAAGAAATCATCTAGAGATAGGATATAACTCGATTTTCAACTCGTTGATAAATCGATTGAAACATAACATTTGGTAGTCAATCAACCACTGTTACATTTCACACTTCATTTGCGTTACATATTTTCGTATAAGTGTTTTTACAAAGTTCGTCAGTACCTTATGCGTAAAAATGGAATCTTATTTGTCCGTCTGTCCATCCATCTGGCACTACACTGTATCTCGAGAATTGAGAAATTAGGTAGAACGGTTGAAATTGGTGCAGGTAAATAACAACAAATATAAAAGTAAAAATCAACATTCCTATTAGAAAATTTAAGGTTTTAGGGTTTTGTTTAGTATTCAAATTTATTTTGCAAATAAAATAATGCAAATTTCGATATTCAGAAAATGGGGGCTCATTTTCTGAATTTCGAAATTTTCGCTTTTTGATTTATTTCCTGGTTTTCTTGATCTCGAATATCAGCTTGTAGTTATAACTTAAGTACACTCGTGTTTCTCGTATCGTAGGAAGGTAAACATGAATTAGACATGCACGGGCTACTGTCCTGAACAAACTCGAGAAAGCTACGTCAATATTTTTACTGGTAACCCTAAGTCCGTACTGTAGCTGTAAATGTCGAGTGTCTACGTACAAGCTCAATGGGACATTCGTTTTAATTTTAGTTGCGATACAATAACCGAAGCGAATAAGCGATCTGAATAATAAAACAAGTGCGAGTCCGATCACGTGACACTCAGGGTTTCGAACAAAAATGCTATCACTTCGGCAGGTACAGTCTGGTGCCAAACGTACGTACAGTGGAGCTTCAATAATAATTTACCCTTTGTAACCCTAAAAAGTCTCGCTCCAATGGTACCATCACATTTCAGTAATTATTGTTGTAGGCATGATTGCTATCCACCTACTTTGTAAAAAAAAATATCCATTAAGCTTTCCACAAAATAGAGACATCAATAACACCCAGCAAAACATTTATAATACAGAACAAAAATCTTGTCGAAATATTTTAACTAATGAAGCTAGCTGGCGCTGACTACAATCTGGACCACTGAATTTATTCACACCAAAAAATCGCGCGCGAGGCCCAAACTGTACGAGAAAAAAGTATTTAATTGCTCCCAAGGAACCGAGAGAATGGTGAAAATTCGGGTAGCGAATTTATAGGAGCTATTTGGATGCAAATGATGAGCTCGGAGCCTGCGCCAGTGACGGTGTAACCCCAAAAGAATAAGTGAGAAACGTCTTACGAGAAAAAGGCTCGTGAATACTTCTGATGGGGTTTTTTTACTATTTATTCACGACGGCTGAGCGCGACTTAGCCCGTAATAGCACGATGTTGAATGCTCTTGATTTACTTAAAGATATTGCGTGTTGCAGCTTCGGTTCAGATGTGACGTCATTTGTTATGTGGATGTGTTTTAGCAATACTTTCGGGATTATACGGCAGTAATGGTATTAAATTATGTGAATGCCCGCGTTAACATCAAGCTTTCATTGTTGACTTTCAAGAAACAATAGACTGTCGTTATGTGAATGTTGTATTTTATTTTGATTTTTGAGCTGGGAGTTTGATAAGTATTTGTTTAAGTTTGCGTTGAATACATTTTTATGACTAGATTGTGCAATAAAAATCACGAAAAAATATCATTTTCGTAAAATCAATTTTCTATTCTATTACATGTAAATTATAAGTGTAGGTTTTATCAAACAAGTTTTCTCTATACAAAAAGCAATTTCATAAAATGTCGTAGACAATGCGAATAAACTTTTGAATCGAAATAAAAGGTTCAAATTTCACAATACCAGTTAGCCGTCCAACTTAAATGTGGGATGAATATATAGCGTTGCAAGTAAAATGCATTCGTGGTTCCGTCTTTTGTTTGGAAAAGTTTCAGTAAACAAGTTCGACACTCAATCCTTTGTGGGTACTTTTGAAGTTGTAGAATAAGAAGGCAGCGACTTGCCGCCTACTTGACAGAGTGCCGGATGCCTCGACCGCGCTCCCTTCCGTTGCTCGCCACTGCAAAAGACTTACTATTTATTTTTCTAAAGTATAAACGTATTTGGGTTTGCGAAAAAATCTGCCGTGAAAGCGTTAGGCGTTTGTTTTTTCGATGGTTGTTTTTTTATTTGAATATCTTTTTGAATAGGTTTGCGTATTTTTGCTGTAAACTACTATTGCGCTTTGATTACAAGAATGTTTTGTCTTTAGGAAGAGTACATGTTTGTTATCGACTTTTGCAGACACTAGGCTCATTACACATTCAAATATGATCTGTCAAGATTTAAAGCCCACTAAATGATATAAAACGGCATCTCTCTTTTACAATTGCTATAATATCACTTGAAGACGTGGTGGACGGCTTTTTTATATCAAGTTGATCACATCGCATATTACATATAGGCTATAGTGACATAAAAACAGCGATGTAACAGTCAACCAAACAACAGAATAAGCCATTAATGAGCAGTCAACTGTTAAATTATCGTTTTTGAATGAAATATAAAGTTAAGCATTTATATCTTCAGTCCTATTTGCGGTAGAATCTAAAATTCATTTGAACGAAACCTTAATAAGGTAAGATACGTAGCTTCAAAGGCTGTAAGTATTATCGGGTTGTTAAATATAATCGGATTAAATAGCAACCAAAATTGGTGTACGTGGTAACACAGCTTTGTAAACTTGTACTTTGACATTTACTTGTAGGGATGAACGAAACTTGCCTAGACGAACTACATAATCAGAAATGTTTTGCGAAAATGAGCTCTAAGGCATTGTTACAAGAGTAAGGATCATTGAAGGGATCATTGTAAGCTGCTCAATGATTTGCGAAAATAGACTCTAGGGTTCTGTAACAAGAACTATCAGTGTAATGCAATATTTTGCAAAAATGAACTCTATGTCTTTGTAATAAAGTAGTCAGTATAAAAAAATGTGATGTATAGTCTAGAATTTGGATTTTTGGAATATAGACATCTGGCCTAGAACATTTATGAGTATGAGAGGAAATAAGTTGTGGATATCCAGCTGAGGTTTTAAGATATAGGAAGATATTGCAATAATATTATTCTGCTTTTTCTGCTACGGATTCAAATTCAAATCGTGCAGTTCAGGCAATATTGCTGGCCGACGATGAATGGTGTTTGTTCGAAGTTTATTTACTTTTCTTTGGATTTAAAATTACAGTGCACGAAGCAACTATGGCCACTAGGAGTTTATTAATCTGATGGGTAATTAAAAAACTACAATTTTATTAGTTAATAGAAGAAAATTAATATTCAAATGGGTTTTAAACATACACTTATATTTTATTCCTCACAGCTAGTTTAAAACCAGTCAAGTACTCGTCGAAATAATATCCACTTTCTGACTATCGCACTTCATGAGATTACAATGAGAAACGGCCGGATAGCGGAGCCTCAGTAATAGTATTTACGCTTTGGGCACAAAACCCTTAATTTTTTTTAATACATTTTACATTCTAATATATTCAACGTTGTCACCAAAATATTTGTAGATCATACTACAATAATAATTCAGCCTTAAATTATCGCCAACTCTAACTCATCAAATAGTATATATCATTTTTATCCAAACTCTAAAAACACATATAAAATGAAAAAAATATATCTCTAAGTATAAAAAGTTCGTGTGAACCAGACAGACACTGCGGTGATTTCCTCAGTGCGGTGTTTCCAATTTTTGCGGCGCAAAAACCAAGATGTAGACTGAACGAGATTTATTTTCCTCGTTTTGTTCAGATGTATATCAGTGCAAACAATTATGAGGGTTAATTGAGGAAATAAGACACTTAATTGTACTTATTACATACTTTTGAATAATTTGTATTAAGAAATTTTGGTGGTTGGAAACGGTAGCATGAATATTTTTTATACTTTACCTACTAGCTGTTGCCCGCGGGCATGACCGCTACAAATCGAATATGATCCTACGGGAACACAAAATTGGATTAAAACTATCCTATATGTCACTACTCATGCGTATACCCAATTTCGTCTCAATCCGTTTAGTAATTTTCGCATGAAAGAGAAACGTGAAGGAGAATACAAACAAACTTTCGCGCTCATAATATTAACAGGGAAGTAGGAACAAGTGGGATGTTAACTTCTGGACATCCGTGAGGCAGTATCTGGATTCTGTAGAAGTAGTAGGTACCATTTGCTGAGCTGAACTAGTATTTGAACCATGAGACACTCACCAACAAGTTGTCTACACCGTAAGTATTTTTTACCATCCAAGTTCCCATTATCATCTCTCATTGGAGTAACTTACTAAAGAGTTTTTCTATCTTATCGATCTATAAAACAAGATTTAATTCCTTCAAATTCCTCTCAACCAGTTTAAGAAGTGCAAAGCATTCACTTATCGTAACCATTACCAAACTTTTGCAGTGAAAAAAGGCGGTTCTCGTTAAAAGGCCGTGCGGCGGGTGGCCGGCGTCTTCCGGCACTATACGATCCGGAATGGTCCGGAGATGGGCCATTCATCGTCTATCGACATGCTGTGTACGCTGTGCGACCACTATCCGCTTTGTAGTAACGGAAATATATCGCGATACGTTTTTATTCCTATGATATGTTAGAGAATAGAATCTGTTGGGCGGTTTGTGATATTTTGATATTTGTGTTCGATTTTTTGGGTGATTTGATTTGTTTGATTGTTGGCTTGTTTTTTGAGTAATTGTTGACATGTTCAATAAAATTTTTCAGTTAAATGAATCGTTGTTCTCTGTTGGTCAAGATCAGCTGCTGTTTTCTTTTTTGGTTTCATTCGCAAGCGATAAAACCGAACCCTTTTATTGAAGCAATGCTTTCTGCCCGTCTCTCAGTTGAATTTTTCCCAGATAATCTATCTGTTGCTGATAACAACACACACAATACACGCACAACAAATAATAAAAAAAGATCGAGAATGGTTGCAACGCAACATCTATTAACGTCAATAATTAGATGGGAGATCAATGGATGATCAATTTTGTTAGCAATTTTTTTTTGTCCTATTTGTACAGAGCCCACAATACCAAGAGTCTTACTCGCACTTAACAGGGTTTTTAAGGAAAACTGGTTTCTGTGTTATTGCAATTTTGTACGAGTATGTAGTCGAATGGTATTTATGATAACCTGGGTCATATTAAAGATGTCCAATATCATTGTGTAAACATAAAACATACTCGTATTAAACAACTTCGGCTTCAAGTCATTGGCAAAAAAATCTTATAATTACCGTACATTCGTACTTCATAATATTGTTAAATATTTTTAATGCCACATTAGTATTCAATTGAATCGTAACTCGAATAAAAGGGCTCTCGGTAAACTCTCAATTCATTAACAGAAGCGCGAGCCGGATAAATAAATTAGAAAGCCATAAAAATCCACGCGGAAGAGTAACCGAGCGATTTGGGCATTCAATAAAATAATTTAATGAATTAATTACGTTTTATAGGAAGGCAATTGATAAACGTAAACCAGTGTATGCAACATTAATATACAGGATGTCCGTAGTAGAATGGATAGGCGGTTGTTTAGTGATATTAAGAGTAGTTAGAGGTATCCGTATACCATCCTGTAAGTATGCTCAGCGATTTTTGGTAGTTTTTTAGTAATGATACTTTTTTGTGTACTTGAATAATCAAGAGTAAGTCATATAGAAAAGCTCATATTATATCTGCAATAACAAATAAACGATTCCATTCATCACGGCAGTAAAAAGCAGTTATAGTTGTGTTCAACAAACAATCATCGCGACAATCCAGCCCTGTAATCTGACTATCTCGGTTTATCGCGAGGAAAAACGCATTAAACCGACTCAAGAATAACTGCGCACTTACACTTTGTAAAATTAATTAGGCACATTTCCCTCCACCTTCCCGATAACTTAAAGTGAGAGCTGAAATTTGCAAACGGAACTCGCAGTAATAAATTTAATAGCAAAATAAACGACGTCGTTAACTTATCTAAAATATTGTCGGTTGAATAACTCAACGCGTTTGATAGCGTATTCCAGTTAAAACCTAGAGGTGACCTCGCAGAGATTTTGAAAAAAATTGAATGGATTCATTCATCAAAATGGCATGATTTATGATCTGAAACTCTTTCAGTAAATACAAATGAGAGGGTAGTAAGGACGTTGGGTCACTGCCAAAGTGAAGCCTGATTAATGATTTTTGAGGCGCACAGAAATATTCTGCGGAAAAATAAATTCGAAAACTTGTCGGTACACCGCAGGAATTCGTATTTGGAACTAACTTTTTATTTGTTTTCAAAACAAATCAAGAGTTTTGTTTATATTATTTTTTTGCGTAACTTATTAAACTTAAGCTCAACACTTGTAATATAATAAATTATTTGACAATGGTTTGAATAGGTAGGTTGAATAGAGTAGATGTACCTATATGTAGTAGTAGAGGTAGAATGGGTAGACTTAAAAATCCAATTAGCCCCTCAAGGAGATTTCTATCAATAAAAATTAAAAAGATAACACGTAAGGAAAGTAGTGGGTAGTAACGTTACTTGTCGTGGAAAAGTTTATTGATAAATGAAACCACACAAGACTTCCGAGCACTTAAGTTCGACTGACTGTCTAGGAAGCCCCCATGCATTGAATTATACGATAACTGTTGACAGTTATGATATTAAAATATTTTTTTAAGACTACCTAATTTACATTTCAACATTCAATCCAAACACACCATAAAAAGGGCTTACCTCGCCCACAAACAACCTAGTATTAAAGCCCTCTTTAAGGGATTCTTCTAAAGCTACACTTAAGATATTTCCCAGAACTGTAGTGAACAACTTAAACTCCCCTATAATTCAGCAATCTTAACTCTACCTTCTTGGCTCTACCAACTTAACTCTTATTTATCGGATTTCGCGAGGGAACCGTTTCAGTATTCTTAAAAATAAATATCTGTCTTCAATTGAGATTTGGGAATAGGGAATATTAAATTTATCGCTACAGTTTTTAAGTAATTGATTGAAGATATTTTGGACTTTAAATTTATATTTAGATTTTACGAAATTGTTTTAGTCGTGAGGGATTTTGAACGTTTAAGATACCTCTGTCTCCTATGGCTTGTTATCGTTAACGGGTATTTCTTGGGAACGAGTGCTTATAAAAATTACCTTAAGTAACAGTGACTGGCTTGTTGGTCTAGTGGCTAGCGGGTCTGACTTCCATACTGGAGATCGGGGGTCCGATTATACCATTGTAACATGTTTCTGCAATATTGATGTAATTATAAATTATTAAATATAAATCACTTGTCTAGTGCTCATAGAACAAGCTTTTCTTAGTTTGAGGCTAGATGGTTTTATGCGAGAGTTTTAGATTTCTTTTTAAAAAACTAGTAAATTGTATTGGTATGTTTGTGTAAACATTAAACATATACACAACAATAAGTCTAAAATCAAATAAGTCTAAGTTTTATTATTATCATCTTAATACTTGCATTTGTCCTTAAAGTTGTTCGTATCGATGTAGTTGAACAGTTTAATAAGTTGCCCAGCACAGAGTTGCAACAGTTCGTTAACTCTAATTCTATCAGAGAGCTTCCTAGTTTTTGTTACTACGTGAAGTTAACAACACTTGTTCAATCTGTACTCCTACCACCTTATGTTTAGAAAGATTATTAAAGTTGAAGGACAGAGACAGCGCAATAGAAGGCGTAGAGCACGCTATCCCTTCCACAAATGCAAGTCTTACGTTAGGCGGTGGAGGTATGTCTCTTGGGTTCACTCGCTGTAAATAACGTTAGCAGAAGCAACAAAAAAAAGAGTTAAATTTATCACAAGCGAAGAGAGGAAGGGTTTTTCTAGGCTTAGGTATTAACCAGGAGACATCTTTTTTATTTATTTTACAAAAACTCGAGATTTCATTTTCTTTTTTTGCTGTCGGCTGCCAAAGTTTAAATTCGTTGAAATAATAAAAGTTGTTTTAAGAAGAGGAAGAGGTTTTGCAATCGGTTTTCAACTTTGAAGAGTAATAGAAAGTAAATATTGACTTATAACAAAATGATTTTCCTAAATTCACCTCTGTGTTGAAGGGCTGTTTAAGGGTCATACGAAAAAGGTTTCTATTTAGCAAACAATGTTGACATCCAAAATCTAGATTAAAACCTTTTCGAACACAACCTTTCCCTTTTCTGACAAAGCAAATCTTAACAAGAGCCGATATCTGTGGAAAATTTAATCCTAATTGTTTTTGAAGCCATCGTTAGTTAATCAGCTTTTGTGAAGCACATTGAACGGAGATCGTTGTGATAAAACAGCTGAAATCGCGTTAAGTACAATCGAATGTTAATTGCTCGCTACATTTTATAGACCTTCCCAATAGGTCGTTAGTCTTAATTGGTCGTATATGCAAAGCGTTGATGTCAAATTAGATGTTTTCCGATTGGACTGATCATTTACATGTATGTTGTTTTTAACTGATATGTGATTGCATTGATAGGTGCATGGATTCCACTCCATTTGCAACCTGCGAATTTTGGCAAATAATTGTTTTTTCTGAGTGTCCTTCGTGCATGTCTTTTTTTGTCTCACAGGGATAAAACTGCACTGGTACGTGTGTTATTATTATATATTATACTTAACCAATAGAATAAAAAGCTTTCTTTAAAAAAATCATATTTAAACTACTGAACATGAAACAAAAATAACATACCAAACTCTAGTTAAACATAAACCACTTATTTTTTCATCAAATGAAAAAATTGTCAAAAGTTGGTTTAAAAAATAAACAAAACATGTCCCGTTTCCTAAATAATCTTCGAACGCACCAACTTGGATGACGCCAACGGCGACCCTAACATAAAAATACCATATTCTTTAGCCTATCCAGTAAATTTCTTGTATATGATAAAGGCACAATATCACATCAATATAAATAAGGAAACTCGTAGGTACGTATATGACAGGAAAAACGTAAAAGAGTCTTCACAATTTTACGACACCGCTGAAATAAAATTAAAATCGATGGTTAAATATACATACATATTGACAAAATTAAATAATTCAAGCTTATTCTAAGATTTTTTTTTTTATTAAAATATCTTTGTACCACGAGATACTATATTTTTAATAACAAACATATTTTTCGAGTTGGAACTATTTTTTTGGATTGTTTGACAGTTTTAAATGTTAACTACTACCACATTTACGTTTTCAATTAATCAACTAATTTAATATATCATATGTTACTCGCGATAACGGAAGGACACGATAATATCCAATTCGATACTTAACAACTCTCAAAAGTTAAAAAAACCTTTTGCTGAAACTCTTTAAAAAACTTATTTATCTGAATAAAGTGTAAAGACTGTACACATTTACAAACCCAACTGACAACTTTATTAAACAGTAAATATTTACAAAATTAAATGACTTGTCAAAACGATCATTATTTTTGTACGTTATCAAAATAAAACATTTTGAAGGACCCAATAGCTGTTACAGGCGTTATTACCGAAACTTTGATACTTAATCATGGGCATAAAAATGTTACGTTTTAGTTCAACGCAATTTATTAATGGTTTAATCTAATACAGGATCATAAATCTTCTTCTTTTGTGCTAAGGTCATAATTTAATTACGAGTTTTTCTAAATACAACATTGGAGTTTTATTTGAAATCTGTTTTTGGATTGATGAATATGATGTTTTTTTTTATTGATCCGTATTTGGTAATTAGGTTTTTAGTAGGCACTTACTATAACTGATCTCTTAAAAAAATAACTATCATAGTTAAAGAAAATTCTATAAGAGAAAAAAAAATGTTTCATCTTAAATAAGATAAAATATTCAATTTCATTTCTTATTAACCTTCCAAAACAGAAATTGAAAGTTTCTATCACCCAGCCAACGTCCAACGCCAACAAAATCGTTGTAAATATTACGAGGGTCAAAGCAAGCTTTGTTATATCGAAGCCATAATAGGCAGAGTTGAAACTTTTGCGGCTGCTCAAACCTACTCTCGTATAAGTTGATCTATGATTTCACTAACTACATTTTGAGGATACACGAAATTAAATTAACATTTGCCAAATTTGTTTTGAAACCCATTAACCGTTATAAACTTGTCTTTGAATTAACTGTTTTGATTGTGATTGTCTATTGCGTCTTATTTGGGGGAAGCGAGCTGTTTTATTTGGTTGGTACCTTAGGCTTAGTCTGCTTCAGTTATTTGACTACAGACGTGAAACGTGACAATTTTGCGCGCGTTTATGCTGATCAAATCGCTCTAACGCCAGGCTTCAATGTCACATGTTCATGCCTCATGACTCACCGAATGGAATTAGATTTCCATGCAATTTTTATTCATGGGAACGGTTCAAGTACTCATGTCTATGTGGTGTAGTTATAGATCTGGCGATATGGTTTCACCCAAACTGAGCCACGTCGGAAGAACCTCCACCCTTCCTCTTAAAGCAGACGTAAATTAGTAGCCCTTCTCCTTTGTTCCGTTTGGGTTGAAGGAAGATCCGGTGGCCCAAACCTTTATTTTAAAACCATTCCGTATGTACCCTAGACTTTCAGTTTACATGGACTCGTCGAAAAACAATGATCAGTTCAGTTTTCATCTACTATCATCCTACTCACATTTCTATAAAACAAGGACAGTAGAAAAAGTCTAAATGTATGAAAATGACATTTCGTTACGAAAGGTCACGTGACATTAACCTGTCATCTCCATAAACTCGAGTGTTTTTATAACGCTAATAATCGTAAAAATGTCCTAGTGACCTACTGACAAGGTTTCCCCTTAACCTGTACAAAATTCTTACTAACCCTACATTATCTTGTAATATAAGTTTATTTTATAGAAAACATACATTATGTACGTAACTTTCGTGTATGGGTCGGAAACCCTTCATGTAAACTAAAATGTTAATTAGTGTTAAGTGCAGCTTGTTAAAGGTCGCACCCAAATGGTTTCCCCGACGATCTATTTTTGTGAGGCTTCGGTACACAGCGTTTATAGTGAATTTAGATAAAATGGGCAAAATACTTTACGACGTAACCTTTTCTGTAGGACCTATGATGAAAACAAATGAGATTAGCTTATTTTAATGCAATCAAAATACGTGATATATGAGAGTAGGTTACCTTTAAATAAATTCAATTTATCATGCGTGATGATAAATGATGTTACAAACAAAAGATTTCCCTACGCGAGCAAAACCAATGATTTCTCCATTGACCATGAGGAAAACCAAAAAGCATTATTAAATTCCACACCTCCGTACATTTTTCTGTTTACACTTTTTTGCCGCATCGTGCCCCAAAATTCCATGTCCTCACCGTCCTCGTAATTCAAATTACAAGCGAGAACAACAAAGTTATAGAAACGTACCAAATGATTTATACTGCGGGGCAGCCCAGGGGCGCGATAGTACGCGACGTGTTAACTTATCCCTATGGATGTTGGGCACGCAGTTTAAAGTGCCCTACATTATGCCTCCTGGCGTTACATATTAGTTGTTAATCATTTCGGTATCTGTGTAAACGGGTTGAGAAATGTGAGATGTTTTGTTTGGGTTTTGTTTCAGAGGTTTTGGTTTACGTGCTGATGGGCGACGTTTAGTGAATAGGTACTTTCATAGCCTTCTACTACGATGGATCTAATCCAAGAAAAAAGGATAATCTTTATCTACTTTTTAAAGACTTAAGAACTATAGAATGACCACGTATCGGTCCAGTATTTTTAGTGTCAAAAAGAGTTCAAATCGGATTAATTATGATTCTAAAACGTTTTTATTATTAAGCAATATAATTTTCCCAGCAGTGCGATCTAAAACACGTAATATAAAAAAAAATCTAGTACTTATTTAAAGTTTAAAACAACATCGTCTGAGTAAACACGCTATCGTTTCACACTAGGTACGCTTGTTTTCGTTACCGTCGGCTAGAAGCTGTTATCACATTTAAAAAGAGTGCTCTTATACCGGCAAAATCGAATGAAGTTACCTTGAAAGCTCTCCAACAAAGCACGTCACCTGTACTTGAGGAAAACTGTGAAAAAATCTTCCTTTTCCCCGTGATAACCACCCATTAGACGTCCTTTCTTACTTTTATTACAGCCCAAACAAAATTCAGCAAAACCTTATTTTATTTCAGTTCAACTTTAGGTTGTTCTGCCTAAAAATAAATTGTTGGAATCCCTCACGTGCAGTTTTATTATGATTTATGGTAAGTCATGAAACATCTTGTGGTCTGGGATTTTTATTTAGTCTGTCTAGCTTCAGCTTATGAATATAGAACTTCACGATCCTCTTTTGTTTAAGTAGACGTACGTCACATACTACCTCAGTTACATGTAATGATTTTATTACGCACACTACATATTTTTGGCTCTGTATTATTGACGTGTCAGAATTTTGGTTAAAAATTTACACCGTATTTAGTCTCCTAAATGCTTTCACATTTATCACTCTAACTCAAGACTAATTCTAGAGAAAAATAAGCGCTTGATACGGCCTCAGCATAAAAGTATATGGAAAACTAAATCGGAGCATAATATAATATACATACATACATCGAAGGTTTTATAAAGAACATGAATAGAACGCCACCTATGCAAATACTCTAATATTGATGGAGTATTATGAAAACTTTTGATTGATTTCCACGAGTTACATTTCCATGTTTACTCAGAAAGGGGAAAATATCGAAACACTCTTCATCGTACGAGAGGTGTAGCTAGGGTTGGCATGAATAAACAACTTTATATAAAAATATAAGTAGGCGCTGGTAGCTCTTTGAAACTGTTACGATTTTGAAAGTTATTTGTTTTATTATTATTTCGTTACATAATAATTTCTGACAGACTAAAATAAGTAAATGCAAATGTTTTGTCGAGTCTCTACTGTTTTATAGTATTATATATTATATACTAATATAATATTAGTATATATATTATAGTATAATTTTATAGTTTAATAATAAATAATGTTTCAAAAATTAATTAACCTTCAAGAAATATATTAATAGGTGCCAACCTTACAGACACAGTCCTAAATATCTCAAAACAAACATTCCTGGCGAGTTCACGCTATTTCAAAATACAGAAGGAAATTCTGAAGCGTTTTATTGTGAGAAAAGCGAGTTTGTTCCGTTTAATAGCCGCGTAAAATTGCTACGATCAACCTAGGACCAACAAACTGGTCGTCACGTCGGCAATCTTTCACGCACGAATTGTACATCACACTTACACGATGATATAATTTGGTAGCAATTTTATTTATAGCTAAAATATAGCCGACATCCACCTAAAAGGGATTTGGAGCTGCCAAAGTGGTATTGATATCGATCGGCCAATTCGGGGTGAGAGAAGAATTTATTTGTACTATAGATATTTTCAAGGTTAAGAACGAGCATCAGAAAAGTTATAAATGTAATTGATATGTAATGATTGGTTTTTGGGTTAAACACGTGTTGTTCTTGAGGCTAGAGCTGGGAGAACTTGAAAATGACTTGGATTTGTTAAAACATTATTGAAAAGATTTCAACAAGTGTGATAACGAGATTAGATGGGAGATGAGACGAGACGAGATGAGATTAATAATTAGAACGATAGTGATTTTTTTTAAATGCATTAATATATCAAGTCAAAAAATATTTCATATTTTAATTTATTATTACAAACGCTGTGTACATAGTATTCAATACTAATTCATATCATCAGTATGTTCGAATAAAACTATAAATAGAACAAAAAAAAACTACATATACAATCAGTCGAAAAACCGAACATGCAAAAAGTGAAAATCCATGTTTCCTGCCTATCTCTCAGAGAGACTATCATAAATCACAATTCTTGAGCATAACCATGGAATCTCAAAATAGAACCGAAAAAGGTGACTGATCTAAAGTAACTTAGATTCAATAAATACATTGAAAATAGTACCCAATTTTTAAGGATAGGCAACCAAGATTTTGATAATTCTATTATCTGGACAAAAATTGATAATAAGAACCTCTTAGTACCATATTTCCGCGTCTAGTTTTGACAAAATGGATATTTTTATCTGCGAAACAATTTTCGTAATTCCGGACGGGTTCTTCAACATGGTTAGAATAACAATTTTACAATTTTCTGTTGTCACGTACTCGCCACTCGTTGGACCCCCGAAGGAGAAAAGAAATAATTTCAAGCAATCGAAATGTCTAAATTTATATTCAGACGACGTCAATTTAAATGTTTGGCTTTTAAAAAGTCAAAACAAACAGTACATTGGCACTTTCAATTTATAATGTAATTTATCATCGTAAATGAATAATTTTACTTAAGAATTAAATAAATGTTTCATAGAGTATTTTTGTGTTAGTTTAATTTCCGATCAATCAAATAATTTATTTACATATTACAGTTTAGACCTATATTATTTTTTGTAATATAAAATGCTAATTTCGAAACGTTTAATCCATTCTTTGGTAGAATAGAACGAATTAGGTATTCGGATGTACACAATGCTACAAATGTGTGTTTAATTTGTAATCCGGTCGGAGAAAGATTGGACCGTCTAAAAAATGGTAGCGAATTAGGTACATACATCGCTTTTCAATTTTGGCAGATTCAAACGTATCGGGGAATGCCCGATACCCTTTGCTTTGAAGTTCTGAGCTTTACAAAGCGATTAATTAAAAAGAGAAAACACGTAAGGGATCCAATATCAATCTTTCATTCATTTCGGCTTTGTGTTGTTGATGGCAAATATCTACGAAAATTGTACGGTGATTGCGCGTGTGTTGGTGCAAATTATGTAATATTGGATTTTCTGTTTGACTTTGTTGTTCCTGACGTAAAAACAATGTCGTTACTTTAGATATAGAACCGAACATTACCGATTTCGTTTTCGTATCGAGTCCACGTGTAAATCAACAATGTTATTTTGTTTAGGACGATATTATGTATGTTTGTACAATATTGGAGTTGGCTAATATGTTGGGATGTTATGAATGATGGTAGGTATAACAAAAAAATACAATTTCTTGGTTTTAGAATACGCTTTTCTGTAACTTAATTTTCAGATCTTCCAGATCTTTAACAGAAGCTTAGGGCTTAGTTTAGCTAGCTTAAAGGTGCACAATCATTTAAAGATACTTCAAAATTAAAGTAATACACTTTATCATGTATGCTCCACCCTTTCCTCATCCATGTCGAGATTCACTCACAGTCAGACACCGCATTTTAAGTCTATATTTAACCTTACAGTAAAAATGAAATATTCGAAATTAATGTAACACTACCTGTTAGTTAGCAAATTGACACACCATTTAAGCTAAACGACACCACAGCCCAAAACATCCACAGTTCAATTTCTCGACGAGAAAAGTTAAACAAAGTCGTCAAGCCGCCAAATTTCCATTTACATCGACGTAAGTCGTTATAACTGGCAAAGTGTGCTCTCAAACAGGACATAACACGGCGTTATATCTGAATATACTTATACGCAGCTTATAATGAATGTTACATGAGCATTATATGGGTGTGGGCTCCTCAAAGACTCTAAAACCTCGTCCTTATGCCACGGGGATTAATAGAACCTACTTTACCGCGATGTAAATTTTCCTAGAGAAGGTACCTGCAATTTGTTTTGTACAATTGCAACGTAACGTACTTGTAAATTAATGGGCGCACGCAAAATCTTGTTAATTACACGTTTTTGGTTTGCGGTGCAGACTTGTGTGTTATTGTGTGAGTTCTTGCCAAACAGCTGCAAAGATGACTATCAGGTATAAATATAAATAGTATTTTACATTTAAGTATGTTTGCCTGTTTGCATCTTTTTCGCTTTGTAAAGATCTATATTAAAATGGTGAATAAGTAAAATTTGTGACGTTGTAGGAGTAATTTCAGGTTCTACTGAACCGCTTCAAGAATTTTTTTCTTTAAATGTCATCCGACAAGCAGTTTTGTAAAATTAGTTCGGAGTACATATACAAAATTGAAAAAAGTTTCTGCTTTTTCATACTTAGATAGTTTTTGCAAATATAGCCTGCAACCTAGAAGCGTGCCAAAACCTATTCAAAAGAAATACAATTTTCAATAATAGGAGAAACTTGTTATAAAACTTGGGTATTAACAAAATACCTACATATTTAAACAGCACTTAACGTACAAAAGTTTGAGGACGTTCCTGTTCATGTAGCCGCAAAAAGGAGTGTTTTGTCCATTCTTGCCAATGGAAAAATATAAAGCTCATGTTAAAGAGTTAAAAGCAAATTTTCTATATTAATTATGTACCTATGTAATTAGGTATGAGGAACGAGTTGAGTCCGCATGAAAAAAAAAGAGACGCGAGTCTACTCTGAGAGTTTCGTAGCTTTGTACTGGCAAGAAAATATCAACCATAAAAAAATCCTATTTGTTATTGTAACAGCAGCAGAAATACATCATCTGTCTAAATATTATATTCTAACTAGAACGATTATTGAGATACAGCCTGGTTACAGATAAACGAACAAACTTAGAAATATCGTACCGTCTTGACTTTTTAGGAACGGACCCCTGAAAATAAAAGTTTAAAGAGCTTAATATCTTCAAAACTCCCAATAAAGAATAAACAGATGTTTACGAGAGCGAATTTATCGGAAAAGTAAATCAAAGGCGGTGCAGTATGGCCCGGTCAAGTTTCTGCTTCTGTAAGCGGCTTACTTTGATCCTCTATCTTCACGGAGCGACGCTTCAGCAACAAGTTCGGGTTTTAACCAGACTTTGTGTTCACTTTACTTATTTTTTTAAATTGCTTTTCGAACACTCTCAGCTGTGTTCACTGCTTTCTTATCATTAACTAGTTTCAAGTTTTCTGCTGTCAATTTATTTCCAATATTTAATTTTGACGATTATTTTTTGTTTATTTTTCTAAATGAATATTAGAGGTTTCTGCAAAATTAATGTGCTAACTGGTGTCTTTATCATTAGCTCCTAAAAGACTTTAAAAAAAGGAAGCGCGTTTGCATTCTTCTGCGTATAGCGGCGTCTCGCTTCCATGATAATATTTGGTTTATTGGATTGGATTGTAAGAAAAGTGGAAAAGAAACGGGCAATAAATGATTTCACTCATTTTTAACCCGCTACACAGGTATAACTATATTGGTAGTCACTCAAACACCTAAGGTTTAAAGTAGCTATTAAAATGAATCTACTTTTACGGATTTTGACGCGGTTTAATTTTTGATTTTAGTTCCCGACGTTTCGACACCTTTGCAGGTATCATGGACATGGGCAGACCTTTTTAAAGTAGCTTTTGTGGGGAATATCGAATACTCAAAAGATGCAATGCTAATTCACGTCGCTGCGTTAGCTCATAATTAAGGACTTCTGTTGGGTAGGAAACTAGTCGGGCAATCCCGATAAATACACATTAGTTAGAAGATTATCATGCATCTTTGAATCGTTGTCTTAGCCTATATTGGTATTATAATTATAATGTACAAAAATGTTTTTTTCAAGGCAGACGTATCATTTGATTATATTTCAAACAAAATCCTCGGGACGCGACGTGCGGGCTCAGCCGTCCCGGCTTTATTGTTCTATTCGGTCAGATACTGCTGAGACTGATAATCTGCGAGCTTTGTTCATTTAAACCATAACAAAAGCAGCCATTTGTACTTTAAAAACGTAAAGTCTTTTGTAAACAAGGCAATGCAATTATGCAAAACTGTAAGATTTATTTTGACATTGAAGCCCGAGGTAGTCAGTATTGGAGTCTAGCGCTGCGTCGTGAACGATTGGACTATTGTAGAAAGTGTTCTTGTTATCAACTAGACTTTATATGTATAGCGCATTTGTTTATTGTTATGTATCCTAAGGGTAAAAAGGGAAACATGTTTCTGAGGCAACGATGTCCGTCCAACTGTCACCAAGCTGTAGTAGAAGTACTTCAACACGGTTGTACTTCAACATCTTCTAGTTTATCTGATTAACAATACGGGTATAACTATGAATAGCTTATAAATGTTGATTGACTCTATCTACTTCACATTATTGCTACACAATATAATCATATTCATTACTCACCTAAATTTGTTAATTAAGGCAAAGACAAAGTTCAAACGAAGACAAAAGAAAAAAAAATATGCGCATCCTTAATTACCATAATACTTTATCAAAATCTCCATCTCACATTAAGTAACATCCAACAAAGTTCCTTCTAACTGACGTCATTAATTAGAAGTTCCGCGAGTATTACGTAAGCAATGTTAATACGCACGGCTTATAAAGGTACTAAACCGCGAACTCGAAACACGTTCAAATATATACTTGACATACGAGTATTGGCTACAAGAACAAGGTATTTCTGTATACTAATTTCGAAGTTCCAAGATCTCATTTGACTCCAAGGCTTTGGAATGTTACAAAATGGTGTGGGTAGTCTTGAATTTTCAAGTTTCAAAGCCAATATGGAAACAATGCTGGCACTGTCGCGTGGTGCCTTATAAAGTTTCTCTTCACTTTATGCGAGACTTGCACTGACTTGAGCTTGTTTTGCTTGGAGTTGATACGAAACCTTTATAGAAACTAATCTTTAATGCTGCTCAGCTGTTATTAGAGATTGAAAGGAAAATGAAGTCTGGAAAAATTTTGAGGTTGCTATAAAAAAATTTTAAATATTGAATAGACTTTATGTGAATAAATCTAAAGAAAGAGTTCATTATATTAGATGTGAAGATTAAGAGACTAATATGCGTATTGCATAGGCGAAAGTTTTTATATGTGCCTTCTTTTTCTGAACGCTCAAAACTTGGAGCAATTTTGATAAAATTGGCATAGAGGTAGCTGACACACTGAATACACGAAAAATCACACAAAATCTTTCACGACTCAAAGCATTACTATCGAAAAACTATAAACCTCAAGAAATAAAACCAGTCGAATTTCCAACAATTCTAACAAACAGTCATCAAGGCACAAACAAGAGCCAACTAAACGCACTACATCAAACGAGTTGAGTCCACCTTTATAATAAACTACGTAGCAACGTGAGCAGCAACAGATGCCGACAATGTCCTAAGTTCTACGATAAATCAAACCCTTTTAATGTTCGACTATTGGTTGCTTGGGTCAAGTAGGTAAACGTGATTTACAGTGGCCATAAAGACAGCCAGCAACGGGTATATTGCTCTCGTCAGCAGCCTTCAACAAGAATAGCCCGTGTAATGAAATGTAACGTGAAAACTTTTCGATGGTAAATAAGGTGTTTGAATTTTTGCATAAAAGCTTTTCGCGTTGAACTCTTTTATGTTTATGACTTGGTTAGGGGAAATGAACGGTAGATCTTAAAATAAATACGAGAATAAACTTAGCCAACTTTTCAGGTAGTTTATTCTTTTTGGAGGATGCTTTAAAAAGTTTTCATTTCAAAGGTTTTACTTGAACGTAACCGAATATGTCTAAGAAACCCGTGAGGCATCTATTTATATTTTAAATTATTTGATTGTATTGCTAATTTAACCCATATTCGTACTATCAATAAGGACGAAATTCGCAAAATGACCAAATTCCTGATTTACTTCTGTCGCTTTCAAAATATGAACAAAATCCATTTATAACTGTCTAATGCTACATAATCGTTGTAGTCGAATTTAATTAATAGACTATTCATTACTGATCGATACCTAACACCCTTTCAACGGCTTACCAAAATGGATTTCACAGTTTCTATTGCCTCTTTGTTGGCGAAATTTCTTGAGCGACCACTGCCTTTCGTAAGTACTTCTGTAACTATTTCAATGTAAAACCCGAGACGGCGACCGATTTACGCCACTTGAATAGAAGTTTAAGAAAGTCTTAAGTTACTCAGGGTTACCTTAAAACATTAGCTTGATAACAATATGTGGTAATGATCTTATAATTCATAAGTTTTGGGGTTTTTTATCGAGGCCATGAGTAGCCTTCGTTCTTAGGCTTCTTCAAAAAAAGGAGGTTTTCAATATGTCTATATATCTCATAACTTCGGACTGGATGATCTTAAATACTACCTTAAACCTATAGCTGTCATTTGTTCCCACGACAAGTTCATCAGTTATAGCACATTTTTTTTTTAATTGGTTGTATGTTTTTTTTTTGTTAAACAAATATTATTGAAATATAACCTGCTTAGTAACCATGCGAAGATTTAATGAAGCATTAAGTCTATGTCTTGGCCGTGATTGAAAAATACTCTTACCGAAAAATATTTTCTCAACTTTTAGGTATTTTTAGGTCAAGTTACAACAAAGATTTAAAATAAATAGGTAGATAGATAATTTATTATAAAATCAATTTATACATTCAACACATATGGCTAACATTCAACTTGAAACGAGAAACATTTGATAAGCATATTTTTTGTAATAAGATATCTCTAAATTTCTCCCAATTTCTTAGACCTCTTACATCTATCATAACCAAAATTCGATCGTGAAACTGCAAATTACTTAGTCTGACAACCCTTTTATAGAGCTTTCAATGAAAGTTGGCAACTTCATTATGGTGTATTATTTGACTTATGAAACGCCACAGTTCTGAAGACCGATGTAAGTAAACATTTCATATTAATATCCAGGGAAACGTGGTCTTTGTGAGTATTTGACTATTTAATGAACATAGATGCCATTTGGTCTGGATACATACTTGGATTTCTCAGAAACTGTTCCTGTTTTTGTGTCATGTAAATAAGTATGAAAATTATAAGCATATGGAAGAACGAATCTTGAAACTTAAAATGATGTTGAAAATTACTGATATAAAATGAGCTTCAAGTCAAATTAAGTAATATCCCGATTTTTTTTTATTTCATATAAGCCAGAAATAAATAAAGAGAAAAATTACATAAAAGGTTAAAAAAGCAAAAAGAATTTCGAATTCTCTAACCAATCTACCTCCAAACAAAAATATACTTATTTCCATACAGGTAAAACGAAAATACAAAAGAAATCTCAACATCAGTAAAAAGCATTTTATATTCAAAAATGATAAACTATATAAACAAAAGATTCCGGCCTTTTGTTTCCGAAACGACTTCCTAACGAAAAAGGCAATAAGAGTTTGCTAAGTTTTCTTAAGGGCAAAGGTAATACTCGAAGGGACCGAACACTTGGTTTACTTAGTATTAGAGAAGTTTGTTTAGGGTCCGCCAACACTAGATAATAACGCAATATAAATATTTCGGTAATAAATCAAATTCAGTTCCAACTCTTTGGAAGGAAGTGCTCCGATGGTTTTTTGAGCATACTCGACGAGTTCTCCAATTAGAACTATGATGGGTTTTCCGATGTTTCAGTTTTTTGATGGCCTTTAGGTTCAAAGCTTTTGTGATTTTCAAATACGTCAAGCCTTCGTGAGGTTCATCTTCTAGTAACCGAGCAAAATAGGCTACGTTTAGTGACGTCAGACAGAAACTTCCGTCTAAAACTTTGTCGTTCGCTCTCTGCCGTAGTCAAGCCAGTTTTAATCCTTTGGGGATTTTAAGCCCTGCCTTTTATATCATACTTCAAATTATAGAAAGAAGGGTTTTAAATCTTTTTCCTTTAGGGAATTCATTTAAGTTGTTGATCTATAGCTTTATGGGTCGTGGTTTCTCTTGATAAACGCTGTCTAGGGCAATACGCTTTCACGATTATTTTTTTATAAAAGTGTTGTATTATGGTCGCCTTGACTCACTGACGTCAAATTGTCATGTCAACAGTTACACCTGTGGTAACACCACCCCCTGACGTATACGTCAACAGCCCACACAATATTCTTCAAACAAATTACCATAACAGCGATATTCGTAAACTAATTCAAATAAATATACATAATATTAACCATTAAAAACGAATCTAAATCATAAAACAGAAGGAGTAAGAAAACGCCTGTTTCCGACACGTTCTTTCGCGATGGGAAATGATCGGAATTGAAAGGGTGTCTAATTTCCGCTAAAAATCCATTATTTGAGAATAGGTAGCTGCCACAAATTGCTAAAGTTTCCTCCATTAAGGCTCACTTGAGTTTCTTCCTTGAAATATGATTGTAAGACGTTTTATTCAAATAAACAAAACTTCGAGTAATGGCCTTAAGTAATCGTTTTTCGTCGTAAATAACTTAATTATTTTTTCTGAGTAAAATAAAATTCGGATTTAGCTTCGAATAGTTGTTCAAGTATTATTAAAAGTGGTGTTGAAGTTATTTCTGTCCACCAAAAAGTTTCCATATTAGATTGAAATAATACTTAAGTAACTTTTGTTGAATTAGATTTCTTTTGTATAAATTATTATTTTGGTTAGAAGTTCTTTCAACAGACATGACGTGAAAGTCTAGAAAAATTAAGGTTTTTCTTACAAAACTAGCTGGGTGCCAGGGCTGTACCTGTTTTGTTTTTCTATTTTCCTTTCATGTTTTCTATGTGCTTAAACTATGATGTTATTTAGTTAACAATGGAAATTCACCCTTTTAACTTTATGTCAATTAGTCAAGCCGTTTGAAAGATCTGAAAAACAGGGAGACAGGCAAACAGACACAAAAACAATTCACTCATTCGTTTCACATGACAAACCATTCTTATTTGTTTGACCAACGTATTCTCTCACTGAAAAGATTCTCATCAAGATTCTCATTAAATTAAATGTTCCAAAGTTCAGAATAGAAAACTCAATGCACTTCTATTCATATCAAACCTTGCTTCTAAAGCCATAACAAGAAGAAAAGTTTGATTAAAACCTCCAAGAAATTCATCTGTTAAATTAAGTTGAAAATTTGCATTGTTAATTTTATATTAGGCACCTCGCCCGTCTAATTATTTTATTAAGCATTCGGCTACAGATGGGAGATTTAATATAATATAATTATATGGTTTGTTCGCCTTTCCATTTTCTTTGCGACTGTTAAATACAATTTGGTATGTAATTATTGTTGTTTGAATGTAAGGACTTCTTTTTGAGTAGTTTTAAGTGTGAGTCCCTCAGGGATATGGTTCTTTTACACCCTTTTTGTATAACACCCTAAAACTCTTAAAATTTATGGGATACGAAATTAATGGTATAAAAATGTCGTGGTGACCATGCGGTTCTTTTCATGACGGTACAGGTTTGATCCCAACTCAGGCTTCATTCGTACAATAAATTCGTTAGGCCAATTTTTTATTAAAACAATATTTTTAACTTGGAAAATATACATAGAAAGCTTCGTTACAAAGAAAATACTGCAAAACATAATATGAAATACAATTAATTTGTAATCGCAAATCGAGTACAAATCAGACTTGCTACAATATGGGCTCCGTAGAAATAGGCTAAATAAAAACATTCTTGTTTATGTATTTGACATTTAAGAAATTATTGAACGTACAAAAAATGCTGCTATAGCGATTAAGAAATACATCATCGGTAAAAAATGCAATTGTCTAGCTATCACGGCTTCTGTCCGCCTGGTGACACACGCACAGACAACATAACAGGTTTACCCTTTCAGTTCTCACTCCTAAAAAGATACTCAAAATTAATAAGAATATTACGTAACACACGTCTTCATTAATTTCCATTACAAAAGCTTAATAAAAGACCGTCTTCAACGTTTTAGAGTTAATATTCAACTGAGCAACAGCTATATTCCTTTCATTATATGAATATACAGTTAACGCCTCGGAACACAAAGCCGGGATTTTCCTACAGCCAAATTCTTAGCTGACTACCTATGTACATACAACATTATTAAGACAACGATATTATTAAGATCGTGTTTAACCGCTAAGTATTTGGGGTAAATTTTGGAATCTTAACGTAAATGTCAAATTGTGTATTGATAAGGTAACCTGTTTACGGGGACTGTATGGTCACGCTCACGGCTCATTATAGTGAAAACTGAATTTGATTTTATTTGGGTTCCGTAACCGAAGATTAAAAATGGAACACTATTACTGCGATTATCTGTCCATCAGATAGTCAACAGTGTGTATCGCAAATAATAAATTTGTACAGATTATAACGTAATTACGGTCAAGAACCTATTGATAATTTTCATAATTGCAGTATTGAAAAAATCTTTTTATTGAATTAATGTTCACAAAAAAAGCTTATACCTACAAAGTGCTAACTACCAGAACTCTTAAAATAATATAAATAAAACTCTCGCAGATACCAGGGCTGATGTTCAGTATCGGACGCAAGTATACAGCTCTTTATTCAGTCTTAAAGAGCCTATCATAATAAGGTACGTAAAATATTCTATTAAATAAAATCTTGGCTAATAAGAGGTAATAACCAATTAGGGAAATTCCCCTTCAACCCGCCTTTCATTCTCGGGGCTCTTTTTAAGATGAAAAGCAATCACACGCTCACATATTACAAGTTACTCCTCACAGAAACTTTGATGAGCTCACATTTAAATTTCAGATCGTTCGGAATAAATTTGCAACCTAATACCCTTTCGTGTTTTAATACTTACTTTTTCGAGTTTCATGCAAAAAGTTTAAAATAAGAAGGTTTCTCTTTCCACCCGCTAGTTATGAAATCTACGAGAGGATTGTCTTGGAATTGTGATTTTTAGTGTACTTTTTTATTGAAATTTGATACAGTGTGATTGTGAAGCATTGACGATTGCATAATACAATACCATTGGCGTTAAAAGAATAGTGTAGATATCTTGTGTGTGAACATTTTCAACGTTGCTGGCCTGACAGATTTTGACTTTGGGAATAAAATAACGCTATGGTTGCCATAGCAAACAAAGCCTTGTAAGTAATGTCTGGTCATGGCCTAGAGGCCCCAGTCTAAAAGCTTTACGATTATATTGTATTTCTCTTGTATCATTCACACTACTAATTATGTATACCTTATTTTGTTTCTAATTAATCTTACAACTCCTGATCTTCATTGTATATTCCAGTATATAATTAACGGCTACATAACCAAAACTTTGCTTAAATAACTTCCAAACTATTTGGTTCAAAAGCTATATTTAGCATTATAATATTAACCTTTATATCTTTAAGCATTTTGTATTTCCAGTAGCCTCGTTTGTTATTTATCGTAAAGGAAAACAACAATAGTTATTGTTTCGTTTTTCTTATCAAAACTGCTTGTGCATTTAATAAAAATAAATTGTCGTTCTTCGTAATGTTATTATTAAAATAAGTAATTCTCCAAATTAAAAAAAAAGGATTTGACAGCAATGATCGTAAAAAGAATCCTGTCACCTGTCAACGCCACAGGCAACACAAAAAAAAGAACATGAAAAAAAGTGGATCAGAAATCAGTAGAGCACTCAGCCACATTTATTTTTGCAATATAACGTACATATATATAACATCTAAGCTGACCCGTCACAAGAAGCTCTTTGATAGAATGCAAGCCCAAAGGTTCCCTTAACCGAGAAAATATTGAGTGAAAAGGCAATTCTACACACGCCCAATATCTCAGCATATTCACGGTACACTCTAGGGACAAAAGACCAACTCAGACCTTTGGTTACCACTAGTTTGGGCAAGCTGACTTACTATGAAACCTATAACGGAACTATAGCTGTTGTAGAGCGAGACGCCGCTACTTGAATTGTAGAGCGGTTTCTCGCTTCCGCACGTTATCAACTATCGCGTTTTGGAACATCTAGTACAGGCACTACTTTGAAATGTATATGTTCGAGTGACTGAAAACGTGGACCGCATGTAAATTAGTGCCTGATTATTATTTTGTCTAGTCCACCGATTCAGTGACATTTTGCAATTGACATCAACTCTATTTCAACTAGATATAGAGACGATTTTCCTTTGTTAGTTTAGTATTCTACTGATTTTTCGCCCGTTATAAAATAATTATCTTATTATGTCGAATGTTCGTCATACACACTGATGGATTGTGTCTCACTCATAAGGCATTATTGCACACGTCGTTAGATTGTTGACTCGTGGTTATCCCTCGTTTTAGTATACCTATTAGAAAACAATATATAAAACTTTGACATATAGTCGCTCTGTAATAAACTAAATAAGACGTGTAAAACGTGTCACCATGCTATGATATAAAACCAATACATTCAAAATCTTAGTCATTGGTAGTTTGTAAACCATCTGGAACGTTTAGACAAGAACACCTTTTAAGTCTTCAAATTAATCTAGACACATAAACGTCTTAAAGAATTTGGTGTTTGAATAAGGATGAGCCGTAATTAAGATATAGTTATGAGATAAAACAGTTCAACGGTTGTTGCCAAAAAAGCTAAAATGTTTTTCACCTTTTCTCATCCAGAATTAAATATTTCAATAATATAAGATCCACCGTAATTAAATCAAAACTACTTTACTACTATTAAAAAGTTTCATAGTTTTTTTTTAAGTTGTTTTTGGATGGTTAGTTTTTTTTTTTTTAATAATTGTCTTATTCATTCATTTCTTTCTTTCACGTGTTATTGGATAATTTCTAATTTAAATAATAGCGATTTAATATCATCACCGGAGTTTTGACAAATGTTATTTTTTTAGGGTTCACTATTCTTAGCTGTATCTGTTACCCCAATAACAACAATTCGACCAAATTTTTCTCATTTTCAATTTTTGCATTTTGAACTATCACTATTTACCACGAAACTACTTTGTAAAAATGTTTTACATACTTATTTATATAAAAAAGCGAAACTTGCTTTTCTGCGCCTTCCTGTCCATATTTTTTATGTCTTTTTCTAAACTGCTGTATGGATTTAAACAAACTTGTATGGAAAAAACTGAATGACTTCACCAAGCCGAACAACATTACGATGTATGTATATGCACTTACTTCAATACATATACGACTACATTCGATATTTTATCAAACTAGTGAGGAAAACCTATTTATATTCAATTTCTACAGTTATCTGACAGTTAGCCAAACACTCGCTAACTTCAGGTATCTGTTAACTTGATTACTGGTCCGGCCCAACAGTCCACTTAGTACTCTACAAACTATCTGCTTGTTACTTCAACTCAGTACCGATCGGAATTCTGTATACATGTAGTATTCGCTCTGTTACCAATTTATATTATACTACGGCCGTCCAAGAAACTGGTCAACGTGTCTTGATGAAATTGACTTGATTTTCAATCTTCGGGTGACAGACCACCTTTTTGGACCAGACCCAAGATTTTTTAACGTATTATTGTAGAATGTTGCAGTAAAAGTCTAGTGGTATAACATAAACACAATATAATTATTATTTAAACAATTAAATTATTTATGTAATATTTAAGTAATATTTGAATACCTTCTGCTTCTCTGCATAAAATTGTAATAAACATGTTATAAATTTTACTTTAAATAATTTAATACGCAGAAAGCTCTGCGAATCGGATAATGAATATTTGCAATTAAATACAAATAATACAATGCAAAAATTCAAACCACCAAGATTCGAATCACGTCTTATGGCGGTCGTGCGCGACATCAGACGTGTCACGATGCAATGAACAAATTCAAATTCTTGGTCAGTGGCTTGGGTAGGTTGGTTGGTGTAGGGACTGGCGTCCATAATCACGAGTTACAGGTTCGGCTCCAAACAAAGCAATAGTCTCATTTCGACCAACAGCAAATTTTGGTGACGACATTTTTTAAGGTAGGTATACCATTTTATCAAATTATTTCGTTGACAGCTTAGAGCAGTAGTTTCATTTCCGCAACGTCAACAGTATTGGACACACACGAAACCACATTAATGCATCTGTTTAACATATTAATTAGAGATTAGCATTTAGGTCGTGATCTACTGATACTACCTGGTCGCCCTCAGCGTCACGCTGAATGCGGCGTCATGATTTTATAAAATTAAGATCCTATGCTATGCTGACCTTAGAAGCTGTGAGGTAAGTACGGCAAAACTTTAACAGACTTTACGAAATTTCTGTGCATTTTAACCAACCTGCGGTTAATCTCTCTCCGGTGTCGAATTGATGTTCCATCAGGCTATAGAATTAAGGGAACAGAGAAAGCACCTATATAAACGCATACGCTTGGGCACTATAATATGAGCCGCGCAGCTGGTGTCTTGCACCACTAGCCACCGTAGCCGAAAATCGGTCTGGACATTATTATTACCTTAATGCTCCTATTCACAAATGCATGCATGACTTCAGCTATATGCAAAGAGTAACTACGACAGTACAAGTTCATAGCATCCATCGTGACGCGGCGTAATGTATGACGCTGTACCCAGCCTATAGCGTTTATACGAGGCCGAGCCGTTAGAAATTTCATATCGGTTCGTGTAGTGAACCCCAGCCTGGCCTAGCATTGTATGCATACCTTCAATACCGAGGGACGAGTTCGAATGGAACGTGAAATTAATAGCACTTGATGTAATTACTCCGGGTTCCGAATTAAATAAGAGACCATTAGCGCTTTCACCGTCCAAGGAAAATTATGAAAATAATTCTAAAGATGTCTTTTTAAAAGCTTCTATTGTCCGCGCGTAATTGTTGAGACTGTCTTTAGTGTTAAATGTAAAACGTCTTACGTAATTACGGTTATAATTACTATAATTTCGCCTGGTTTTTGGAAAATGTAACAGCTTTATTTATTTTAAAACTTTGAACGAAAATCGGTAAATGGTTTTCATTATTGAAACTGAAGGAAACCAAACCGCATGCATCCGATATTCATTACAAAAACCAAATAGCAAACGAATCAACCTTTGTGATTGGTGAATTTGATTAATGGTGCACTTCAATAATTTAAGAGGCAAAATGATAAATACAACTTCAGTATTTTATTTATGGGCATTACTATCGGTACCTACAATATTTTTGCAACAAATGTGCTTCAATTTCCTAATTCACTGAAGAGTACGGTACTAAACTTCACGAGTTCAAAACCCAAATAATGGTTTACAAAGAAGTTTAATTACAAAAAGGTTGGAACATGGGTCGGGACTAAAACATAATGTAGATACAAACAGTTGACAGGTTATATGTGTTTTGTATGCTTCTGCTATTACAAAAAAATAATGAACAATCAAATAGCCCAAATTTACCCTTTTCACAACTTTTGTAAGAGAGCTGTTAGTTTTTTTAATTAGTGAAAATAGTTACTTAATAGCTGATCAATATTTCTATGGGATGAACAGTTTTTTTGACTAGGTGATAGCTTTTTGGGGAAAATTGCTTATTTTCGTATTGAATTGCTACTTGAAATATAGCAGTAATTTCATTTAAACAGTGTAACAACACAATTGCTTGTTAATTAATTTAAAAAATATATTTTAAAAGGTACAATCGAATTAATGCGAGAAGATAACAAAAGCCAAAGTTACAACATGGCGAAAATTTTCCAGAACTTCCCCGTTTTACCTACGACAGGGTATTTAGTGAACGAGAACTCATGTGAAACGGCCTTTGTGTCTCAAATTGAATCATGAGGCAGCTTTAATAAATTAATCGCTAAGTAGTCGTGTCTCCCCGTCTCCCTTTTAGAGGCTTACGTGCTCTTTGCTAGAATAATTTAATATTCGCAATATTCGTTAGTAATAACACCAATTATGTAGGTAACTGTATCGAATTAAGCGCGGTAGCAGGTGAACGATCGATCACTCTGATGTGTCCCTTGGAACTAGTAGCGTGTTCCAAAAAGAATTGAACATCGTGTTATGGGCAGCATTTACGTAAAGACTGATGGGCCATTTA
Organism: Trichoplusia ni; assembly: GCF_003590095.1. Lineage (NCBI taxonomy): Eukaryota > Metazoa > Arthropoda > Insecta > Lepidoptera > Noctuidae > Trichoplusia > Trichoplusia ni. The sequence continues at coordinate 13,143,994 of NC_039480.1, read as the reverse complement.
ACAGATGGAATTGTATTGATTCAATTGTTTTAATGGATTTGTTACTCATTCCCTTGTTTGGACGACCGCAGAAATTAATAAGGCGAAGCGGTTGCTGGCAGATCTAAACGCTTATCGCGTGGGATAGTTGGATTGTGGAAAGATTTGGAGAATGCCTTTGGCCAGCAATGAGATACAGTACGCTATATTTTTCTAAAGAAGTAATCCGACGATTCAGCTAAAAAAAATATTTGAAAATGCTATAACATTTATTTATATTTTTTGTTAAACAGGATTTTTATTTGCTATTATTTGATAGCCAATTTACTAATAAGCAGAAGGATGTACACTCTATTTACCCAATACTGAAATTTATTGTAAAATATTAGCAACGTTTATGGAAGAAATAATGTAACAAGAGATAAATTCAATGATCTGTGGCGACGACAAACGGGGAGGAAAATTTACAAGAATATTACAACACACGACAGAGTACGTGGAATTTGACAATATACCACAAACGGTGCGTGCATGAGTGACGTCATTAAAACGGGAGAAACCCCTCAACTGAGTGCCCCCTCAGGTAGAGGCCTACTTGCGAAGAATACGACACTCGCGACAATAGTACACGCAATGACTGACGAAGCATGTATTTCAAATGTTCTGAAATTTTCTGTTTATGATCGCAAGATTAATTAGCCGTTATTGTTGAAATTTCTTAATAAAACTTATTAGTCAAGACTTTTCTGTTAATCATCATTATTAATAAGTAAATAAATTAAATTAATAAAAAATTTAGTCAAGTCCGAGATGGACACAATGGAAGGAATAAGAAAACCCGAATGTCAGTGTCGCGATCTGAGTGTGATATTAAGTTTTTAACCTTTTGACAGAACCCTAAAGAATTTGCCAAGAATTCAGTTTAGTACAATCAGTCAATATTTAATAACAACTAATAATAGTCCACGCTTGATGATTTTCGTAAAATTACAATTTTTAACACCAACATTTTAAAATAAGCAATCCCGATCGTATATTTATTGGTGTCAGATTTGCTTTGAAATTAAATTAATTACGCCGACCGAGGTTACGAAGCCACTGTTTCCATCATAACTCATTATACGATCTCGTTACTAACATTCCGAAAATTTTAATCGGATTACGGTCCGTCATAATTACTTTCTCAACTTTCCGAATCCCGGCCAACATTCGTCAGAGTTAAAAAAATGTTTTGCAGCACCTAAGTGCGTTGTGAAGTTGAATTGTATTCTTCAACTTTTAAAGGTGTAATTTGAAGTTCTTTAGAAGATGTGGATGGCGGAATAATAACATTTACAGTTTTAAACTTTTGCAACTATGAAAATTGTTGCCAGAATCGAGTTTCAACTCTCATCGTTCACGAGTGCTGGCGACTTGGCGCGAATTTTTTGTTTCAGATTTTACGTAACCATAAAGTGAAGAGCTCTTGCTAAAGCTTTGGATAAGTAGAAGGAATATTTCAAACTAAGTTAGAGTGTACTTAATTAAATGTTAAGATCCAATTTGTATTTGTATTAGCGTCTTAAATTGTTATTCACTGTGCCAGAAGTAAATCTTAAAATAAATACCCTCCGTTCTATATATAAAATTGTATAAAGCTACTTTTAAATTAACATTGAATGAAGTGTCTTTTTAATATAGGTACTGCTTAATAAATGTATTTTAAAATAATGAATGTTGTATTTAAGTTTTTTCTTTTAATATTTCAGTATAATTTTATTTCTATGGCCTTCTGTTTGCATCCTAAATAAATTTCTGGAGTATTTTCAATATTGCTGATTTAAAAAAAAAAACAATAATAAATAAATAATATAACACTGAAGTCCTTCAATGTATGGTCTACATTTTAAATGAAAATGTTGCCGAGAAAAATATAAGCAAAGCAATAAAAATGCACGTGTAAATAAGTTGGTAAACAGCAATAATTTACAACTATTCAGAGTTAAATGAGTTCGCTAGAGAAAATTACAGAGCGCCGCTCGCTACAAAGTTTGTATATTTTTTTATTAAAAGTAAAGACACAGTCAGGTTTTCCCACGGCGCTTTCTTCGGTACTAAAAGTAAAGTGTCCCGGGAAGAGTATCGGCTTTTCCAAAGCAACATAGACCAAGTTCAAGAGACAATCTTGTTGCAAATGCAGCTGCGAGAGAGGTTATGTTAAAACTGGTATAAAAGTAGGTAGACTTGTGAATACTGTTTTCGATACAATGGGCGAATGATTTTAAATGTTCGTTTTATTTTAGAATGTACTTGAAATGTAAATGGGGTATAGGACAATCAGTCATATGTTATTTTAATATTAAAAGTGAAAGTCGTACTCGCGATACTGAGAGTTTCGACAAATAGGCTATAGAAATACTTTTATGAAAGCAAATTAATGACCAAACCAACGTATCACAGAGAAATACATAATCCATGAAATTTGCAATGGTTTAGCCATCCCGGTACATGAGGAACAGCCTGGTGTCATTCAGACAGAGATAAGGACAGACAGCAGTGTAGTAAATTCCCTTTTTAAAAAATCAATATCAGTTTCAACTACTAAAGAAACCTTTAATAAAAAGGTATTTATTTTTAATCTTTATGATATATAGCACGTTCCCGAAGACTGTGTAGAAAGTGTATTATAATATCTAGAAAGAAGTAAAACGTGCGACGGGTCATCCGTCTTACAGGTCCCTGCGGACGCTCCCTTTGACTTTTGGCGCGAAAATAAATTCTAATATTACGAAAATTGTTTGAAACGTAAACATACGACTTTGTATTGTTCATGAATAAATTTACGCAAGGCAAAATAGTTGTATTACTTTATAAAAAACATTTTATAAATCTTTTGAGTTTGCTTTATTAAAGTATAGAGTAAACAATAAACAAGAGATTATTTATTATACTTGCTAAAATACATCGCGAGAATTAAACAAAAATATTTAACAGCACACCATAATTGTGAGAATTAAAAGATCAATTTTGGCTTCAAAGTTAGTCAGGCACCAATAGTTAGGTATATTTGTGTTTGAGAATGTCCACAATAGACGGGAAGGTAAATTGTCACATTCAAAGCGGAGAGCCACTGTCTTCTATAGTAGAGCATGTCTCAGTTTAGGAGTCCCTTGTGCTATCATTTTTAATCGAACTAAACCGTTCTTCATATTGATGCTTTGTTAAGTTGTTCCCATTTTTATTTTAGTTTTTAAGAAATACATTTTTTTCAATTTTGACGTTTACCTTTTACCGCACCTAAGTTATCTGGTTCCGGAGACAAAACAGTATAAAACCTCCAAAGCAGCATATGCAATATTTTTTTTTACTATACCAATTAGTTTTCAATAATACGATTTTATTGCTTGAAAAACTCACAAACGAAATGCTGGCCACAATTCCATTACAAGCCAGATAACTCAACAAATAAATAGCACTTTATTACGGGCAGGTGGCAACCTGCATTGAAGATAGAAGAGATCTGAAGGAAATCCTCAGCTAGTCCAGTTAGTCACGTCCCCCTCACAAAGCCACATAACGTGGTCCACAGACGCAACTAGATCTCTGGATCTCGTACACGATAAAATTCAAGAAAAGGATTTGTTCGCGCTCACTTCTTTAGAACGTCGGCAACTTGTGGGGAATTTAAAACGGAAGCTTTGAAGCATATTACAAGTGGAAAGTATTTGTTCGTAGCCTATTTTAGGTAAAAAAATGTTGTGGCTGTGGTAACCAGCTTAGAGAGCTTAGATAGCTTAGCTAGAGATTAAGTTTAGGTATAAATGCTTGCCTGAAATCTAAATAAAATGATTTTTGCCTGTTTGCAACTTTTGTAAAGCGCCTTATATCTTCCACGGCGATTCAGATTACTACCCTTCAATAAACGGACTTGCTCAAGTAAACGTGGAGACAAACAAACATTGAGATAGAAATATCTCTTACCTTCTTGCACGCGAAGACTAATCATTGCCATGCTTAAAAAAAAACTTCGACTGACTTTATATATGAAGCGGAGTGGTATACATCACTACATCAAACCCACTGCGGGATGTGTCGCGAGTTTGATCTCGCCGTAGGACAAACATTTGTTTGCCCATTAATGCTTGTTCTGAGTCTGGGTGTCTTACGCATATACATTGAAAAAGTTTGTAATAAAAGGAATTCATTCTTTACCGCGGGAGTTGTTTTATGAAAAATCTAAATATTTATCATGCTGTCAAATTATTAAATGTCAATTAAATGCAAATTTAAGTATAGTACCTTTTCGCATGATTAATGTCAGCATGTTATGTAATCGCTCTATATCATTATTACTTTTAATATCCATTTACTCACTAAAGCTGTTAATATAAAAGAAAGTGATTACTCGCTCTCGGCATTTTCTTGAAAAGTTTTTATATGTTACAAAAGTTATGATTAACTAGTATCATTAAACTTCGAACTCTCGAACACTGTAAAAATAGCGAAAGTTAGTAATTCGATTTAAGGAGGATTTATTCGACGTATTGAACAATGTTGCCTGATTCGAAGTAACTTTGAATGGTTCAATAGTTTTATTGAAATCGTGTTATGTTTAACTGTTTTGGACCTAACCGGATTCCTTAATCATGAGCTGAGAAGGTGACGGTCGCTAGTCAAAACTGCTCTTCTCGACTCAGCCACCCTGCAATAAATATGATAAAAACCCGTAAGCAAAACGTGACTAAATAGAAAGAAAATGATGTATTCCCCGAAATGAATCATCACGAAAGTTGTAATTATTGTTCACTTCTTCAGTCAGCTTATGACGTAACCAAAGTAGTCATATTTTCATTTCGTATACCAATAACACATTACGATACCACCAAGGCGAACCGTTCAAAGTAACAGGAAAATGTAAAAATGAATATTTCATGTAATAACAAAGTTATGTACCCGTCAGCAGTTCCGTATGTGTTTATTTGCAGCGAGCTTTCATCTGATGAGAACCCTTTTATAATTAAGAAGTTAGTAAACTTCCCCTTAATAATCAAAATCAAATTTCATTATGTAAAAACAAAACTACATAATACAAGCATCGTGTTACTTAGTGCAATGAATAGTCGTGACGCCATAGTTATATTGGCTGAATTGATATGCAAGCGCTTGCAGCTTCAATCTTATTTATTCTCTAATGTATCTTAACACGCAATGTTAAGATACATTAATTTACACGCAGCTGACCAGAGAAATGAGGAAAAACCAGTGGTAAAAAGGAAGCGAAAATTTTACATCGGAAAAAAACATTCTGTTCGGCTGGTAAATCGAAAAGATCCTGAAGAATATTATCAATTAATTTCTGCAGCTCTCAAAAATAGTTTATCATTTATTGGAGCAAATGTAGCAAAGTGTTCAAGAGATTTTACAAAATTGTCACGTGAACTAATATCTATATACAACGGCTACCAATTCTGTCCGCGTGCCAAGTTTGTAACAAACAATAATCTCACCTTCTTCCGTTGTTCTTTTATTTCTGAAGTTTGTAATCAAGACTACACTTGTAGCTAAAATGTAAAGTTCAAAATAAGAAATAGTGAAAATGAAAATTGGTGACAAAGTTGGTGCCATATTTTTTTATAACCACATTATATTCTTTAATCATTTTAAATACGAACATAATTATCTCGTAGAGAATAATAGTTAGATATTCTTAACTACCTCTTTGCTAAGCCTGGGGAGTCTTCCTCGACATCCAATTCCTCGAGAGAGGAAGCGAGTAGTGTCAAACTCTTACTGACTAAACCTGAACAGCCGTGCAACATCTCCCGCATTTTGGCCAGTGCGTGGATATATTTTAACTAGCCTATAAAACTTAAACTTAGAAGCAAATAGCGCTTAACGTCGCTGAAGTCAATTGAGAGAAATCGATTCTGAGAACTCCTTGTTAATAGCTTCCCGGTCTTTAAACGTAACATTTTAAATGGTTTGCTTCAAGAAATGCATTGACTGCTATGTTTCACAACAGACTAGAATACTGAGTTACTCAGGCTCTGTTAAATAGCAACACTTAACTTTTTAACTATTTGAAATTTGGTTCCGTACCTAAAGGGCAAAATCGAAGTCCTATTATTAAGGCAGCGCTGATTGACCGTCGGTCACCAGGCTGTATCTCATAAACGAAATATAAAAAGTATAGATCGTGGTTGAGCATTAATACAATCAAGATATCATTATTTGCTGGCAGACCAATAAAATTGTCCTAAATTGTCCTAAACGATATAACCCCAAGGATTTGATTTTCTGTTGCGAGTCTGAACTTGCACGTAGCTGTTTTTTTTTAAGTATTCATAATACCTATGGATACTTATACTCATCAATGCCATCAAATACTATATGCTCATCAGTATAAAATAATATATATCTAACAAATCTTCAAAAATATGTATGTTCACAATCCCTGATAATCTTGATAGATTTTTCTCCCTATCTGCATTTGGAGCCTACAGTTTTTCTGTTGACATAAATCGTGACCCCACGGGGCATAGGACATGTTACGGAAATACTTGGCAGAAGGCCCTCTTGGGTGACGTAATTTATAACTATATGGGCACTGTAGTCATGGCCTGTGATCGCCCGCACTCCAATGAAACACGTATATATCACTGGAGTTTATAATTTATTGCGGACATAGGTCAAACGGTACAAAACAAACTTGTGCGTGATCTTATTCAAAGTAGATGGAGTCAACCTTCTTTTTTGTTTTGGTTGATGGAGGTGGTTTTATCAAAATAAACATAGAATATTAGGTGGCTTGATTATTTGTTAAAATTACATTGAAACGTGATATATGAGAGTAATTCACATCGAAATACTTTCGGAAAAATACAAACTTACATTAGTATATTTATGTCTTGTGTATATACAAATAAGCTAAATATAGACCAATCGGTTGGTTTCAATTAAATCTATCATGGTTAATGAGACATTGGCTCGTGACAGAAGGACGGGCAGTCAGACGGACGGACTACACAGTGTAACACATTAACAGTGAGGCTTCAGTAATAGGTTTAAATTTCTACCCCTAAAATTGGGTAAATGGTACACTAGAATCATGTGATAGTTCCGAAAATCCACACAATTTATTATGTAGACGAGATTCCTACCCGACACACAATTCTACCAGAATTTTACCCTCGTAATCTGTCTTGAATATTAAAAGCCGACAGCGAATAGTATAAATGTTTGAAACTCTTTGAAAATTCATATAATTCGCCTCTAGTGACCACTTCAAGAAAAGTTTTATGACTGTATTAAAATGTTAAATTTTATTTAGATTATTTTTATAATTTATACAGTTATACTTAAATGTAAAGGTCAGTCTAGTATTTAAATGTATTAAAACAGACAAAAGTTTCCATATACAAGCCCAACGACCGGAAAATTCAGAGTAAATAAACTCGTTACTCCGGGACAAAAATACAAAACCACAAATATTCCAGGACCTATATTTCCAAAAGTTAATATATACAGTTCTGTGTAGATTTAAGGGCGGTCGTCCCTCGAGGCACAAGTCACAAGGCTGGCAACATATATATCACCCCCGGGACAATACATCTCGTGCTTTTCCACGATAAGTAGCTCATACTAGATACACTGATTTATAAGGGGCGAAAAAATATTGCCCGATAACGGGCAGAGGTAGCAATAATATTTACTCGATAGTAACACTGCATTGGATATTTACACACTTTTTTAAGTTGGTCGTGTATTCCTTTACGACTGGTTTTTAGTATAAGTTCTTTAAAGTTGGTTGATGTCGTTTTGGCAATAAGAGGACTACGCGCTGAATAATGCTCCAATTACTTTCACAATACTGGAAAAGTATTAAAACAACAGTGATCCTATAAGAATTCTTAATGCAGACACAGTTTGTCACATCATTTATACGTCGTACTAGACTCTGTTTAAATCTCAAAATAATGAAGTCTTATCAGATATTCGTAATCACCAGGTGCAGGTTCTGTCCCAACGTAGGCAAAAAAATAAAGGATATGGATTTATAAAAGGTAAAGGAAAAAACATCGTTAGAAAAAGTGGTTTCTAAATATTTTAATCTGAAATCGTTTATCCGCAGTAAGCTGGCGTGGTGATCAATGCACAAACCTTCACTTCCCGTCGGCAAAATTTAAAAAGTTTCTTTCAACAAGAAGATCCTCACACTTAATCAACTAACTTAAAAAAGAGGTTCATAATTCGTTTGTATGGTTTTCCCTGGAACCAACTTAAATCAGCATAAACCTCTTCATTGACGCAACAAACTAACAAACAAATAACCATCGCACTTAAACAGCACGTTTATTACAATATATTATATATACTCCACTCTAATCTCTTGTAACTGGGACGGAAATTCGTCATAACAACAGCCACGAGTGTCGAACAAGACAATCGTTGTACAACTTGGGTCGGCCAACTTCGGAACTCCTTTGACGCTTCTCAACACATGTTGTCACCAAATGTTCCGCGTGTGTTAAGCGTTGTGTGTTGAATAGATGACATGTATTTGTTTTGGGAATAGCTTTGGGATTTTAACGTCATCAGAATTTAGGTTTTATTTCGTTAATCTGTTATGGTTGGAAAGAGATTTTTTGTTAAATTATATTTTTAAACGAAAGTTTCTTTAAATCGTCAGATTTTAAGTCACTTAGGTTGTGTTCACAAAACCATCAACTCCAAACATAAAATCTTCGTTATTTCGACACAGAGTTCCCTTAGCCATGGCCATATCTTTGTCATTAAAGTATTTCAAAATAATAAAATGTTTTAATTTCAACAAATTATACAAAATCATATCCATCAGAGAGCAATAAATTTCATAAATCCATATCAATGTTCTCTTAGAGCAAATTACTGACTAAAAAAGGATTATTAAAGCAAAAACTCTCCAGTGATGTACTAAAATATCCCTAATAATCCACATTTTTGATAGATTATCCACATCCTCGTAAATGTGGTACCATAGTATACATAAACTATATCCATTACCATCGGTGTTTGCAATACATTATTACTTCCCTAGCCAGCTAGTCATTTAATCACTGTAACAGCCGCTAATGCGGAACATTATTTCGGGGGAAGAAACCCGCGCGAAATATCAACGTGACACGCGCTAACAGAAAATATTGGCCTATTAGTTTCCTGGCAAAGTTTGGTCGGACCAGTGTATCATAATATGTTATAGTTTCCTTGTTGACATGACCAGACTGAATGGATAAATTTAATCAACCGGTATAGGATCAAAGAAACATCAGTTGGTAAACAAAATTCGCAAGGTCCATTAAAAACAGCCTCTAAAAAATAAGTACTCTGCTGTAAAGGGATGGACCAAGGTTAGTTCATATCCCAAAATGTCGAGATGTCAAAGCATTGAAAAATGGAAGGAAGTGGTACAAAGTTTATTTCAACAGACTAACAGATGAAGGCCTGACCCCAACCGTATTGACTAATAATTCTGAAGCAAAACTTTGTTCTCTAAAAAAAACATTTTAAAGAGGAATTTGGGATTAAAAGACTGTATTAGAGTTATCTGTTTATTACACGTTCATAGTTACATTTAAAATTACATCTACCAGTACAAAGCTCGTCTCCAAGTGTTATCAGGCCTGTGCGACGGCCGGCCATCCACTCTTATCATTTCTCACATTTGACCTTTTTTGCCTCATCAGTATTCCAGCTTGTAGGTGATATTGCCGATATATGTACTCCTTAGTCATTGCTTGTGCAGTAAACATAGCTCTGCTTCGCTGCAGTATCACAGTCTTGGGCCCCCAAGTTGGATCAAGACGTAGCAATTCACGAAATGTTTTCTTATAGACACCTATTAGTAATTTGACCGTCGATATAGTTAGAGCTCCGGCAATATTCATCACCAAAATACAAAAGCCTACGGTGGAGCCTAACGTTTCGTTCCTTTCACTAAAAAGTTCAATGAACTGGGAAATAAATACATACGCCAGCACAACAGCTAATAACAGCCAGCAAATCTTTATTGTAGCTTTTGGTGGAACTCCTTGCATAAAGTGAATATCTTCAGAAAACTTTCCTAGTCCGTACCAGTGTACAAAAACAAAGTTTTCCATCATTACCATAAATAGCATCAGAACATTTGTAGCACGTCTTATATCTACTAGAACAAATCTGCTCATAGTACCAAGCAATGGAGTTGTAACTATGTACAACGAAAAAGCAATAACAAAACTAAACAGTCCGGAATATTGAGCTATTGTTAGAAATCTTTTTCCAAACAACTTTATAAAACTTGAGAGGATACAAATACTTAACCCTATCGATGATATTGCTATGAAACTATAAGCAAGTACTAACCACAACGACGAAAATTCATACATATGTATTAACCTAGGCATTTTCTCGAAAATATTCGCCAAGGGGTAGCCCATAAATACAGCTGGTGTAACAGAATATTGGAAAGCGTATGGGCAGACCATCATGACATTGCTGAATATTCCGAGGACAATGACAGCGGCCGTGATAATCACTACGATGACCGAGTTGGAGTAGCACGGGGCTCGGAACGAGGTCCTTGAAGCGGTCCCGAATGATAACCCCGTTCCCACTTTGAGGCTATACAACACTTCCGATATAGCATTAGATAAGCTAAACCGTTGGCTAAAGACAGTAAAATCGGCATCTACAGCTTCCTCATATTTCACCACCAATCCCTTTTGAAGCATTGAACCTATCATAAAAATTACACGAGCCACTACAGGAAATAATGAGAAAAATAACAATAACCATTTTAAACAATACCTACGTTTAATGCAACAGAGAAAAAGAAAGACAGAAAGAACTGCGGAGGCCACGCTGACTCGCCAAGCCAAAAAATAAGAAGTTTTATCGTGTCCTAATATGAAAAATCTGTAATATTGATACTCTGGAAATGTTTCATACAGTTTAGTACAATATGGTAATGGCGGTTTTATCTTCAAACATTCTTGGTTAACGCTGTAGTTGTGACTTAAGATACCGCAGTTAGACTTAGACCATCGTCCACACGCGTAGTATGGTATCGGATTTTCAAAACTTATTATTAAATAGTGCAGTAAGAGAGAGTTGAGGGTGTGAAGGTAAATCAGGTACAGGGCTTGCCAACATATGTGAAAATAGCCAAAGTGCGAGAGACAGGATCGAGCGTACCACACTTCGAGGCAGTCGCGGCCTGTGAACTGTCCCACCACGTTCTCCATGTACAGCAATGGGATCCCAATCGAAATGTAAATAAGGACTAAACTTATCGCGTTTCCTGCAGCTCCCCAAGCAACCGCAATGTGTGGTATATATAACATCGTATTAATACCCAAAGTTTGAGTTAGCATCTCCATCAGATAAAGTTTTCTTGAATCATATTCATTGCTGTCATTTGAATCATGCATCACTTTTTATTTATTTGATATAATTAAAATGTAAATCTAATTTTCATGACAATTCATGCGCCGCAGCCCACATGATTTTGTAATTTATTTTTTTAACGCATTCAAAGACTTTGCAAGTAGGTACGTTATCAGTGGAACTTTATTATGCTCCGAAATTTTAAATAATTTTACTAGATCATTTTTATTACCTTTATTCGACTACCCTCATTCGATTGGCCTTTTCCTATTGGTATACACGCCAACCTCAAACAGCCAACTCTGCTTAAAAATCCCATCTTTATAAAAATACGGATTTCGCGTTCAATAGTCCTTGTGAAATAATAAAGTGTCGTAAATCAATGTTTATGCTAGATGCTGAGATCGGCGTGGCGCTGGGAGTGGCCGTGCCAAAGCCATGCGGCCAGCCGTTGTTCTCTCCAACATTAATTACTGCGCGGCAGTGTGTCGTGAAATATGAACCTGCAGCGATATCCGATTGCATTGTGATGCTTTTGAATTATTTATGTGGAAACAGAAGGTTTCAGCAAAGGTAAGGCCTATTGATGATACAGTTGGGTTTGTGTCGATCACAGTAGAGGGAGACAAATATCAGACGGATTTGCTGAAGCTGAAACGTTGTGAAAGGGAATCCTTTAAAAAAATTGTCTTCTGATTAGAAAAAAAATATGTTATTGTTGATGTTAAACTAAAACGTATGCTTTGAGAGTACTTGCATGTAATGATTATCTATAGCTCATTGTCCAGTGACTGGTGACGGACGCAAAACTTTGGATTTATATACCTTACCTTCTACAAAATACATTTTTTGGAAGTTAAAAGTATGATTTCGAGCCGTAAATTATAAATTTTCACTCCGATACCATTGTCCAGGCATGCAGTAAATGTGCAAGAATAGCTGAGACTATAAATACTAATAAATGAAGCGGAAAGATTGGCAATGCATAGCGCCGTGCAGTATATAGCGAGGTAGTCATGTAACACAGAAAAATCAATATTACGATCTTTTTCGTCGATAAATACTTACCGTGATTTTTTAGTCGTCTTACAAAAGCAGCCCAGTTTATGTATCCAATGACTAGAACACGTTCATGATAAAAAATAGGTATTTATGAGATTTGAATAAATTTAAAATGCAATTTTTATTCAATATTATGATGCAATTCGTGTTTTTTTTAGAAACACAGCTCTGTTGCGAGCTCGGTCCGAGCCTTGTAACAATGGTGAGGGGCGCGGGCGGCGGCGTTTTTATCATTTTTAAGAGTATATTTCAGATTTCTCTTGTTTAATTTTTCTTCGTACTTATTATCTTAGTTGATGATAAAAAAAAAATCGCGCCTAGGGGTATTTTACGTCGGATACATGAACTGGGCTAATTTTGTAAAACGACTAAAAAATCACCGTGTATAGACGTTGATCAACCAGAATTTAACAAATATATTAGTAATATAATATAATAGCAGTAAGAGATCGAAGTAAGATACTAGCATAATCAAGAACGTAAAATAATATCAGTAATTATATTATTACATTCTGCGTGCTCAATTTTGTGGTTGTATTCCCAACATAATATTATTGTAATGCGGTGTGATGGAGTGACTGCACGTTCTAGATTATGCTAGTATCTTACTTCGATCTCTTCCTGCTATGTTACTTCTAGTTAAATACTAAAATCAATCAGGTTAGTTCCTATCATGTAATATAATCTTAAGCCTTTAATTTCATAATTGATACAAATGTACAAAAATATAGCTTTATTTTCATCCCACCGAAACGAATCGTAAACCAAAGTAGAGCCAAACTGTGAACACACACAATGATTAACGATATCATCAAAAGAGTGGCTTACAGGGATTAGGGTTGCCACTGACTTATACAGCATCCCAAACAAGATACGACTAAGTCGCGCCAGGAGGCGAGATTACCAAAATAGAGTTGGCGCGGATTAGTCCGAGACACACCCCTACTCGCAACCTTTTTGTATCAGCCAACGTTAATATGAGAGCGTGATTGTCACTTGAAAAAGTGAATTATTCAACTATAAACCGGATTGTTAAAAGTTTTATGCTGTCGGCGGGTATTATGTTGAAATAAATTGTATGTATTCAAGTCTTTAAAAATAGTGGGTTAAAATGTTTTTGTATACATCTTACTGGAAAATGAAAATACAGAAGAAGTGCATCTTAAGAAAATATATCTAACCTAGTAGTTTTTTTTTATACCCGTCCCGCACTTAGAAATTTAATCGGAAACATTCAAGAAAGTCTCATGCACAAAGACATCTTACTCAGAACAGACATTTGGTAATTACACAAATGGTTGCTCTAAATTACCAAAATGATATCTGAAACATAATTTTTTATCCTTGTTATGCGCATACTGTATGCCATTGTAGAAGCGAGACGGAACATTATCCTGTACGGTTTATAAACACTACGTTATTTACGCTCTATTGAAAGCCTATAAAGCCCATTTAAAGAAATAAATATTTTTTAGCTCCTAATTTAAAAGTTCTATAGAACACAAACGAAAACTTTTTACGTATTTTCATTAAGTGAAGTCGTAGAAAGTATAAATTTTAATGATTCGGAACAAGTTTTGCAAGTAATGAGCTTTCTTTTTGAAGCCTAGATCACAGAAAATAAATATGTGTCGTGATTTCAATTGTAATGATCGCGATTGTCATTGTCAAGAAGAGAAGCGACAGCTAATGAGAAGTGGTCAGTGATTAATCAAACAAAATTCAGTGATATGAGTATTTCAGAAATTCTTTTTTGGATATTAAAATGTTTTTTTTTTAGTTCTATTTTTATTAAAATTCCCACAACACACTGACGCGACGACGGAATTCTGAAATGTCGACCATATTAACTCACACTAACATGCTAATAGTATTATCGAATGCATATTTAAGTAGTGACGGTGATATTTTTTTTACAAAATTGTATTATTTATTACCAGCCTGGATTGTCCCACTACTGACGTCTGTTATTTCGTATGGGTCCATTCGGTATTCGGTCCATTGGGTAGTTGGTACAGATTTAATTATTTTCGGCATTACTCAAGTATATTATATCGCCGGTGATGCCAGATCGCTTTCTTAACACATCTGTGAGTGGAAGCGAATAAGCGATGTTGAAACTCAAACTTGGTGACGTATTACAAAACCTAATAAATATTCAAAATGTTAACGACTATTATTCACATTGAGATTTCTTTTAATACACCCCTGGGTGTTCTGAACTTCTTGTTCATACATTTGTAATTCATATAGGGTGAGAGACGTATGCAATAAATGTTGATAACATAATCGCTCACTCTAGAATAAAACTCGTATGAGGCTATGAATATTCATTTATGTATAACCATTCATACGATATGAATAATGTTTTTGAATTCAAACCTTTTTAATTAAACTCTTTGGGACTCATTTTATCTTTTATTTGGGTATGAATTGCTTAGTTCTCAATAGCTCAATTTTAAGCCTTATTTATTTTAATATCTTGCTGTTAGCCGGCGGCTATAAATCGAAAATGATCCCGCGGAAAGATAAAATCGGGATGAAAACCATCCTGTGTTACTCCTAGTTATAAACTATCTGCGTACCAAGTTTAGTCTTAATCCGTTGAGTCGTTTTTGAGTGTAAGAGGAACAAAGATCTACACCCATACATAAAAACACTACACAATAAAGACACAGAATAATCGTTGTTTATATTGTTTCGTCTACATAAATATTTAACTAGTCGCTTAAGAATAAGGCTCTAAGCTTATTATACAAAACCAGTAATTCCAATGAATAACAACAGTTCTTTATTTTTTTGTCTTTCACGGCTAATCTCCGATTTAGAAGAATACTTTTTTAACTAAAAATAATGTTTTTCCGAGAAATCATTGATTTAGTTCTTAGGAATATGTTGGAAGTACGTTATTTTTAGATACAGTGAAAATAGGTTTAGTGTTTTTGCGTGTACCTACTCGAATATTCAAATACTCTTCTTAGGATTTTAGTACCCAAAGGTTAAAAACAACACAATTATTACTAAGATTCTACTGTCTTATCCGTTACTTGTCCATCGGTCACCAGGCTGAATCTCGTGAATCCTGATCGCTAGCAGTTATAATTTTCGTTATATCTGTATTTTTCACCTTATTTGAAATTCTAATACGACATTCCACGAAAATCAAGAACTTCCTTCACAACAAATAAAATTTTACGTAAATAAAACAAAATTCAATACCAGGACGGCATAAAAACAAAGAGAATACATCTTCCAAGCGGCGACTGCTAAGTTTATACGCAAAAAATATCACAGACTTTGCTTGGAGGCTATATAACATTTCATTAGTGGTCAGCCAAGACGGTCCGCTTACACAAGCAATAAATTCTCATTTTTGCGAAAGGACAAGTGAAAAGAAGAGATAAATAGTGAAGGGAATTTGCGTTATGAGCGCATAAACTATTTCGTTAAGATTAGAAGCAAAATGTTGTAGATCATTTGGAGTTTAATAGGGGAGGTTAGTTTGGGCATTGAGTAATTAATTATTACTGAAGTAATACGGAAGATTTTTGCTTTTGGAACAATTCTTTCTTAAACCTGCACGAAGTCAGCTTTATTTTTTAGCTGGTTTTTTTTGTTAGGGATAGGCATGGTTTTCAGTCTACTGGACACTCATTTTCAGTTTCTTGAATCAAAGTTTTTGAGGAAGCAAAATGGAAATTACATTTCGTTTCGATCATTTTAGAGCAATATAACAGTAACAACTTTTTCCTCTTCGTTGTCTTTCACACAAAAACGCAAAATTCTAAAGTGAAAAGATGTCATGCTAATTACAAATTTTGTAACCCCAAAATATGAACAAAGCATTAAGTACAAAAATGGTTATCCACAATCCACACAGGCTCTTATTATCAAGTCCACATAATAACCTTTATGTTACGAATAAACGTTAAATCCGAGTGCAATAGTAACACAGAAGCACTGAAAAGCAGTGCTGAGCTGCCTTAACCCATGGAATTGTGGTTGTGCCACAGAATTGCAGCTTTAAACGCCTTAGCCTCTAAATGCGGCTGTTTCGAACTTTACTCGCACAAAATTCGGATTGTTGGCACCCCTGATTTCAACATAGCTGGTGCACTAATTGACGTGGCATTTTATTTGTTTTTGGTATTCTGTTCAGCGTTGTATCAATTATTGAGGCTCATGACCAATTTTTTTTTTAGGTTTTTAATGTTGAGATTGAGTTGTAGAACTTTAATGTGTGTTTAGTGCAATGATAATGTTACTTTATTTATACATGTTTTTAGCTACAATATTTATTTAAAAAATTAAAAATAATGTATAATTAAATAGATGAAAACACCTTTTTTTCAATTTAATAAATAATATTTCTAATTCAATTTAATTATCCGCTTAGGAACTGTCTCCAAAGATTTGGAGACAGTTGCTTAGCAGTCGGACACACATTTTATGTAGGTAAGCCCAACCAAATATATCTAAAGTTTTTACAAGTCAATATAACCGAAGTGCAGTGGGTCGCCCTGCAATAGCATTTACCGTCTTAAAGTGCTTGAGAATACCTACTTAAACTACGCTTAACTGTTTACTTCGCTTCAAGTTTAGTCAAACTGGCATTAAAAGAACTATCTTTGTGTCAAGTTAATGCTAACAGCGAGACTTATACTTTGTCTCTGCTTTAGGGTCACAACCTTAAAAGCAAAGTATTGTAAGTCATTCATGATTACTCTGGTTTAACGAACTCTGGCTATCTTGAAAGGATCTCAAGAATATGCATGAAGAAACCTTATACACAAACACAAAGATTATAAACAATTGTTAAAATATTAAAGGCATATGAAATTGATACAAAATGAAAATTTCATTCAAATTTAACTTTCCATCTAGAAGTTACCTATACACAGTTATTTTTTTTTTATCATATAACAAATATTAAATTGCTATAAGCGTGTCATTATGTTATCAACTAGTATAAACCATGAACCCCGCTCTATGATTTTTATAAGTTCTGTCTAATAAATTCTTAATAAATATTAAGGAGATAAAAATCAAATGAAATCTTCAAAGAAATCGAAAAGTTAAAAAAAATTAAGTCGTTAAGGTAAAAATCGAAACATAGGTAATGTGTGTACCTCTGAAAGAATCAATTTTATTTCAAACTTCTATAATAATTAGTACTTCAAACATGGCGCCTTACACAACCAGATGCGTACTTTTACACGATCTTTGCTGAAAACTTTAATTACGTAAAAGTTTAATTATAATATCCCAACATAACACAGATACATTTTGAATCGAAAGTTGAACGCAGACCAACTTTTATGACGCTGCGAACCGGCGTGGTCTATGAAGGATTACCAGGAGAAGTTATGGGCTGAGAGTATGAATGAGGGAAGGTGTATTTTGTAAAAAGAAAATATAGCATTGAAAAAAGACGACACGATGACGATAAAACCAATTTTCATAGCTATAAGTGTCTTTACTTTACGCTGTTTAAGATGACCGTTGCGGTTTTGGAATAAATAAATTTTTGGAAGCGTGACAATGCGCTACACGATGTAGGACGATGTAAAATATGTAGAATAAGTTTATCAAAACAGCTAGTTCAGTGATTTACGCATTATAACGAAACCATTCATCATTACGATAAATAAATTACCTGCTTTATGAACATTACAAGAAATAATAAAAGTATAGCTTCTTTTTTACTTGACTTAATTAATTTTGTAATTACATTCCTACACCTCGTCTGATTTACACTCAAGGGTAACTGACTAGGTTGAGATTACCCCGTCTAATTTCCACTGGCTTCCAGTTTATTCTTTGAAGCTATAAATTGCTAGTTTGTAGTATAAATTACGTTGCTTGTTTAATACAAGCAATTTTGTTTGGTGTTTATGAAAAATTGTGGATCTGGGAATTAAGGCTTAATGTAACATCTTGCCTATGAATTTTAAAGTAGACGGCTTTTTGCTGGGTAAGAAAATTAAATTACGTTGTTTGATCAACATAAATGAAATGTGTACTGTGAGTTTGGCGTTCAAATATATCATGTATTTTTGTTATAAATACAAAGAGAGATAGGTAGGTTGTATTTACAATATTTATTTTATTGGAAGTAGGGTTTGGCTATGGGTACAAGTCAACTAGACTACCATTATTGATTAATTCATATTATTTATAGACTTATTTTACAGCTGTCTAAAATTTTGGACTTTGTATAATTATGTTACGATTCGGTCAACTACTAAGCCGATTTAAAATATATGTGTAAGAGACACTACGTTTTATTACAACAAGTAAAACGGGGTTTATACTGGCGTATAAATAACATTGATAAATCAAGAAAAAAATATGTAACGCTAATTTCAAAAATAATTGCGTGAAAAGTGATAAGTGAAGGCAAAAGCAAAGTTATATATATGTAGTAGGTAAGCCTATTAAATTGCGTTTGTGTTCCACCCGTTGTTTTTCTCCAGTTTAACATGGATCTCAACAAATATGATGTAACAAGTCTGTATAGAAAATTATGCTATTCAGTTCTGTTTTCTGATAATAAACGTGTATTATTTGGCAATTCGCTCACGTTCTTGCTGCCTTAGAAGCGGTGAAGCCGACAGCCGCTTTATACCCATCCCATCTAAACCCAAGCCATAAGACAGTAGGAATACAGGAAAATATAACACACCTAGCGTTTCCTTAATGAAAAAAGGAAAAAACTCGGATTACAATGTTAGGTAAAGTAAATACTTGTTTCTATAGAATGTTTCGGTTATGTCTGAACATTACTATGCTAAAATCCGGACTCCGGATCCGGAGTTTTGTTTCAATCGCATTGAGATCGAGATACTGGAGGGAATTTCTGCAGTGGCACGCTTGATCGACAGCCAATGTTCGATCGCTATTCGCCCCTGGGTTGCTTTGGTAAAATTTCAGAACCCAATCAAATAAAGAATCAAATTTGAAACAGAATAAAAAAAAGAATAAAGGATGTTCCGAGAATAAGTTTGTTGATCTGAGGCCTGCCTTACCAAGTCCACTTTTAGTTATAATATTTTTACTACACTAACTATATGACAAGAAAAAACATTATTTCGGGTGAGATGCCGCTCCACGCTATGTAGTGTGACATCTTGCATTCAGATCCTTTTTATACAAGCGTAAGCGCTCTTAAATTCACACTAAAATATAAGATTGACAGTCGTTTTTGATAAGGGACCCTTTAACTAGATAATCTCACTAATATAATAAACGTTTGTTTATACGGATGGATATTCGATACTCTTTCACGGAAAAATAAGTGGAAAAATGTAGACGAAATCGTTAACATAGGTTGTTTATAACCGGGATTAATACTTATTAATCTAATATGAGCTGGGTGTAGGACAATTTCATAAATAACTAATAATAACACATAATCATCTGAAACAAGATAAAAGCAAGATATTCTTTCAGCTAATGGCGCGTGAGTTAATCAACGTTTCATACATAAGCGCGTTGAGTGCGAGTGGTCAACCCTTTTCAAGGCCTTGACTTAATGGCCGGCGCTGACATTTAGAAAAGGGTCACTAATTTATCTAAACAGTGCACGCTGTAACTTGGGCTTAATTATAGTTTAACTTATTTGCGGCAGCTGCCTTCTGGTCGCGCATTCAACAATTTCTGTAATCAAGTAGGTTGTAAATTACTATAGTTCTGTTTGTTGTTTACAGTGATCGTTTTTTGGACGAGTACATTTGAATATAGTGTCCAATAAAATATTTTATTATTAGCTAGTGTATTGGTGTTAGTACCCTTCAGGTTTTAAGGCATTCAGTATTACTTTTACAACAATAATAGTTTTTATTCAATTAGAATATTCTTCACTTCGGCAAACATTCGTTGTTTTGTAATTTTCTATTCACTTTGTATACTTCACTTGATAAAATTCGGATATTTAATAATATTTTGATATCCTAATCAAACAGAAATAACAAATACCTTAAACGTTTCGCTACAGCACGAAGTGTACCAACTTACTTAGAGGGACAACAACAAAATCTCACAAAACGATTCTTTTCCACGATAATTCATCAACAGCAACAAACCTTAGAATCAGAAAATGCTTGTCACGGTGTAGAAGCACTTATTCACTACTACCACGAAAACAGGACTATCATGAGGAACAGAGACAACGCTACTTGCGGCGTATTGCCATCTTGCTTTCACAACAACTGCTCTCCCTGGACAAACCTGACACGACATTAAATGGATGAATACCCCTGTTTATCGTTGTGACGTAATCTCCTCGGCATGGTCCATTCGTAACTCTGATTACATATTGATGAATTCGTCGTTTCGATAGACAATACGGGCAGGACTTACACGGCTTAGGCGTAAGCGAGTTCTCTTAAAGTGTGTCTGTGTGATGTAAGAGTACGTTTTTGCTAAATGTTCTCTTGTAGTTTAATATAATACATATGTGGATAATTTTGTACCTTAAATTGTTTTTGCGATCTAGAATGATTCATCACAAGACCAGTTTTTTTTTTCAATTGCTGTTTTTAAACTTTATTACCTAATTTAACCAAATTTTTATAACACTGTTTTTGTTATGTTTTTGATTTTAAGTAAGCAATTAAATTCGTTCGAGAGTTATGATGCCACATACAGTCAGACTAACACGACAATCGTATAATACCCCTCTTTTTGCGTTCGGGGTAAAAAATTATAACCCATAGGTTTATTTTGCACAACATAACATCTTTAATGCACTGTGCAGCTAGTATAACGTTTGTTATTCATATGCAGGGTACAGTTTCACCACAAGAACGATGGACTTACATTTTGCAGCCAAAGCGTACGTGCGCGGGAGGCGAGTTTGCGTAAAGATGACACGTTGTTAAAGGTAAGACGATTTATTGCTAAGCAGACGAAGTGATAAATGGCCCAAGGCCACAATTTACGTGACGCCACATCGCTTAAAGTATACACAGGAGTATAAAGTGTCTGGAAAATGATTTTAGGATAACCCATTTTAGAAGGGAATTTTATCCGCCAGGATTTTAGAAACATCAAATAAGGGGTTTAAGTGCTGAAATTAAACTGGTCAAGGGCGAGTCGGAATCATGTCCTTGAAGTTAAAAACCATAAATACCGCTTAACCTTGATTTTTATTTTTAGTCTTAAGACACAGTTTGGCGACGGATGATATGATTAATAGGATTTAGTTTTTACTTTTTTAATACTGAAATCTTATTAAACCTAAAATGTTCCCTGATACATGTAGTATATAAAGAAGATTTCATCAGATTATCACTTTTCTAAATCACAAATCACCTGTCAGTAAAATAACACTTTAGAGTGTAAAGCGAGCGTGTCACGAAACATTCCCATAACACCATTGACATATAAACCACTAAACGCTGTAATTCCAACACTCCTCAACCTTTTCCGGAAAATTCTATTTATAGATTTACATAGTAGAGTTGAGAGACGGGACAAAAGTCATCGTCGAGGGACCAATCGTGGTTAAGCCTCTGCCGGCCGACCTGTGGGCCTACCACCAACTCCCAAAGTAAAACAACAATAGTGGTGGAAAAGAGACGTCGCTCCATACCGCGTAGTGCGCTGTCTCGTTCGCACAACTGCAACGGACATCTTCGAAGAGGTGGTAGACCCCTATTCGTTGATGATAGTGAAAAAAGCCACTCGCTGTAAAGGCTGTGTACTTTGGTGTTCGTTTGATTAAAGTACTGCTCTCCGTGAATTTGAAACGGTATGTGAATATTTCGTTACCTATCTTCACTTGTTTGATCAGAGTTTGCTGAAAGGTTCCATGATGAGTTCATCCCGGATTTTTGGGTATCGTTTTTTTGGTTGTTGAAAACAGCTTCCGTTTTCATGCAGCTAGAGGTGTTTTCATCAAACCTTTGTGTGACGTAGTGGTGTCAGTTACTGCAATTTTATCGAGAACAGCTGAACCGATTTTCGCTATAGTAAAATTTTGGTCTACATAATAATCCTGATCGGTTTTGTGTATAAATATATAACTTTTAAATTATTATTAAGAAGATCCATTGAAGAAAAATCTCTAACTACATCACCCTTCATGATAAATTTAAATCACAGCCCAAATCTCACTGAAATCACACAAAGTCGAAAAATATAAACACGTAATTGTCTAGTTTAGGATCACGAAAAGCGGATCCGAGAGCGTGCAATTATAAAACACCGTCAACTTCAGCATAAACATTTCCCTTAACAAGCTTGTCCACTGCTATTTGTGTGTAATCCCGTAACAGATAGGAGAAACTTGGTACAATAATGGTCAGATGACCAAATTACAAGAGGGTTGTGGAAAAAGTTGCGGTGCAAAGATATGGGTATATTGGACGTTGGACGGTTCCCTTTATTTTTCGGGCACAGGATATGAAGGGATTTAGCTTTGCTAAGAGTGTTTTGATTTGCTTTGAAGTCGATATTTGCTTCGTATCTACCAAAGTGAAAACATTTTATTTATTTTTATTATAGTAGGTACGCTTTTGGCTATTTTACTAAAGTTCGTTATTTTTAAAAACCTTGATAAAGTCCCGTTTTTATTTCATTTTATCTTTCCATTTGTAAAACTTACATCGTGTTTATATGGATAAAAAAAATGTGACGAGATAAAACTCCCCATAAAACCTCTTTTAGAATTCCGAGAGACTAAAGGAGTCACATTAACAGTATAACGCTTACTTGAACTCCAGTGTTGATTAACTTTTCACATGAATACTGAGGCGCGAATCTCTGTCAACCGATTGTAGTGCCTTAGGCAATGCTTAACAGAGCGCACTTTTAACTTGTGAATAATTCAGATACGGATTTTCAATAAAAAGGAATTAAGAACGAGTTACGGATGTCATAACTTTTGCTAAGGAATCTGTATCGCTTCAGGCATCAGGGTTTAAGAATCTAGATTTTTTTTCTTTGAGCTGTTTATTAAGACAATCACGAAAATACTTTTTATGCTAACTATCAAATTCTTAAAATTTCAACAGCCGATACTTTTATGATTTTGTTCTCAAATGTCAAAAACGAAACCCTATAACTTAGGTTGTGCTGTCTGTCCATTTTTTCATGTGTCACCTAGCTGTATCTCATGAACCTTGATTACTAGGAAGTTGAATTTGCACGATAAGGTATTCCTATTAATTGCCGGTAAAACAAACAACAAACAAAAAGAAACGAAAAAAATGAGGTAAGGCAACATTTGGTGCAGATATAAATTGAATGGGTGACCGTTTTTTTCCTTTAAGCTTTTGTGTCAATACCCCCTACGTCGCTATTCTGAATTACCGTTTGACGGGTATTATATAATTTTACTGTAAACACCATAAAGAAAATTTAAGCGCCCTAAAAGCGTAATGTATTAAAACGAATATTATAATCCGACGACACTTTCCCTCAGTCAATCACGGCTTACAGAAGTAGAGCAAGCGAGCAAATCTCTATAAACTTAGTACAAAATAAGGTAAACGTGACCAGAATTTATCGAGTAGGTATAATCGATAAACGAATAGAATCGTTATGTCTGAGAAACGATCTCTTGATCACTTTTGATAAGTATCCCTCGCCTTACAGGATTACTGTCAGAAAGGATAAGAAACTTGTATTTTATTGTGATCAACGTTACTTTTTTGTTTTATTATAAGAAGCACTTTTAAGGCCGTAAATTCGGCTTATAAATGTTATCCTTTTATATTTATTGATCATGATTAAGTGTCTGATATAAATTATGTTTTTAGGCACATTTTGTATTGTTCAAAGAATTTCTCTTTTATTCCTAGGTTATCTAATTCTGATGCTTTTTTGTCACGTTAATTTTGTCTTCATTCTCATCGACCTCTCCTTATTGTAATAGGGCAAAAATTCGCAGCAACTTCATAAGGATACTTTTTTTTTCTCTCTAGCCCACTGTGTCCCACTGCTGGGCAAAGGCCTCCCCCAAATCCTTCCACGACTCTCTATTCTGGGCCGCAGATACTTAAGGATACTTAAGATAACTTATATTCTTTTATCATAGGTAGATTAGTACCTGCAGTAGGTTTTCAATAACTTGAAAAAAGGCTCTAAATAACTAAACGCTTTATTAAACCGAATTAACGTACACTAATTATACATTTAACAAGTGGTCATCTCATGGCAGCGTTTGCTCAACGAGCCTCGACCCCAATACAATAATCCTTTCAATCAGAACTATAGCCATTGTGAAAAAGAGATGGTACTCTTTACTTTACATAGCGGTGTCTTACTCCCACAGTGGCAATGATCCTGCTTAAAGAGCCGTAGTGAACACGCAGTTGTCGAGGTGTCCCAAGATAATATTTTCATTAGTCGCCTTCTACGCCCCTAAACGAAGATTGTTATGTCTCAACACACTTTCGAAAGAGAGAGACGGAAATTATCAAACGGGTAGGTCGTGGCACCGAAATTAATGAAATAAAACCATGTCCGCGTATTCAAATAAAATTACGTGGTCCTTTTGTTAAAAGACGTAAAGTTCTTATGTTGCGTTTAAGCTGATAGTAACGTTTGCTAATTGTGTCACTTTATACCAAACATAATGTATAGTGTGTGCATAATGTGTGCTACAGAAGTTGTAGCAAAAAATATTTTATTTTACCATCAAATAGGTACGTGCTTTCAATAGACGTTAGATAGAAAGTATCTGTTTCCTTAAACCCAATATACCGCAGAAAGCCTTATTTGGAAAATAAAAACATTACCCATTGAAATACCTCCCAAACATCGTCAAGGAAGACACGCCCACACAAAATCCACCTCAAATACTCAGCATATTCCTGCTTCAAAATTCATGCAAAGGAAACTCCGTACAGCCCTTTTGCGGAAATCTTTTTTTAAAGATAACAAAAATGCGCTCAGATCTGGCAGATAAAGCCAAAGTCGCGATGAAAGGGTTAATGCAGCAAAACCTGCCGACAATCGCACTCCAGGGGCGAAGGGTTGAATCCTATAATCCGATATTTCACAACCGGCAAAGAGCCAGGTATCAGATCATAACTGATCCGGTTTCAACCGGTTTAATGGCATCACCGAGAAGTAATGAATAATAGAATATTAATTCGAAGAAATTTGAAACTGGATTAAATTTGGCTTATCTTAAATTATAAATAGATGCCCAATGTTACTGTTCATAACTATGTGAGTATTTCCGAGATAAGTAGGTATCAGAAATAGGGCTCAATTTTGCGTAATTCGACAAATCTACAGTATTGTACAACGTTCCACCAAGAAGATTGAATAATGTAATTTAAGTGACGCAAATAAGTGTCTAGTGAAGGAAATAACTTAACACATAAAAGTAATAAACAAGAGCAATTTGCATTGTCGCGTTTCTTGAAACAGTTGGAACATTCGTAACGGAAAATAGCTGCTGGTACCCGTTAATAGTACAGTCTCGACAAGTCAATATATTTGGTTTAATTAATTAAGTAGTTCCTCACTTTTTTAATTCGGTTGCAAATAAGACCAATAGGAGATTATTAGATTACTTTTTTCACGAAGGTATAGCCTACTAAGCTTGCACGTATTTTTGAAGTGCCCGTCAACATGCTTTGGGTCGGAACTTTTCAGTGGTTTTTAGCACTAATATTATAACTAAATAGTAACGACGTATTTGAACGAATTTTCAATAGTTTCGTGGTTCCAAAATGATCAGTAAGGCCATTAAAGCAAAACAAACAAAATAATAAAAATGACAAAACAAATACAAATAAAAAAAAACAAGCAAACTCAATCCATCTTCGGCTGACAAAGTTTATGTAATAACGTGCCCCTTTCGTTTCTTCTCGGTTGCAAATTACTTATCCGACTCTTCGACACTAAGGGAACTTTCACTGAATCGAAATTAAATTGCTAATTTTGCTACTAACCCCTGAATCTGTTATCGATCGCTTCTTTGAAAGTCCCTCAATGCCAACGGAAAGCTGAATTAATTTGAATTTGTTCGGGTCATTCAAATTACACATTAAGTTGCCAAATGAGTTTCTATTTAGGTTCGTTTCATGTTCTCGTTATAAGTTGTTTTATGTATTATGTATCTCTTTGAGTCTTTACGGGAAATTTTAAGGTTCTTAGTTCGATTTATTTGATGGTACAACGGTATTTGATGGTTTTTGCTGCGTTATCTAATTGATATACCATCAAAGTGTAATAGATAACATAATTATAACTACAAGCAGAATTAGTTACTGACTACTACATGATAATGTAATAAGAACAGATGTAAAAAAAAACATAAATGCTTTTAAAAAATCTTTCTTTATGAATCCGATTTAATAAAAAAATAACTAAGCATTCATAACACGATCTTTAAAGCAATAACGACAAAACCTCGCAGAATATTACGAAAATATTTGCACCAGCAAAGACTTTGTAACACGAAAAGAATCATCTGACATTGGCTTATAATATCAAAAACTTCACGTTAAATTTCGTATCCAATATAAACTGCGGTGAAAGTTGAAAACGGCAAGTTCGGAGGCACTTATCTTCAAAGTTTTCGGGGACACGAGGCACTTTAGCGTTGGATTATTTATTATCATATCATGGGCGGAGATGAGTGGCTAAATTGTGTGATGACGTGTGAGGTAAGATGAAAAGGCGATGAAGTGGGCCTTTGAGCAGCTCGTCCCGAGTCCGGCTCGCCGACCCAACTCAAAGGCTCTGCCTAATGGCTTGTGTCGATGTGTTATCCACGCGCACACCCCACTACACTAAAAAGAAGCCTGTTTACACCGACCTTAGTGACTCAATAGGTAATGGATTTATCCGACAGAACCTAACACATTTTCAAGTAAGATTGTCAATGTACACCAAACAACCTCTTCGAAAACACTCAATAACGCGATCGTCTTCGAAAGTTATTGTAAATCAAAATACATATCAAATTACTCAAGCATTCGCACCCCTAACGTGAACTATTCCGCAAGATTCCCCTAAACATATTACTGCCAAAACTTACACCCACTAACCCACAGATTACAGATACAAACTTAGTGCGCAGACAAACTTTAATATTAGGGAAAATTCTAATAAAAGACCATCAGATGAACGACGACTTCAGTAATCTCTATTTTGGCGACAGACGGGACTGCGCTGCCGATGGTACATAATCACCGCCGCTTTATACAGAATATATTAATTGATAACGTAGGGTCAGTGCGACAAGCTCATAACTCACGAAAACGCTCATATTTCATGGTGGAACAACTTTCATTAAGCCCATTACAAAACAGGTTTGCAATTACGTTGAACTGTGTACGTAATCGCAGTGTTGTTAGGTCTTTTTAACTAGCTGTGTTTTATTAAAAAGCTTGGTAGCTTGTTTTGAAATTAATCATGACTCTTTGGAGTTTACTCTTGTACATTACGGTCAACACGTAAACTGTCCTGATTATTTTAATAATAAAATCCGTCATATTATAGTACTTAACCAATGATGATGTAAGTTTCGAAACATTATTAATAGATGTCAAACTGATTTTTTCAAAAATAAACTATTTCTGAGCATATGTTCTTCAAAAAACGGTGTATTGTATAGAAAGGTGGAGACGGTAGATGAGCAAAATGGAAACAAATTGTATATGTACTTTAAAATCTCTATGATCGTTATTCTAAGTCTATTGGTAGCTTTCATTTCTATTTATAGTAAAAAAAAACAAAAGAGATTCGAAGTTACTCCTCCCAGACGTCATTAGAACTATATCTCACTAACTAGAAGCATACACTATTTCAGACGTAGAAAAATATGTTCAGTCATAAAACCTCATAATACTTATATAAGCGCGACAAAGTTAAAACGCAAATGAACAAACATAGTTACGCAATAGTACGACATTCGCGTATATCATAAAAAGCGTAATATTTCATTGTTGAAATTTAATTTAGTACTCATTACTCAACACAGGTTAGTTCATAATTTGGTCATGTTCAAACTAAAAATACGGTATAGCCAGCCGATTTCGACCAACTGTATAAAACTGGATGTGGAAACAACAAACATTGAAGAGATCCATCTACCTTCACATTTCAAAGATAATACTTTAAGAGGTAGTATTGGGTTCTTTGCGCTCCTTTGTCAAGGTTTCCAGCATTTTTCGTCAGAGACTACGTATAGCGCGATGACCTGGGCTATCGTATTGTCAGTGTGAACGAAAAAGAGTGTGAAAGTAGTAAAACTCCATAAGACTTGACCACAGATGTATCAGGATGAGTTGCGAGGGATGAGTTAGTAAGAAACAATAAAATCTATTCATTTTAATGGCTTCGATCAGCACAGCTCTGGTAGAAATGGTTTTGCGAAATTAGTTTTTTGTGTATAGAAAGCAACCGAGGGTTGCGTGCGAGGCCTGTGTATTGAGAGAAATGTTCTGCGAAGTTTTTTGGACGGAGTTTATCGCGGCGCACATTGATACACATTCTCACAGCTCCACTACACATATTTTTTGTCGCATAGCACAGCTAGATATCCTAGCACGACGCCTCTACTGAAAACACTATCTAATGTCGGCTTACAGTCACCGGCTGGCTATACGTTTGGTTTGAACGCTACCATCCACCTAGAACCAAGCTATGTTTAATTTGTACGAGTATCTCTAGGGAAAATGATTGAATCCTGTTTTATACAGGATTGTTTATTATTGTTGCTCTCCACCATTTTATGTTAACACTAAGTAATATTGGTACATGTGTATCCTCAGATGCGTTGGAAATATTTGTTAGTTTTAGCATTGAGCTGAAGAAGAATAGTGTTGCTAAATTATTAGTTTGCTTACTGAGTTTGATTTTTTAGGGTTCCGTTTTGAACTCTCATGTCATGAACCGTGATAGGCTATCACAGTTCATTTTAATCTTTACAGATGATGATTGAGGTTGGGTACTGAAATCTTTTAATGTCAGCGACACCAGTCCGACTCTACATTGGCCGCATTCATTGACGTTAACTATTGTCGTAGTGTCACTTGGCTAGAAAGGCTGGTAGGGTAATATTTATTTGTGCACTAGCCCTTGTCTCGGCGTCCCCGTAATGTGTGTACCCAAATATTACTGGCAGGGGCTTAATATCCCGACCATTTCCTATCATTCCAGAGATCCCGGGCCGACCCTTCAGACAGTAATTACAGACGGAGTTTAATTAATTAAATAATTGTGATCTCCGTGTAAACGAGCCTTAACTTACGTTCAATTTATTTGAGATATAAACAGATTATTATTTTGTCTTAATTTATTTCGTTTTAATTGTGACTGTTAAAGTTTATTGTGATGTTGATTGAAGCTTTAATTAAAGTAGGTTTTAATTAAAATATGTTGAAGTCCTCGTAATACGTTTTTATGATAACAATTCAACGTTTTTGAATTATAGATCTCACAATCTATAAAGGTAGTCATGGATAATTAATTACAAGCGAAGAAAAACTATTTAATTTTCTTTAAAGTGCTATTCAACCTCTGTCACTTAATTACAACAACAGATAAACGCATATTTTTTTAATAAGAAAACCAATGTCTAAATTGATTCACTTTTAACTCAGTTATTCCATGAAATGTAAAGATTCTTTTGTCTGAAAGAAGAAGTGGGTAGATAATTATTGTTTGGATAACGAAGGTACGGTTCGGGAGCGATATTGTTTTAAAAAAAATACTCCATTAATTTTTTGAGGCAGTTTCGTCCCGTGTAAACATTTGTCTCAACCAATATGTTGTATCACAGGCATGAAATAAGGCATTATTTGTTGAAAAATAAAAGAAATCTCTTCTTTTATTATATTTATTTGGTAAATTAGACTTGCCTAGCCTCATGGCATGTTCTCTTTTTTCGTACCTACTGGTCTTCGCTGATTTCAAAGCCTAGCCTTTTCTATCAAAATTCATCTCGTTACATGGACTACGCAACATACAGTAAATGAATCACCTAGACCCTAGGAGTCCCCAAGTAGCGCCACAACACCCGATGTAGTACAAATAGTAAAAATATTTTAAAATTTCCTTTTTTGTGCAAATGCAACTCAACAATATCTCCATGTAAAGACAACTCATTAAAAAAATAGATTTCAATTTGAATAAAAATAATCAAACGAATATTTCTCGATAGACATTCAGAAGCAATACCGAAAGTGCTTCAAAGCAAATTGAATTGAGGTGCCGATGGCCCAGATCCTCATTTCTTCGTAATAGTTCCATTTAAACTATATCTAAACGTTTTGCTATAGCTTGGTATAATATTATAATAGAACGAACTTCATCCCGACAACCTGTTTATAGAAACGCGTGACATAAAAGTTTAACGTCAAGATAAAATTCACAAAAAATAGTCCATTAAAAAGTTACATTAATCTTCCATTTATCCAAGTCAGCATTGCTTATAGGTGAGAAGGGGATGGTAAAATTTTAAACCAAAAATGTAGTGTTGCCAGCCTTTGGTAAAATCCGCCATCTTGAAAAAAGGGTAAAACATGCTTTGCTAATTTAGTCATGGTATTCCATGGTATGGTTCAGTTCTTTGTGGTATCCCATGAACATCATAGGTAGGTTATATTGACTTGCCTTCCGAAATACGCTCTCTAAGACTTTCAACGCAGACATCAGCGCGAGCGTGTCAAAGAGATCATTGGGGCAAAAATTTAACTATTTAAAGTTAACAAATCAGATTCAGATACATAAAGCACTGCAACAACCTATTAAACATAACTGAGAACTGCTATTCTGCTTAAACACATTTTGTTACCTAATAGCACCAAAGCTACGCATTCAATCTGATTGCCTACAGTTCTTGAAATCTGATTGTGTTGACTGTCTGCTGTTGCTAACCGTGCATTAGCATCGTGAGAGTACGGCGTCTCACCGTAGCATAACAAAGCATACAGCGTGACGTTGTAGTTGAGTAAAGCGTTGATTAATTGATTTATTTTGTCCAAATGTTGGTATGTTAATTATCTTTGGCGAAACTGAATAGTGAGTGTTTTTTTTTCTTTTAGTGTCACTAAATACCAATCAGAATACAAAAATCATAAATTTCCACCTCAATATCGAGCGCTGCGTACGCGCTAGGTATAGCGGCACATTTGTATTGAATGTTTGCGCGGCAAATGTATAGTTATTATTAGCGTTTGACTTAGTGCCCATGCAGAGCGGATAATTGTTTCGAGAAAATGTCATAATGTGAAGGTTATATGAATAGTTTTTTTTTTGTAAAATGGAGTTGGTAAATAAAAGCGTTGAAAAATTTGGACGCTGACAAAAAATTCTTCCTATATATACCTCGTACCCACGTCCTTAATAAACAAGTACCAACCCAGCTACGGACAGTGCTTCAAAGCAAATTGAATCGAGGTGCCGATACTCGGAAGTCCCTCATTTCCTTGCTATTTGTTGCCGCTTGCCCTATAGGCATTAAATTTTCTTCTACATCCCGTCGCACTTCCTACCGGCCCTCTCATCTTTTCGGGACAAAGGTGAATTAAGACTCGTTCGCTTTTATTCTATCGACCTTTGTGAGTATTAAAATATCGGAGTTAATAGTTTTGTGCGATGTTACGCTTTACTTCCAGAAGTGTTTTCATTTTGTTATAATAGTTACAACAGACCTTGGGTAATTGTAAGTAGATTCTTAACCTACAAATTGGTCACCTATCGAAATATGGCCGTAAAATAATTTCTTGTACTTGTTTTTTATGATTTTAAAACGTCAACATCAGCTATAAATATTTTAACCGTCTAGCTATCACGTTTCTTGCGATACGGCCTGGTGATAGACGAACAAGCGGACAAATAGACAGCGGAGCTTTAGCAAGGTTCTATTTTAAGGCTGTGGTAATATAATTTAACCACAAATTTAAATATGCACAAAAGTTCCAGTTTTTTTTTTAACCCGTTCAATAATACACAGAAACGATATTTAAACTATGACCAGGATCTTGAAGACTTGTTGGATTGGGTGCAAATTCTGCTGACTCTGCTTATTCGATATCTAAATTGATTATCATTGTAGTGTCGTGGCTGTCTATAAGTTTTACTTGTAATTAATTGTTCCCTCCCTGTATATTTGTGGTTTTCACTCTATAGAAATATTCGCACAATCATTTAATAACGTTGTTTGGTTTAAAATGTAAAATGTTGTAATTGTGGAATCAAGAAAGCAGATTACACGGTGTAGAACAGTATCTCTATTCTACAACTGCAATACTCTACGAAACACGTTTCATTATTTGATAAACAAACTCAAATATTAGACGAAGCATCACCGTGCTCAGATGTTGAACGCAATACTTTAAGTAAATAAGTCCGTTTAATACTTTTTACAACTTAACTTTTTAATTACTTTCCGAATATAACGTAGAGGCCACCTGCGTAAGGTATAGTTACGAGCCCCCGGGGACGCCATGCCAATAGCCGAAGGACATACCGAACTAGGCTCAAGGGATACTGATAACGTAGAAAACGCTTTATAACACCCTTAAATAAAGTTAATAGCTCTCGGGAAGTTTTTCGCTGTACCCCTTAGGGCCATTACGCAGTGTACGATACGATTTATAAAGCGTTTACAGACTTAGGCGCGGCCCGAAGGATTCCGCCTTATAGTATTTAGGTGTCAAATGAAGTTGTACAAGGTCGATTTATTGGTGAGATAGCGGCACCCTCGCTCCTACTTGTTTTGAAGGTTTTAGTGATTTTTATTGAGTTTTTATGATGGTGGGAGCCGTGTCAGTGATCGATATTGTGTAGTGCTTTATCGCATAAGCTGACCCGGTATCTTTACGACGTCGTGTAATGAATTCCCCTTTCGAAACCGCCTAGCTGGCAATGTTTACGCGGAGAATGACATAGGAAGATTGATCAATCATGTTAATTGACAATCCGTTTGACACAGTTTCGTATCATGTCCATATCGAGAAATTTAATTGCAAACAATCTTATGAAGAGTTATTTTTGTATTAGATTTGTAATGGTTTAGATAAAAAGCTACATTTTTTTTGCTTTTTTACTAACTTCTTATATTTTTTTTCATTGAACCCTTTAATCACCTTTGGAGAAACTTCCAAAACGAAAAGTAAATGAAGTACTTTAAAAAAGCAGAAAAGCTAATTCCACATGTTACAAATACAGAAAAACGTTATTGAAATACCTGAACCGTCAAAATCAAACAAAACCGAATAGAACGAAACAAACAATTTCTATTCATCCAACCGTTGCGCAATCGAGCACATGGGGGCTAAAATACAGATAGCGTCAAAAAAAGTCCAATCGCATATTTAACTGGCTCAGTTATAGCCAGGGAGGGGGCTAACTAATCGTTTACCTATACCGTAACAATCAATCGTTCCCGCCTTAATTTTCCAGCCAATACTGGGTCCCGCACCATCCATTCAAAGTACCTAATTAATTGGACAACATATTTCCCATTCGGATCACGTAGGTACAGGCCACAGCAGGTGACGTCATGACAAATACGCCATATAGCCCGTATATAAGGGGATGTGCATTTGGCGCTGAAACACCGTTTTTATGGCTCGTCCAACATTAATTAACACGGGATCTGGACACGACAAATGAAGAACGGACGCTGGTGTGCAGCCGTTGATTTGTAGCGTAACGTTGTATGCTGGTTGCGATGCACTTTTGTTTGTGAAGAATGGTTGAATTGAAAGGAATTTATTTAAATATCTAAATTAATGTGAAAATGTGAATGTGAGTTTGCTCGTTACAGCCACGGTTTCACTAAAATTATTATGAATCTTGTCTGGTGAAAAGCTGCGTTTTCAGCGAATAGCATACTTAATATTTTATTCCTGGTTTTTCACGGAATCAAGTAAAGCCATGTGCCGGGCGATGGAAGTCACTATGTAAAATGTTATTTTTATACCTTGTAAATATGTAGATATTGAAATAATTTCAAAGTTCCCATTTCTTTTTTCCTCACTCTACATAATAAAAAATTGTAGCTTTTCTTAATTGCAAACCTAATCTGAGCACTTAAGAAGATTTGTGCTCTGACAAACTCTTTTATAAACTTCCCTTTAAACACCAAAGTTTAAAAATCGTATCCGAAAACAAAATTGTAAGCCGTCATAAAAATTGAGAGTCATCAAAGGAAATTTCAAATCCGACACATGTCGACGAGCTGAAATATAAAAGTTTCTCGAGAGTTCGTTTAATAAAATGTATTAAGAAGTCGAAGCCCGAATTTTTCCAAAGTTCCAGTCTACATTCGCACTCGTAAAAGAGCCTTTGTCAGCTCATTTCTCACATTCTGATTGAGATGGACCGTCTTGCATAAATCTGAATCATTTCATTTCAGTCGCCTCGAAATACTTCAAGTTATGAACAAAAACTCATAATTTTTCCTAATGGATGTTTTCTTTTTAATAAATGATTTGTAATGAAATGTTTTGAATTCAGTTGTAATAAAATGAAACCAGTTTACAGCTTAGTCCCTTTCTTCACAGAAAGAGAGAGAGGGAATAATCATTGATTACCATATTTGTACACAATACATTGTAAAGCGAAGCCAGATTTAACAAAATATTGGAACCAGGCCTTCTAACGATTTTTTGTACTCTGTTAGTCATTTCCAATTTTTTTTTCTTCAATCATAAATACTTACTTATCTGCAGTGATCAGATTATGGGGTTTAAACCCTGGGGTTGAGTGACGTCATCATATTATCATTTTCCTGGATATATTGTGCTTAACGTTTAAATAGAGGTCGAACCTCAAAGACCTTCGCTAAGCTCTACAATTTCCTCTCGGGTTCAGTTTAGCTCCGATAATGTGTGTAACATAGACTGAAATAGTTGAATACCACAAAAGAACAAATAACTCGGATTTTGTTCATCACTACCCTGTTCAATTTATATTTCCCCACACTCCATACAGTTTCTGATGAATAATAACAAATATTTACCAGTATTCTATCGAAAAGTTGAAAACAAAATACGCTGACATAGACGCCAACAGCAATAAATTATTTCACAATCGTTTGCATTGGGTAATTAATATTCCATTGAAGTATTGTTTACCTAGTCGGGTTTTTAATCGGCTTATTAAGCAGCAATGGCTTTAAAACAGACGATTTTATACCTTATGGAATATTTTTTCGTAGCCGCTACGCGCTACGGCCTACGCCTTTGTAGCAGCCGTGCGTGGGTTTCGTATATTTCGAGTTATTTGGCTAACATTCAACTGTTGATTCAAACAATCATAATGTAAGCGATACTGCGTACCTACATAAATTACACGCTGATTTATTTACTTTTCTTTCTACTATCAACAACGAAGAACATAAAGAAAAACAAAAATGTATTCCTACCTGCTGCAAGAAGCAATGCCAAATATGATAGTAAAATACAGAAAAATATGTTAAACTGGTTATCTCAAGGGTTAGGAGGTAAAACCAAAACGGATAAAACTTCCCTTGTTTGTTGTACTTCCCTTTTTCTCAACCTTCAATCACAGTCAAGTACCCATTGCCCTCGTAAATATAACAGATTGCGATTCTATAGAGCCCCTTACAGACTTCCTGCAAATAAGTATCGCGGTAAAAAAACGTAGCAAACAGAAACGAGGCCTTTCTCCATAACCAATTCAAATTCAACAATTTTTTCCTTGTTATTCAATTTGTTTTGTAAAACAAAATAGCAACGCTAAACGATGTTCGCTTTTAAACGTATTCCGAAGTTGAATTCAAAAAAATAAAGGGATCCCTTCGAAGGATCGGGGTCGAGTCGAACAGTGTTAACCACAGGCTCGATGGAGAAGGCAATTTTCTAAATAAGAATTGTGAGGATTTCCTTAATGTGGGGTGAAAAATGGATTGTTGCTTACTACTTGAACAGTTTTCGGATAAGCCAAATTTTACTAACGAAGTCAAGACTTGTTTTAAATTTTCGACTAGCTTGATGTTACTAGAAAAGTCCTATTCTGGAATAAGTACTCTTATGTTGACAATTTTAAAGTATTTAAGTCTTGTTAGTCTAGTACGGTCCTCCAGTTTAACTGAAGAGTCTCTGAAACTATTGGAGCTATCCTTGACATCTTTAAAGTTAGGTAAAAGTTTTGAACTTGATATTCGATGATGGAAACAACTATATATTTCAAGATTTTTTTTACCATTTTGGGGAATCAATATTTGAAAACGGTTTTTTTTATTGCAATGGAAAATGATGAAACATAATGATAAAATCGTCTTGTAAAATTATAATCAGGTACCGTAATGCAGAATTTATTGCAACTTATTAGAAATATATAATTGCATTTTGTGATTTAATTGATAAATAAATACTTTGTTTTATATTTTCCTTTTTCCCACTTTTTTATTTTCCTCCCGCTTATAAAGAAGACACATAATAACGATAAACTTAATCAATCTGCCGACAAAAATAGGTTTAACACACTGTTTGTAAATGACAAGCAGGACCATAAAACCCTGGTAACATTAAATAAACGAAACGCCAAAACCAAAACCCTTAATACGACAATAAGCCGCTTAAAATATTATCCCACAATCTAACCAGCAGAACAAAACATTAGGATTAATTTGTACAGAACATTTTTGGGAGAAAGAAATATTTTGCCATGCTCTACCTGTACGATTAACTCTTTAAAGACGACCCATGCCAAAGAGCAAGCAAGATAGTATAACACTGCATGTAGCGGTGTCTCACTTTCACAATGACAAATACGTATTTTAAGGTTTCATATTACAGGCCCTGGTCTCCACAGACAAATATAATTAAGGACGAATTCTCCGAAACAATACTTTCGGAGAATTCGTCCTTGAAGTTGGACAAGCGACTAGACACAAAGGCAATTCGTGACGTCCCGTCAATTACCTACAAGTTTATTTGAACCATATATACAGCGAAAGAAAATTCGAGACTTCGGTAGCAAATACACTTGTACACAAAGCTTCGAGAGCTCTTTTCTTTGCTTTTTGTGGCGATATTGTTGGATACTTTGTACGTAGGTGTAGCTCTCTCCTAAGTGAAGATGATTTACGTTTATCTAAGGTACTTTGATATGGAACTGATGTAGTTGGACCATTACCCAAAAATAGTTTTCCTAAGATATAATTTTCATTGTATCAAGTTCGTTCTCCTTTATTCTTTGTGGATATTTAATTACACTAAATACAACGCTAATGGAAAACACTCTTTTTTACCCATAAATAGAGTGCAAGCAATTGCCAAACTACAGCCTTAAAAACATGCGTAATAAATACACACACATTCTCACAGAATTCTCATTTGCGGTAAAATCGAAGATAAAGGGTATTCTTAAAGGATGTGTCTTTCATTTCAGTCAAGGGTGGGCCTACCTCTTAAAGCAAGACTTTTCCGTTGTGGGAGGGAGATATCGCTCCACACTGCGTGTAGTCTCTCTTTTACAACGGGAGCAGAACAGTCGCGCTTAACTGAATTGAAACGTCGCCTGATGCGAGAAGAGATGCCCAAACGGCCGTAATAGCATTTTTGTAGGAAAAGCCTGAGGACAATAAAAATTGTTTCTGGAAATGAAACGAATGAGTATTGATTAATTTGGTAATTTTGAAAAATGTCTTTGTTTTCGTTTCTTTTAGTTTGTAGTCAATAAATTAATTTAAAGTTTTTAACAAAAAGGCTGTTTACTTATCTTTATTTGTGTATTCTGACCTTAGATTTTATTTATTAAAACTTGCGACATTTTGTCCGAACTTCAAAAACCTTTTTTCTGAGACGAGTATTTCTTCATTAAGTTCATTATAAATCCCGCTTAATATTTAATATTTTTTGTAAAGGAGGCTTAAATTATACGCAGTAGCGTTCGTAGTATAATACTGTAAATTAAGATTTACATAACCAAAAACTTCTGAAAACACAATTACAGAAGTTTTAACATAGAGCCTGTAACCGTAGAAGGTAATCACATTTGTCGGGGAAGTTGCTAGAGAAAATTGTCTTTGGTGCTTGTAACAAGGTTCGGCCCTTACCATTTTCCACCCCCGACTGTGAGAAGCGAGAAACGAGTCATTTTACACTAGAAAATAGAAAATAATTGAATTTTTGATATTAAATTTCATATCTGTTCGTATTATTAGCACTTTAAGAATTTCATTGTTGAATTTATTTTACCAGTAAATTCTGTTTTTGAATTATAAGTTATTGAACAAAGCCAGAGGAAATACCAGGAAAGAAATGCCAGAGCGCAAGCGAGACGGCGTATGTTAATACGAGTAGTGGCGTGTTACTTCCACACAAGCAAACGAAAGTAGCTTTATTAACAGTTAATTTATATTTAAATGTTATCTGACTTGAATGACGTTAAAAAAACTTATAGTATCATGTTTCCGCAAATAAATTAGAAGAAATTACTAATTAATTTACCAATTCCAAGTTAGCAAACTTTCAAGAAAGATAGAATAATAAAAAATTAATTGGTTTGATTTTCGGTTACGGTTCTTTTTACGATCACCTCATGTTTAGGGACTCCATTAGGTCCGAAACTAGTCGGGCAATCCCCCAATATTTTGTAAAACGTTGTGTTTAATAATGCCTAATTGTGTGACTTAATAAAGACTAAGTTTGGGCCATGGCTCTGCTCTGGTGAATGAGAATTCCTTTTATATAATCCGTGGTCGAGTGGCGTACGCACCGGTTTCAAGGTGTCGCTAGCTCTGAGGTCCCGGGTTCGATCCCCGGTCGGGTCAATGTAAAAATTCACATTTATACATTGTCTCGGGTCTGGGTGTTTGTGGTACCTTCGTTGTATCTGAATTCCATAACACAAGTGCTTTAGCAACTTACTTTGGGTTCAGAACAATGTATGTGATGTTGTCCGTATTAAAAAAAAAAAAAAAAAAACCAACTTTATAGAATTCAGGACAGTGGTTTGAACTTCAAAGTTACTTAAGCCTTTGAATGGTCATAAGCCAATGTTCTCACAGATATCCAGTATTTATAAGCCTTTAATCATATTTTAAAGCAGTATTGTGGTAGTTGTGGAGCCAAGACTGCGCATTACATGGTGTAGAGCAGGATAGAACGATGTAGAGCAACAGAGAAAGGCGCTTTTCTTTCACAATAGCCGCTAGTTCTCTTTTGCATACGTTTTAGCGTATTTAGTAATGAGTTTTACAAAATAAAAAGCAAACTAGATTCTGTAGTAATTGGACCGTGGATGATTAGATTACTCCCATCTTTTTAGATTGGAAGCTAGACCCTTCAAAGTTAAGTAAAATTTAGTTGAACAGTAAGTACTTGTTTTAATACGAGTGTTTTTTGTTTTAAGATAATTTTGCGAAATAAATTAGGAAGCTTTTGTTGTTTTAAAAGAAAATTCATAGTTCATCTAGTTGTTCTGGACTGAAGAGTCGCCTATTATTTTCTCAAGCTGTTTTGAGGTCGGCTTGCAATCTCATCTTATACATACTTTCTAATAAACATATGTGTGGTGTGACGTAAAAAGAAAAACAATTTAATGTGAAGCGTTGAACATCCAATAGTACTTGTAGTAAAGTATACGTAACGTAGCTATGAGTGAATTGCATTGAGCTCGAATCATTTATTCACTGAGTCAGAGCGACTTCGAGAATTGATCCGAGAATCAGAGTCGTGTACAAAGTCTTGTTGGCTAAGGGCCTTAGCATATGAGGCGAAGCGCAGCATAGACGATTTTTCCTGTCACTCAAAAATAGACTTTCCAACTATGCGTCAAAGGTTCATAATTGTTTGAACATGACAAAATTTGCTGGTGCGTTCTCAAGTCAAAAATGTTTAAGCAATTATGCACTTCATTCGAAATGTCTTAAAGTCTTTTTTCGAGTGTCCTCTGGGCTGGAGGTCTTCAAATCGACGCCGACCTTAGGTATCTCATCTACATACGGATTGCCGATCGAGTTTCACCCATTAATATGATGTAGAATCAAAATGTATTACCATAAGTGATTGCAAACTGTTCAAACTTCAATGCCACGTACCCAATTACGTTAGATGGGATTTGTAATTGTTTCAGTAGGTTTACCTACAATAGTGTTTATCAATGTATTCAATTATAATATCGATGGCAGCAAAGTAGAAACGGACATCTACAAAATCGCAACTTTACAGGAGAGCAGATTTAGTTTAAAAGCGTGGTTATTTTGCGAGTTATGAACCGATTAACCTGAAATTTTCTATGATGCTTTAAAATAACCTTCTTTATGAATTGTGTAATAGGTTTTATGCCTACATCGTTGTTTTACTGAAATAATGTAGATGTCTTTTGTTACTCTGAAAAAACATTGACGTAGAAGAAGACATCTGCCTGATAACCGTTTATACGTGTGATAAAAAAGTGCCCATTTAAAATATCTTATAAAGTAATATAATAATCTTCTGTAATACATTTAAGGATATTTATAGAACATCTTCTAAGCAACATGCAAACAGTATTCTCCTTTTTTTGGCCAAATTTTGTAGATGTCTTTATTTACTTTGCATTTAACATTTTATACATTATCAATAAATGAGTTAACTACAACTTATCTCCATCTATTACTATCAGTTGAACTCATTTATTTAGTTACCAAATCACGTAAAATATATTATTGTAAATAAAAACGCAATATAATACTATGATTTATTTATTATCAAAGGTATCATTGGCAGATAGTCAAATATCAAACTGAAATAAAATAAAAAAGAAACACAGAACAATATTTTAAACTTAGCAACATAAACACTACTGTCTTATTTTTACTTATAGGAGGAAAAACGAGATCAAAACGTTAACGATTAGGTACGCACGAAAACATACCCGGTACGCGCTAGAATGTGACAACTGACTGATGTCATTGTTGACGTTTCATTCATCTGTCAAAGCTCCGAAGTAAAGGCGGACAAATTCAAATGTCCGTTTCTACTGCGATGTTTTTTAAAAATCCAGTGTAGATGTCTTCATTTACGTGTCAAATTTTCTTTATTATAATGAATTTTGAAAAAAAATTAATACTGACTTGTAGGTAGGATTAATATAAGCTAATTTTTGTAAAAAAAGCATTTTCATAAAAATGTAGATGTCCGTTTCTACTTTGCTGCCATCGATATATACTTATACTTTTGTTATCTACTTTTATAAACTAATTATAAATTATAATTAATAATATCTTTTAAACTTTGGCCCTAATAAGAAAATTCGGTAAGACTGAATTTTGATACTATTAATTAATTACATCGAAGGCCACAGCTGGGTTTAAGCCTCCCCTTGCGCTTGCGCTTATACTTTTCTTATTTTCTTCTTGAATAAAAAATAGTTTTATCTATCAACAAGTCATTATTAAAAAAAAAATACTGAATAAATTTTAATTTTTTGTGTTTATATTTTCAAAATAAATATAATATCAAAAGAAACACAAATAGTTCAAGGGTTGAAAAAAAAGTTACGAAAAACAAAACAGTCTCTCCGACTCGCCAAAAAGTCTAACTAAGATCATTTACCTACCGTGCTTTCTTTACCTGAGGGTCTGGAACGAAAGTAAATGTTAAAAGGAATCGTAAACAACAGAAAACAGGCAGTCAGGGAAGCTCAGTAGCCTTCCACGACTGTATAGTGAATACAGGGAAAAGGTAGCTGGAAAAGTCTAGACAAAGAGGTAAACAATCTTGAAAAAAATAAAATGAACTGGCTGGATAGATTTTCGATTATCCTTGGTCATCTTTTGTACAAGTCGCATAGGAAAGGAAATAAAAAATAAGAGAATAAAACCATCAATATTTTTTTATATGAAAAATATTTATAACTTCTAGCATTTCATGATTTTGACCTATTCTTATTATATATCTCGTGTAGAATTATAATATTGAAGCATTTAAGCTCGAATTGAAAATCCTTACTATTGAAACATTTTAAAAACAATACCGATTCAAAGGGAAACTAATATCAGTTTTTTAGTGCACTACACCTCAAATTACTACCATTGATGTGGAGGCCTCAACGTGACCACGACCACTCTGCCAAGAGTAAAACGACGGAAAAGAAAAAGATACCTGAAAAACCTCCAAAGTCACCTGTATTTCAGTGCAACATAACAACCATAACAGCACGTACCCTAAACAAAAACTTATCCACATTAAATATCTATAAGTGGGCTTATCCAGTAAGTTTATTTCTTTTGGGCCATCACCCGTGCCCTACAGTCCCTCCTACAGTCGGAAGTCTCGATAATGTGATATTCGAAGCCCAAATACGCCTTCTTTGCTTAGCGTGAAAACGCTAGTGGTTTCTCAGGCCGCGGCTGCCGTCGTGGCGTTTGCCGCTTTTTGTTCAACGTCTTTAGAAGAGTGTTTCTTCAAGCATTATTTAGGTATATCCATCTCTTTTTAGAATAATCTCAATTTCAATAATACAATATAATAATTAAAATGTACACAATATAATATTATGTACTTTCTAATATTTTTTACATCATTTTCTTGTCCACTTAATGTCAATGGTAATTATACTACCATGTTTGCACATCTTGGTTTTAAGCAGCTACTTGGTTTAATCCAACTAACAGCTTTTTAAACCCTTTCAGCACAAAAATGGCGATTTTTAAACCGAACCAAAAAATGAATCTTACTGGATAATAATATGCGGTTACATACAAACATAGAACGGTTCAGCCGCGCATTGCGGACAACCTAGTGCGTTGCAGCGCGTTAGGTTAAGTATATTTCTGCTTTATACATCTTTCGAGTTGTTATGATGTTTGCTTCATATTATCTATTTGTTTACCGCGACATAAATGTGGGGAAGAGTATGCTTTACGGAAATAGATTACAGGATGTTTTTGTCTTTAAAAACTTTTTATGTTTCAAAGAAATGTCAACAATTATATAGTTACTTAAGTAGGCGCGAAATGGTACAAAAAGTCTATATCTATGTTTGGAACAATTTGTGTCAAATTCTCGCCTGAAACACTTTTCTCAAATTTTATAAGCAATGTAAACTTAACTCCAAGAAATAAATACTTATTCTTCAGTTTTCTTTGATAACCTCTCCAGACCGACAAAGCTGCGGCCATAGTCCACCTTGAAACATGCTGAAAATAAATATGTCTAATGAAAACCTTTATTTCTATCACAAAATTAAATATTCTTTTCCTCAAATGAGTCTTCATCCGGTCTCATGCAAAGCTTGTTCCTGTAACATAATACGCAGTAGCGTCGTATCGGTGGTACACACTGTTTCCCTGTTTTATCATTCAAGACGTAGACCGCTTGATGCTGACACGCTACACAACTGAGGACTCTACCACCACTTGCTAAAGTAACGAAATGACTCTTGCAGTGTGAAAGAGACACCGCTCTATCGCATGTAGTGCGTTGTCCTGTTTCCACAGGTGTGTCAGCTTTAGTTTTAGAGTTGGTAGAGGGATGTACTTCCTAAAGCTCTTTGAACACATTTATAATGATAGGTTAGATGCTTGAGAACCACACTGCATGTTCATTTTTGAGACTCGTATGTGCATTACAAATGACAGCATTAGTAAGGCATTTGCTTTTTGAAGTGAAACTTCTTTACCGATTTTGGAAAGAAATTTACCGTCACCCGTCACTTTTTTTATCACTACATAGTATAAAACAAAGTCGCTTTTTCTGTCATGTGTCATGTTGTATGTCCCTATGAACGCTTAAATCTTTAAAACTACGCAACGGATTTTGATGCGGTTTTCAACAATAGATAGAGCAATTCTTGAGGAAGGTTTTAGTGTATAATAAGTTTAGGTTTTGTGTAAACTGACAATATTACAACGATATTAGTTAAACATGTCGGAAAAAATTAAGCCATTCGAGAGCTTTCCTCGAGAACGCTGCCAAAACCTTTTGAGTTACAACAAAACTATGTATCGCGGGTTTGTACCTCTTTAATAAATCTACAAAAAAGTCCGCGGTGGTATATGTCTATCTTCCAAGGATAACCCACAATCACGTGTTTTCTTAATACAGTAAAATTATGGGTTATTTACGAACCTATTTTTAACAATACAGTATTAATCCTTATCCAAATAAATAAGTTAGATATATTATACATGTAATATAGAACAAAATTGCCTTTTACACTACACCAAAAAAGTGAATAGGTAATGAGTTATCGT
Source organism: Trichoplusia ni (assembly GCF_003590095.1). Classification (NCBI taxonomy): domain Eukaryota; kingdom Metazoa; phylum Arthropoda; class Insecta; order Lepidoptera; family Noctuidae; genus Trichoplusia; species Trichoplusia ni. Next base: position 13,099,440 of record NC_039480.1, on the reverse strand, counting down.
AATATTAAAATCTCCGCGCGAGAAATTAAAAATCGATGAAACGTAGCGAAGATATCGTTGGCATCTATATACAGTATATACTAATATACTTATACTAATATATAAAGCTGAAGAGTTTGTTTGTTTGTTTGTTTGAACGCGCTAATCTCAGGAACTACTGGTTCAAATTGAAAAAATATTTTTGTGTTGAATAGACCATTCATCGAGAGAGGTTTTAGGCTATATATCATCACGCTGCGACCAATAGGAGCGAAGAAAAAGTCATAACTTATATCTTCTAACCACGCAGACGAAGTCGCGGGCAACAGCTAGTTTCATTATATAACCAAATATTAATATATACCAAAACTGTCTACTACATTCATATCAACTTCCATCAACAATAAGTTGAGTTTTATAGTAGGAGATCAAAATAGGTTGAAACACAAAACAACTCGCAACCTTTCTTAACAATATCTACTACTTCTACCCACCATCAAACAACCGCTCTAATCACACAGCAATGTGCATCATAATATAAACCGTTCTTCAGAACTACTGAAATCTCCCCAACATCGAAGACGTAGATATAGCAGCTTATAACTCACACGACTAAGGCCCAGACGGTGTAACTTGGCTACCAAGTTTGTTCATCAACAAACTACTATTCCATAATACGGTAGCAGACTGGTTGACTACGCAAATGATGTTAGAGCTGTGAAAATTGCTACTTACATTTCGTCCGGAGTTTTCCAAGTTAATAAGGTGCACCTGGCTTAGGCTAACTGGGTACCAAGTATACAGTGCTACACAGAATCGACTGGTGGTGTTTTAAATAAGGTTTTGTTTACGGATATACGAGTTTCTTTGTAATCTCCAGTTGCTATATGAAAAATAGCCTATACGGACGTACCGACTGCACGGATAGCCTTGTGTTTGATGTCACCATTCTAAACCCACTTTGTGTGGTCCATGAATGCTTATCCTGAGTATTTGTGTCTTTGTGCGTGTAATTTGAAAGTTTATTAAACACCAATATTGATGAGGGAGATGTTTTAAAAATGTCTCTGTGAACTTTTGTAGTAGTTCGTGAGATTAAATTTTAGGCAAAGAAAAATGTGTATACAGTGCCAGACACCCCTATTCAATCCCTTTTTCTTGAACATATATTGGAGACATTTATCCCGAACCAAAAAATACTTGTTAAATTTTGAGCTGGTTTATGTAAGTAAACATACTAAAAATGCACACATATTTACATCCTCTCTGAAAACACATTCATGTAACATTTAATATACTGCCAAAGAGCTCCACGAAAAAAAAAACTCTAAATTATCCCCTTCGCTCCTTGAAAATTTTCCCCTCCTTTTGACTAATCCCTAATAAACAACGGAAGTACGTGATATACATAAACAACATACATATCGGTCTCTCTAATAATATTTAAAAGGATCAACAAAAAGCAATACATTTTCATCAAGGTAATCCGGTTTGCAGAAGTCAGCTGGTCTCGCCTCGTTACGACATTCACGGTGCATAATCTAATATACTCTATAATATACGCCGCTGATCACAAGTTTATTAAGTTCTGCTATTCTGATACATGGGTAAACATCTAGTGTCATGAAAAACGGAAGGGTTATGTTTTTTTAGGATATTGTAAGTTAGGTGAAAAATGTATTTATTGACGTTGCTTTTTTACTGCTGCACTGACTTAATGGTAAAAGGAAGATATGAAAGATTTTCAAATAGAGGTTTTGTAAACAAAATTTAAAATCACTTGGACTGATTTTGCACGAAAGCATTTAAATACGTAATGACAAAAATATCTGAATAAAAAACCTCAATTGTCCGAAAATCAAAATTCAAGCATGTCAAAACTTGCGTAGACTTATTGGCTTGACACTCAAAAAATATTAAAATAAGTATTTAAATGATTGGTCAATTGTTGAATCTAGCCATTCAAGTATGACTGATGAAGTGAATTGTATTAACAGGCAATACAGGTTAATGAAATACTCACAAAACTATTATTATTGAAAATCACAAAACCACACAAGCATTACTAATAACCTGCCCAGTACCAAGAGTTATTAAAGCATTACTGCTATCATTGTGGAAGCAAGATGGCAATAGACTCCGCGTAGTGCCATCTCACTTTTACAATAGCAGCAACAGACTATGTTAAGCGTGCCGTAAAATGATTGTCAAAATTACAGAAATGAATTAAACATGCAATTCCATGTTGGAATATTTTAATTCATTCAGTTTCTGACGCAAAGAATGATCTTATTTTGTTAAACAAAAACAATACATATATAACAATACTTCAAGAAATCCATTTCTCAAAAACTATTTTAAGACTTAGAAAACTATATTTTTCGTACTTACGAGTACATGTAATTCGTCGCACTCATTATTTCTGCCAAAAGCTTATTTACTGTCTACAAAGATATTATTGTAGATAAAAATTTGGATGTTACCTGCAGTAGATACAACGTATCCTCCTAATACGATACCATCGACATACCGGCACTTAATATGTAAACAGTGAATACCTTACGGATTGAGATGGAAATATTGTCGCGTGATGTAGGTTGACATAACATGATAGATGATCGAAATCCTTCGGAATATTTTTCCCGATAGGGGGATACGTCTACGGTCAATATTGGTTTTTAAAATGGCAGCGTTGATGTGTTCCGGACCATGAAGTGCCTCATTTTGGATGATAATGGATTTAAGATTATATTCTTGGGGGGCTTCGTTGCTGTTAATATAAGAGGGTCATACATTTGGTAGGATTTCTTTAATTTCTTTTTCTCGTCGTATATTTTGAAAGTCCTTAGGTATTTGGCTATTGTGATCAATATATATTACAAACTGTCTTTTGTAACCTGTCTTTTATATTATAGCCTAAGTATGATCCCACAGCTCCCACAGCCACAGCTACGTCTACGTACGTTTTGCAATTCCTGGTCCCGCATATCTGACCGGATCATCACAATCTACGCCACGGTCGATAATTACTTTAGTAAAACATATAAAATGGTCAAATTCGAAACGACTCTTCACCTTTACGAAATTAATATAGATTCACAAAACCAAACACTCTTTCAAAAACTATTTCATACCATTCCTTGTACAATAAACCATGCATTCTCAATTTACAACGATCTTACAAAAGTGGAATCTGTCTGTACTAGTGTTCTATTTATTCAGCTTTATAAACCGACCCATTCTATATACCTACAAGTACGAGTCCGTCTAAAAATGAACATCCAGCCGTTCGGTATGTTTGTTTAGGCTGGCTGCTCATTTTTTACAAGGAACAAGTGTATTTGAAAATCCAGTTACCAGTTTATTATTTCGTTCTACGTAAAATTGTCTTGACGATTTTTTCAGGTGTTTGATCAATTTAAGATATTCGTAGCTTTTTTTTTATTCTAAATTTAGATTCTGTTCAAGATTTTCCTGAACCTCTTTAAGATGATATGAAAATAAAACGAGATTGCGACTATCCCATAGATGGTAAGACCGTTATTATCCTATCAGCACGAGTAATTTATTCATGCTATTTTCTTAAAACAAAAACCTTATCCACTAATTTTGGACAATTCTAAGTCACTTATTTACCTATCTCCATCAAAAAACGAATAACAACATATTAATGCCTTTAGCACCAACTTAAGATATTTCATTAAGACTAAATGCCTGTTTATAACACGTTCACAAGAATTTTCTCAGTAATGCAAGTAATAAGTAGTCGTCAGACTTGACCCGCGGCTTGTAAGCTGAACAACTTCCAAACTTCCCTCGTAAAACGTACAAACGCGTTTCGAAGGCAAAAAAAATCTCGCAAAAAAGGTTTTAGCCCTAGAACCTTAGATAATAATACCGTAGAATGAAATTTTGCCAAATTCTGGGCAACTTAACTCGCTTTTTTACGTCAGACCCTCGTGTATTGAAAACATAAGTAGAACGAATGGAACCAAATCGGGTAATGATTTTTGAAGATTGCGTACTTACGTTAAGGTGGCTTGCAAAAAAGGCGAGAACCGTGATTCGAATATATCCGAGTTCGGGTTACATTCGAACAATCATAAAGGACTTTATCAAGAAACCCAAGCGTTTCTATGCAGTACAGAATCGTAATAGTAAAAATTTAAAGAGGAAAATCAGTTTACGATTATTTGGGCAGTTTTGTATATATGGAGCGCATATTTGGATTAAAGGTGAGCTTACTTAGACGACCTGCGAGAAAATTGTACAAGTTTCGAAAGAAAAAAAACCTCAGCTTTTTTCTTTGTCCAAAATGATATTTGCACAAACGATACGTTATATCTGACTGATATCGTGTACGTTTTGTTACTTGTCTACTATATCTGCTGTAATAGGATACGTCTGCTTCAGTGAAGAAAAGTGCTGATGATTGACTATAAAATGTGATTCAATTGATAGTAATATGACCTTGACGATACAAGTAATTTAAGTCCTTATAACAAGAAAATAAGGTTCATGTTCGAAATCATAGCTCAGACAATTTTTTCTCTAGAAAACTATAAGTTGGTTCTCATTTTCTTTATGACAAGTTAGTAAATAAATCGATCTCTTTTAAATTTCTCTACACCCTTCTCTTTTACTGCCTATTCTTTCTTATCCTATTTCCTAGCCTATTCTTTTGTTCTTTAGTTGATTTAATTGACTGTTAAACTATTCTTCGCATGTCAGAAAACTTAGTACCTTTCAGAAAGGAATATGGAAAAATTATAAAAATCTTTTTACTGTTTTATACGACGTAATATGTATATATCAATAGCAAGAATATTTATTATGCTTTATAAAGAGTCAAGCTTAGTTTTAAGTTAACTTAATCGTCAGAAAGAACTCGTTGTATGTAGCCTATTTCTTCTAGCCTAGTTCTACATAGCCTTTTTGTTATTAAAAATTTACGTACGTTTATAATTACGACACACGCTCACCCATACCTACATAACCAATAGTTTTCACACCCCTTCACGTCTAACTAACAAAAGACACACCGCGGTAACTATAGTCATTACGTAGTACATTAAGATGGCGTTGACGATAATAATATATGGGAAATGGAGCCAGAACTTATCGCTCCATAGATGTGCCGTTGTCATCCCATTCAAATATGATTGACACTTCGTTTAACTAGGCCGGATCAAAGATTAGAGGAAGCGGGAAAAACTTCGATAATCATTATTTGCTTGAGTCGTAATTTGAATATTCTCCCATTTTGAATTATATAATTAACGTATACGCAATTTATTTGTATCTTTACTTCATTTACCAAACTAAGGTATAATTAAATGTAATAAAAGTAAATAGCTGGATGAATCACTTCAAATGGACAAAGGAGCCACAAAAAAGAGACAATTAAGAAGAGACAATTAGAAAATAGCTTAAGGTAGCTTTCAAGTAACTTTCTGTTTTGTTTGCAGAATCTCCAAAATATAAACGCTTAATCTCAACTTGTCATAGACGTTGCAGGACAAAGACACAATTAAATAAAAACATGTTTAAAACCTCTTATAATGCCACTAGGCTTCCTTTGATCCAAGACCTTTTCACAATACAAAATAAACACTTACTGCAAGAAGTATACGATTTGGAATACCTACGCTTTCAAATTTCCATCCGTTCAAAAAAAACACTGAAGATGAATCAATTCCTATAGACAACGGAAACTGATAAATTATTCCACTTGTCTATCTAAAAAGTCTTCAATAGTAACTGTTTTCGGATTCGAAACTTTCATCATTTTAAAGTCTTTCTCGACGCAATTCAATCATACTTTCTTTCCGTCTAGCGTCACTTTTCCTTAAATAACCTTTGAAGATAGAATTAAGAAAGTCTTTTAAAAGAAAACATAAGAGGACGACAGAAAAGAGATTTGTGCATCTGGTGAACCAAATGTTTACCGTGACGTATTAGAAGAACAGTATGCAGGCAAAGTGACATAAACTTTAACAGAATGTTAATGGGCGTGAAGAAGGGTCGACAAGAAGATCCATAAGGCACTATTTAAAATAACAATAAATTCAAAATTTGGTATAGTCAGAAACAACAAAACAGGAAAAAACGGCCACAAAAAACAGTAAATAAGTCATAGTAAAGCTTCGAGGACAGACACTGCTTACACTGTGGAAGTAAGACAGCACACTCCACAATATATAGCGATGTCCCGCTCCCACAACTGCAACCATCTTCAGGAAATGTTGGTAACTCAGGTTGTTCTCGATGCCAAAAGATACTTAAATGAGATTAGTTAAATGAAACCTTTCCTCGAATGCGGTCCATGCGAGCATGCGAGTGGCAGTTGAATTAGCATGCAATTTTCCATATTCCGAACCCATATAACCCGTTACCTGCAGCCGTTCGTTCTATTCGGATAAGCGGATGATTTGATGAACACGTTTAAATTATTTTTAGTACAAATATTACTTTGTGTTATAATAAAATTAAGTCTAAAATGATAAAGCTGAATAGTTTTCATCTATAGCAGATAGTGTGTACACGAATGTAAATTTTGACTTTGAATTGAGTAGATCGAGAAAAAAATATATTTTGAAATGTCAAATCAGATTTTTTTATCTAGCTCACTGTGTCCCACTGCTGGACAAATCCTTCCAAGATTCTCTATCCTGGGCCACATGGAGGGCCTACGCGGTAAGAGTTTAAGTCAGAATAAAAGACAATAAAATTATAATTTAAATAAAAGACGTAAGAAGTCAACCACAATTAATAATTAGATGAAATGAGTTGAACATCTTTTAGTACTTTCAACTGTAATTATGATCTTGTTACAATCCATGATTAATTTCTCTTATCTTTAAAATTTAATTTAACCTGTATAATAACTAGGTCGCAATTAATTATCTAGGTGTAATAACCCTTAGGTACCTGAATAAGTTATCACCTAAATAAGGTTTTTGGGATGAACCATCCCTAAAATAGTCCTAGCAATAACTTTCTAGGATTACTATTATTTTGGCCAACAATGATGATTATATTGATCTGTAAATCTCTTTGGTAAAGATACCAGTTAGATATCATTTCTTCAATAGATTTTTTCCAATACTAGCCGTTGCCCGCGGGCCCGACCGCTACAAATTGAAAATGATGGAAACGTAAAATCGGGATAATAAACTATCCTATGTGTTAATCTTGAATATAAATTATCTGTGTATCAAGTTTGGTCTAAATCCGTTCAGTGGTTTTTGCGTAAAAAAAGAACAAACATCCAAACATCCAGACATACAAGCTTTATAATATTAGATGGATCAATTATATCAAATAGATACAACTTAACAACAGTGCATTCATTGAAATAAACTTTTAACATCTCTATAAGTCGATAACATTATTTTTACAGCATAATTTTTCGTATGAAAACGGGCAAAAGAACTTTGAAGAAACTTCGAAGAACTTTTTTCAGTCTACTACATTTTACAAAGAATTTCTGAAACATAAAATCTTAGCTCAGTGCCAGGTATTGCTTTATTATTATAGCGGCATTAGAAATCATCTATCTGTCACGGTTTGTGTGATTCAAAACTGGTGTCAGACGGCTAGACAGAGGTAGAACTGACAGACGGACAGTAGGTAATAGAGTTTCGCTTTTACCTTCTGGGTTCGTAACCCTAGTAAAATCCATAACGCTCATATAACTTCCAACAGACGACGGCTACCTTTGCAAGAAGTAGTCTATGCTATCAAAATTAATTTATCAGTATTGGTTGTTCAGGTGTTCAAGTGTAGTGTATTTAACAAATATATTAGTTTACGTACTCATATCATGTATCAGGATTTATCTACTTTGTTGGAAAATTAACACATATTATGTTTTTTTCGTGCCTGAATGATACAGCTAACTGGCCCGCTTCTCCAGACTCTGGTAGGTCCGAAACTAGTCTAGCAATCCCGATAAATACGTGCGAGTAAACCGTTGTAGCATTAAAACATAGTTTGTTCCTGACCTGGTTCAAACATGACGGGAGATATAAGCCTTCGTGCAGGTTCACAGTTGGATGTAATGCCTCCAAAGTAGGCTTTGCAACTGTACTGCACCACGCTTATGCGAAATTCAGTGGTTGCCCAGATTTATCGGGATTATAAAGCAGGTTTGAGAATGGATTTACTAGGGCGATACATGAAAGTATTTTGTAAATGAGATATATCAACATTTAGAAAAACCTTTTTGGTGTCGTAACTTAATTATTTCAGCATTTGTTGCTAAAATGGATGGTTTTTGGTAAATACTTTGTATGTAATTTTAAGTTGTGAGACATAAATTGATATTCCTACCTACCAATACGACATTTTTTCCCTACAAAAGATACTTTCTCCTAATCTGTAAGATATAATTGTACTTTCATTATACTTAATATTAAGTACCTATAAGATAACCAGCCGGAGGAGGTTCCGTAAAAAATAGGCTAAAGGTAAACTAATTAATAACAATCTGTTTGTTGCTATAGCAGCAACAGAAATACATCGCAATCCAAATTTCAACAGTCTAGAGACAAGTCCCACGGTTCATAACATACAAGCCTGATAACAGACAGATGGACAAACAGCGGGGCCTTAGTTATATTATTCCGTTTTAACATTTGCTTACAGAACCCTAAGACCATAAATACGAAATATTATTCTTTTTATATTTTCGATAAATAGACGGACATTTCGAGTCAAAGGCCACTACTTAACACCACTCAACGAAAGCTATACTTAGACAAACCACTTCATATCACGTACACACAAATAGATAGATCAATAAGAAACTTGAGTATTATTAACTTGGTAATATGAATAACCTACTTACGTAGGGGTGAGGTTAATGCGGGTGTGGAAACAAGACAGCGCTCTACGACGTGTATTGCTATCTCGCTTACACCCACACTAATATGACTATATGATTTGAGGTGATGGTAGGCCCGCTGGCTATTTAGTTAGCGTGAGGTTATTTAATCCCACGTAAAAAGAGGAGCTTAGGGGAGAAGTTTTTTAGGTTTTTTTATTAAGCTCTTACATGAATCATTGCGACCCTTTAAAACCAGAAAGATTAATTATCTAATGACGCTGTCAGTGAAAATACAAACCAACAACTTAATACGTAAAATACGATAGATTTTAAGAATCTAAGAACTAGCTGCTGCCCGCGATTTCGTCCCCGTGGGTAGAAGATATAAGTTATGATTTAGGTATACCTGCCCGGTTTTTTTTCACATTTTCCATTATATCTTAGCTACTATTAGTCGCAGCGTGATGGTTCATAGCCTAAAGCCTTCCTCGATGAATTGTCTATTCAATTTGGACCAGTAGTTCCTGAGATTAGCGCGTTCAAATAAAGAAACAAACAAATTCTTCAGCTTTATATATTAGTATAGATTCCAATTAGGGGTAGAGATATCACAAACAGTCGCTTCTAAACATGTATTTGTATACGCATACCAAAAACCGATAACATTATTTATTAATCTTATTAAAACTTGTAATTTCAATATTCATTTGTTAAGTGCTTACATTTTTTAAATAATAAATCCTGAATTCTGTGTTTAAAACTATACTTTCATCTAAACGTTTTTACAGAATGTTCCAGCAGAATCTGCTTAGGAAAGATACCAGAGTACCATTGAGCACACATTACCACCGTGCGTCATACATCAACTAGTCCAATAGCAATATTGCAGCTGACGATCGATGTTATCGCCTAATGAAATGCAAACGCACAGAGGCTTCCTTATTGGGTCTCATTAATCTTTGGTGGCTTCACTTTTTCAAAGGCTCTAACAATTTGTCTGAACATTTGTCATGATTCTCCAGTTTTTCCTTGTTTGCTAGCTCTCTTTATTATTTGGGCAATGACGTGAGAAAGTGGAGCGAGTGTTAATAACACACTCGAGAACGGTTTTTAGGGAGTTGTGTATGAGTTGGGGTTTTATACCCCGAGCTTTGTTTTGCTCTAATATAATACAGCGTAATTCAAAGTGCTAAAAATATTAATTGATGTTAAAATTTTCACAGACGATGTACCTGTTTCTGTAACCGCTATAACATATGTAGGTCGATATTTAGTTCATTCATGAATCTATTGGATGATAAATTTGTTTGGCTAATTTCTTTTCTTCACTGCTTGTCCGATTCGCACTTAATTGGTTTTTAATTTGTGAATCATTACGTAGTAAGAAAGTGGTATACTTTATTTACTATAACGGCTTTACAAAACCTATTTCCACGAAGAGACTTTGGTATAGGAATCAAAATAACAATATCGCTTGTAATTTAATATTAAATCACGATTCATTAAAACAGGAAGTTACAGTGAACTACGTAGGTATACACAGATCTAAATTCAAGCTATTGTCACGGAAAGTTTGCCCGCGTTTCTGTGGGTAAACGTGAAATTCGTCAACACAATGCTGTTGTATCTTCAACGATGTAAATAGCTGGGTATGTAACAATGAAATACCTTTGTCTGTGAATCAGACAGCGCCCCTCTTCACAGCCCACTCGCTAATGAAACCATATTTTACGCTCAATAAGTCCCTTCAACAACTTTGAAGGAAAATTTAAATATTTTTCATGAAATTTTTATTTTATTTTTCCAGGTTTTTGATTGCAGTTGCCACTGGTTTTAGAACGGACTGAAAGAACTAAGATTTTAAAGAAGAGAAAAATCTTTTGAATTTTTTGTTCGTCGTCGACTTTAGTTTACTTTAAACCTTTTGGTTTTATTTTATACGTCGATGTTTGCTTTTGTTAAAATGTCTTGAATAGAAACCCTTTTTGAAATAATATACTATTTAACTGTCTAGTCTCATCGGAAGTTAACACCTACAAACAATAAACGTCAAAATCACAAACAAGCATTCACTTTTAATCGTTCAATTTACAAATCAGATTAATTAATTTCCCAACTGTCATACTTAAAACATCATTAAAAATGTATTATACATATGAAATAATATTGTTAAAATTATTATCACATTATCGCCTATAGGGGAGGATGGTGGCTTTGCACTGTGAGAGTAATTAAACATCAATCAAGTGTTGCGGCTAGATACACCCTGTACACACACACTCACATACAGGGTGTGTACAAACCTTGTGGATATTGGGAATGCTTTGATTTTGTGCTATCTATTAACCTCTCAATGCCCAATCGAACTCGTCCTTTATGTATCTGCCTTGGTTCTGGTTTACTGTATCTGATGAATTTCGTTGTGGTTTTGTAGTCTGTCAATTGTTTTAGTGGCGAGCTTAAAGGCACAAAATAAACTTTATAGGATGCGAGAATGTTGTAAGAGTAGCTATTCATTGCGAAGTCGCGGAACTCTTATTAGACGTGATATATCATCGCCGGCAATGTATTCTAATTAGCACGATATTTCTCGCTTCATTGATTATCTCTATTAAAAAAGAAATGATGCCAATCGATCAGAAATATTGGAGGAAAAATTTAGTTAAAATATACCTTTCTCTAAAGGATGGTTTCATAAAAAAAACACATTTGGTACCTTGATTTATTTCTAAAACTTATAGTGTTTATTTACACTTACATTAGTAAAACACAAATTTTTTTAAAAAAAATTCTGTCTTACTTTCTGATTAATTAACTAGGATTAGGGCCACACTTTCTCAAATTACATAAAACCTTAATCAGTTTGGTCTAAAAACATTAAAAAATAAAGCTTGGTATGTTCCTGCAGGCTAAGAAAAACTACAAACGAAAAATAGCACATCTTTCGCCTTCCTTGCCTCAGTCTTAAAACGTGCATTGCTAACTAATTGCTAATTAAAATAGTCCACGGATACAAATTTTAAGATATATTTTTAGTAAGTTTTGACTGAATAATTTAGTTTTAAAATAATTATTTTCATCAATTTAGATACAAATACATATTTACCCAAGTTATTTAAGAATTCATTTATGTTTTCAAATTGAAACTTTCAATATTTCGAATTGCTATGAATTTCAATTGAATCTATAACAAATCTTGAAGTACGATTAATTAGTGAAATCAGTCATTAGATTCTAGCCATCTAAAGTTATATGAATACAAGTAAAGTTAGGTTCGTAGAAGTTCTAGTACGGTCATCAACAAAGGTTGAACCACAATCAGATTTAAACAACTTACATAAGTTCTGAAAAATTCAACAAGATATTGCTGTGTTACCAGCAAATAAAATAGCATTCCATTTAAAGTATAGTTCAAATGCGCTCAATTTCTGTTACTAAATGTCAAGGAAAATATCTGGTATTTTCAACAGCAAAAGATGATGAACCAGAGTTCGAATCAAAACAGTGTGGGGTCGAAGTGATTCAAAACAAAGTACGAGCTAGAACCAGCTAAAACAGCAGTTTAAATAAAAACTCCGTGCATAGCCACTGAATTTCTTATTCTAATTCTCTATTGACTAACGGCCGCTTTCTATATTTGATCCCGAATCTAAGATTCCGATCAATCCAGATTTTTCTCAATCCCTCGATTGAGCTTGAATCTGCATTTCTTTAATCGATCTCGTCTCGAAATCTATCGAAAAAAAACGGATAGATCGCCCTGCTAAACGTTTTGTTTTACGCATGTGCCGAAAAAGTACTTCAGCGATTATTAATGTGTAAAATGGTGGCTATTTTCTTAAAGCTTATCTATTTTATGTATAATCACTAGAAATTGCACAAAATACAAAAATAAAAGATTGGGAAGTCGTAGCGGTAAATACTATAATTCTACCTGAAAATTAGAAAAAGCATAAACGACAATAATCGTTTATTGATGAGCAACGGAACGTCAGTCAATCGAAAAGTTGTCAGTCAGTTTGACATTAACATAATATATTTTAAAATCGCAAGTTTATTTGTTGTTTGTTTTTCCGATGTCTTAGCTATAGAATAGAATACAGCGGTAATATTCGAGCGCATTCAGAATAAGTTCACGCGCCATCTGTACAAGAAACTGTATGGGGAGTATCCGTTCTACCTACTCATGGATCCCACTCTGTTTGTTCTGAGCATGGTTGGCAATGATCAACTGTATATGAGACGGGAGTTTGCACTGGTCGTCTTCTTGGTGAAGGTGCTTCGTGGAGTGGAGAATCACCCGGAAGTATTGCAGTGCTTGAGCGTGTGTACCGGACCGCTTCGTGTGGCGGCGGCGAAGCCCGCACCTACAGCGAGAACAAATTTGCTCGCCAAAGCACCTCTTACAAGAGCTCTCCACACCACCAACTTCTTCAAAATCAGACTGACGTGTTTATGTGTTTTTAATAATGTAATGTGTTGCAATTTTTGTTTAGTTTAAGTTCTAAGTTGTCGCATTAGGGTAAACCCTGTAATGAAACTTCATGGTTTTAAATAAATAAATCAAAACGAGAATATTATAATCGTTATCTATTGATTCCAGTATTACAGATATTGGTAAAAGTGTACTTAGTACACAAAAACTATAATACCGAAAGAAAAAAGTTTAAGCGTCCGCTGGTCTTTAGCTTAAATCCTTGACCCCCGTTTACAAGTAAAGTGCAGAAAAAAAAACAGCCACTCGATACATCACAATCACAATTACAAATTTGAGGACAGATTTTGTTCGTCGTCGCTGTCACTACTATCCCAGTCCGATAGCTGAGCTAATACTTCAAGATCGCTATCACTATCACTTGAAAATATTTCCATTTTCAGAGATTTCTCAGTACAATCCGTAAAAAAATGGGGATCGCGATTATAGATCAAAAATGTCAAAAATCGATTTGTCAAAACCAGAGATCGGTTATAGAAAACGCATAACTGTCACTTTCATACAAATACCAATCTAAAATCTCGATCCGCCCTCCCAAAGATAGATTGAAGAAAAAGATCGACAAAACGATCCATGGATCGGTTATAGAAACACTAAAAGTTGAAAATGGATTCAAATGTCAATCTCGATCCGTAAATTAGGGATTGAGATCGAATATAGAAAGCGGCCGTAAGTCTACTATTGACTGTACTTATGAACTGAATTTCTGTTGCTGACTGTACTCAAGACTCACTACTTTCAATGCCTTCATTAGGTGACGTGATACTCTTATCAGGAGTTACTAAGGACGGTATAAAGAATTTCCCACTTTATGGAAACTGAAAAACGAAGACTTTTCGTCGCGCGATACCAAGGTAATGAGCTCATGATTAAGAAGTTCGTTTGATCCTTAAACTATTCTTAAAAAACTCTTAAAATCCTCATCAAGTTAGACAAGCTACGTAACATCTGTACATAACCCTTCGTTGACACTTTGAAATAACTAGTCAAGTGCAAATTCGACTCAAGACACCGAGGTTAAAGTAAAAAAATGACTGTAACTATCAGAGTTCATGAGATCTTCCTGATGACAGACGGATGGACAACGGTGCCACTATAATGAGGTTCCGTTTTTACCCTTCACAGAACCATAAAAAGTGTATACGACTAATGCCTTATTTCAGTATTTCAGTCCTGACATCAAATAGGTCTACTTTACATTGGCTGCGGGTGTTTGCAAGGGTTACAAATTGTATAATTATTCACTGGCATTGTCCACCCTGCGTCGATAATCGCATGCTGACCCGGTGCTTTGTGGGCACTTGTGCAAAATAGCCCGGAAAACGAAACCAGACGCCCGATATATTACCGTTCACTTGCCGTTCAATTGTTTTGCTGTCGTCACAATTGCACTATTATTTATGTTTGGAAGTTAACTACCGAAATATCAAGTAGCGAAGTACTGGTAGCACAGACACTGCAATGTGTCAAGTCACGTTTATTTATTGTTGCAGTGTTTATAGATTTTAGTGCTTTAAAATTGATGTTTGTATTGTTTGCAATTTGAACGAAGACTTTTGAGGTGGTATACTTTAGTGTAATTTAAAAGTGGTGTTATGAGTGTATTCATCATTTTTTATTCGATGCTTTAAAACGGGTTTGTTTTAAATATTTGTCAACCTGGAAGAAACGGCCTATCCTATTCTAGCTAATGTTCTAAACACCTGAAATGTGTTTAGCAGGTGTAATTTTTTAATTAAAAAGTTTTTTCTACCATACAGATTTCTGAGTAGAACTATTCGGCCAAAACGTTCATTTATTTCTAGTTCATCTAAATATAACAAAACCCCTTACATTAGCCGGCAATCTTTAATAAAAATACTCTTTTATATAAAGTTCGTTAATCATTCTGGCACGACTTCCCCAGCAACATATGTTTTTGTATAATAATGATGTAATATTATAACTTTCCCCCAAGACTCGGTATTTACAGGTGAGATTGATGAGATTTGCGAGAACTTTCAGAGTGTAGTATAATGATAGATGGTGTGCTATTAACTGCTTGATTTTCGGTTTGCGCACCGAGCTGTTGATTTTGATTAGCCTAAGGATACATACCTATGTATACTTAACATAGTCGTTTTGTAATGTTCTTAAAAAGTAGTTATAGCTTTTTTATCGTATGATTGATGTTCATGATTTCGTTCGTATCTTCCTGAATAAGAGAAAAGCTAGAAAAATATCTTTATAGGAGCAAACCGAGGTTACTTGTTACTTGTGTACCTATTGGAAACAGAAGCAGTATCAAATACATGCGATATCAACCACTATAATATACAATATCGATTGAATACGAATGAGGTTTGATTACTTTGTCATTTAGCAATTTGAAAATGGAAAAACTGAATAATGATCGATGGTACTTTCAATAGATTTAAAAGAAAAGTTTGGTGTTTATAGCTTGGTGTTAGGTTATTTAATTTTAGTAGCGGGCTTTGACGTTACTAGATTATATTTTGCTAGCTTCAAGGACCCGTAGAAGTGACTTACCTTTATAGTATGATCAACAAAATAACATCCTGATCAGACATTTAAAAGCAATTAGGTCGACATTTGCATAAATATTTTCCGTGGAGATGTCCATGGTAACGAAACTGTTATCCGTTGCAAAATGATTTGGATTATTAAAACGTTTTAAGTTAGACAGCAATGTTAAGGGGGAAGTCGTTGCTGTTTTGGCGGTAATTACCAAAATAAGTATCGAACTTCGTCATGATTCAATTTCGTCACTTGTACACGTTTATTGTAATGTAACAATGACGCTAGAATTAAAATAAACACATTGTAAATTCAGGCTTTGTTACAAAATAGAACGTTAATCAAGGAACAGTAGCGTTTCATAATAATCCATTAGATTAACCCACAAAGCTAATAACAAACGTATTCTATTATCATTTTGAAATGCTACTACGATTGCAACAATCCTGTCCATATGCGAACTCAAAGGGAACTATTTAGCTGACACAAACGGCTGTATCATTACCTCTCACAGAAACGTAAACATTGAGTGTTTTCATAACAAATGACGTCACATGTCACGTCAATGTATGAGAGATAATATATTATTGTAATTGTAACTAGGTTTTAATTGCGAGTTATTTTGGTAAAACTATGACGTTTGGATGTAGGTACGTAAGTACTTGAATGAAAAATTACACGAATGCTCTAAAAACAGAAATCTCGCTCCCTTAATGTTTCGTATTTATCCATATAAACAGAACCGTATTCTAAGGCTGACTCTGTCCGTCACCAAGCTTTTTCCTATAAACCGTAACAGGTAAACAGTTTAGCTTATTCATTATATTTATTACATTCTGGCCTTGGCCCCCCAAAATTCAATTTTATTGCATTGATATTACGAAAAAATAAATTCACTCCTCAACCACTGTTAAAGAGTCCTCGAAATCTAAAAAGACGAACTAATGAACCACAAAACAGAAGAAAGTAACATTAATATCGGCAGACAACTTTTGTCTCTTCAAACAAAAGACTAGCATTAAACTTTCATTCTATCCGAGAGAGATACGTAACAAATAAGTCACCCGCAAAAAATCACAAAAGGAAAGTTTTTTCGTAGAAAACTTTACCCATATAACATTACATGAACGGCCGACCACACAAGTATGAATTAAAGAAAATTGAAAAGAGACCTTATCTTCACTGAAATAAAGACTTGTTGTCATAATGTTAAGAGTAATGGATGATTGATTGTACATTGTTATTGAAGACGGTAAGTAATAGTTTTTGATTCATATGTTGTGTACAAAAGTACAATATTAAATGTTGTCAAGTATATATTTCGTCTGTAGCAATATATAACAGAAGAATTTAGTGTGAGGGCAGAGAACCGAGCTACGATAACAACTGCAATTTCTGCAATTAGGTTCGTCTAACGTTTGAAAAAGAAATTTAACAGTCCAATTCTTGAGCAAGATCACTAGTTATTTGGTATATTACTTGCTTTGAGACAAAGAAAAACAAGTGAAAACACGAACAGTTTCATATAAAATGTTATGATATTGGATAACGTCTCCTAAAAGTAAAACCTATACATGACATAACCTTTTAGTACGCGTAACGCCTCCGCAAAAGGCTTTGTATAAAGCCTGTTTTATTCCAAATCAAATCATGCGTATTGTATATATACAACACAATACAAATACTTACATAATATTATGTTTAGGTAAAGCTTGTGACTGTAGTCTACCTATGTCGTCGTCTCTTTAGTGTTAATAATAGCCTAATAGTGTAATTATCGGAGTGCTAAGTCAAAGGTCGTAAGTACGAGTCCCGACACACAACTGTGCATGAAAATAGTACAAGTTTTAATTGTTAAATGAAAATATTGTAAGAAAACCTGATTATAGGATAACTACACCTGATAATTTTGGGTGTGTTATACAGAGGTGTGCCACGCAAGAGGTCTACGGGCTTAAGCTGTGATGCTAGGTTGCACATATACAAAGAAAAACGCTTTAAAATCTAATGAAAAACGGTTTTGGTACGTCTAGTAACTTCAAAACATTTTGTTCGTTTCCGCCTTTATATCCAAACCGCTAAACCGATTTTAGAGATATTTCAATTTGTACTCTATAAAGCACAAACGCAACATATATATTTAGTTAACGGATACCTACGGAAAGTAATCGCCAATAAAGCTAAACAAAATGCTTAAATTAGAAAAAGGTGTTATTAATATCAATCTTAATTGAAACAGCAAACAAAACTGTGACACAATATACCTGTATACACGAGTAAGGCTTGCCATTTATCAGAGGAACTAATTACAATCATTAATTCTTATATAAGATATCCTACGCCGTTACTAAGCTATTTCAAAGAGACCTACCACTGCGTCTTAATGTACGGCTATCGTTTTGAAAGTGAGACAGCACTACTGGATGTCGAGCGATGTCTCTTTTCCACAAAGGCGATAGCCAGCTTTATGGAGAGGTGGTAGGCTGTCAGTGTTTAATTAAAGCCTTATTACGCACCTACCTATTAATTAAGATAGGGTTATAACATAATGTAAACTAACCCTTGTCTAATGTCTAACTAGCTCTGAAAGTATGAATAAATGTTATAGCTTGATTTAGGTCTATAAAACGTAACTAAGGTATTTTTTAATACATTTAATTCAGCCTTAAAATATTTTTTACGTTTCCACCTTTTCTCCATGTCTAATATGAGTACGATGTATCTGTCCATACTCTCTCGTTCTTTGTTTGAAGGAGTTTTTGCATGTGACTTTAACGAATTACTACAGACTTAATACTAAATAGTTATGTGATTTTAGAAGTCGGAGACTATATTGTACTTTAATGTCAATCTATATCTATACTAATATATAAAGCTGAAGAGTTTGTTTGTTTGTTTGGTTGAACGCGCTAATCTCAGGAACTACTGGTCCAAATTGAAAAATTCTTTTTGTGTTGAATAGACCATTCATCGAGGAAGGCTTTAGGCTATAAACCATCACGCTGCGACTAATAGGAGCTAAGATACAATGGCAAATGTGAAAAAAAAACCGGGCTGGTATACATGAATCATAACTTATATCTTCTACCCACGGGGACGAAGTCGCGGGCAACAGCTAGTAAGAAATAAAATACGTTTTATAACAACACATTGCACTCAAACATCGTTCAAACAAGTTTATTCCTCCCGTTACACACGACACAATATATTATAAACCTTTCAGTCGCCTGGTACTAGATAAATTCTCAGCGAGTAAACGTTATATTCATAGAGTACAAGCCAAACAGAAAATAGATGGGAAGCATGTTATTTGTCACGATTGTCTGCAATAGAACCACTGCAATAGATCGGGTAAACAGCTATGTTTGTAAACAACTTCTATAAAGTGTTTTCAATTGTTTAAAATGGTTGATGTGTTAATAAATATTTATGTTTTAAATACAGTTCAAACTTTGGCGAAAGTCATTTCGTAAATTGTTCATTGATAGTTAGCCGATTAAGATTCACAATACTAAGTGTCAGTTTAAAATAAAATTAATGTCTTGTAAAATTATAACATATACAACGATGTCACAGAACAAAACTTTATTTGTTTACTTTAAAATGATCTTTTGAAACCTTTGCGCTTTATTTAATAGTATTCACAATGCGCTCTTGTTTCAAGAAATACATTAGAACAAAGTCACTTAACACCAGCTAATTAACCACTTTCGAGAACTATATACATATGCAACTATCAATCTCTATAGCAATCGATTCATCTCGCGAATATCGCTCACATACTCGCTACTAGTTCTCAGTTCACCGCAACAACTCTCAATCGAATATAGTTAGCTTGCCACACGATGATACTTAATTACAACCGATCGTAGGTTGGATTCATTCAGGAATTATATTAGACTTACGAAAACATATGTGGTGATATAGAACTAACGTCGAAGATTTGTTAATGATATCTGAGGTTCTTAATTTAGAATTAAGAGTGAGTCGTCAGGTTTTATTGTGGTGGAAATGAAATCAACACAACTCAGCCATGCAAGGTCATGCAAGGTCACTTAGTCCTTGGACATATTATGCCTTTTTAGGATGTACCCTTAAATTCAAAACGGAACCCTATCACTAAGGCTACGCTGTCTATCAGTCCGCCCGACCTTCCGTTACTAGCCTCTATTTCAAAAGTCGTCATAGCTAGACGATTGAAATATTCACAGCATGATGAACTTTAGTTCTGACAATCATACATTTGCTTTGTGATAAAAGACGTTGTTGGTACCCACTATTTTTGTACTTGTCTGTCATTCAGCCTTTTTTATCCTGCAGTAAAACCACAAGACTCATTGCCATTACATTACATTGTAATAATTTTTAAACTTCTGTTTCAAAGTACAATCAAATGGAATGTTAGAACAATAATATTCTTTAAATGGATGCTTCGGTACGGATTCACGTTCAAAGTCTGTGGACTGTATCATTTCTGTGTAAATCATAACGGTTGGCGGCGCACAAATGCAATCTGTAACTACGAAATATGAACGCTTCTGAATACGCGTCACATTTAACAAAGACGTGATATATGATTTGCAGAAAAAGGATTTGTGACAGTGTCATGTAAAGTACTGGCTGAGTCCAGTTACTGCATTTGCGTATAAAAGTTTTTTTGTTGTAATTAAAATCTAGGGTTAAAAGACAGTGAGTGTATAAAAACATGGGAAAATAACATATTTTGGTTATTGGAAACCCTTTCATTTCAACATTCCAAGACACTTTTTTAAGGGATGACTAAAAGAAAGAAACTAAACATTTTATTATATTTAGGCTGTTTGTCCGCCCATCCGTTTCAAGGCTGAATGATATGAACCGTGATAGCAAGACAGTTGACATTTTCTGAGATAATTATTGACTTCTAGCAAAAAAACTAAAAATATTTATCAAGGTTAAGTAACTATTGCGTCACGTCAGCGTGTATCGTCCGTCAAATGATTTTTCACCCAAACGATTTGCTTTTCTTACCCTATTTGTGAGTCAGTGCCGAGATCCCTAAAAATACTCCTTTAATTCGGTATCTTACATAAGTCTAGGTATAGTAATGTTGTATATTCAGCAGTAAAATTCGTTCAATTTGTTTTGTATTTATTATTTTATCGTTACAATGTAATGTATATTAGGTGGAAGACGTCAAAGGCACCAGCTGCATCCACAATGCTATTATAGAGGAACTAGAACGCGACCAGGTGAATAACAATTGAGAGATGCATTGTACCTTCAATGGCTCTGTCACAATTACCTTTAAAATGTAAGTTTTTATTGTATCGAATAATATACCAATCTGAGTGCAACTAATAAATGTTTACAGGGTGTATGTCTGTCAATCGCTTTGTTGTCTTCTCTGTTTTTGATGAATGAAGTATCAATATCAACAAGAGTTTTTATTTTACGCGGGCCTTTTTTTGACACTTCTGAAACTCAAAAATTCTGCTATCAATCTGCCACGTTACCGAGACACATTTTTTTTTATTGACAGCGTACGATTTCATTACCCAGTCGTATTTTTTCAATTATGCAAGCACATTCCGAATTCCGGAAGTTATTTTTTGAAGTGTATAATTTGCCACATATTTTTTTCATCATACAAATAAAGAAAATCAATGCAAAAAACAACAAGAAAATTAACAGAAAATGCTTTAAGTCGACGCTTTTATTTCAACAGACCTACACATACCTACATACGCTTACAAGTTAATAGTAGAATAACAAAAAAAATCTTCTCAAATAACCTAAAACCCAGCTCTCCACTCGCTACATCTACATCACCATTACGCTGCAACATGAACGACACAGATGGCACATGGCTAGTCACTTTTATGTGCACTCCCGACACTTGAAGTTTTATACGAGTCATACTAAACTGGGAGCCAATGCAATTTATGGTACTCGACTAAAATAAAACGGATTCCGTATAAATATCTGCTATCTGGTATGTTATTTTGTTACGTTTTAGGTGGTTTGACCTTTTATGGGGTTTTTGTGCCTTTTGTTATAGATATGTTTGTTCATGGTGTGATGTTGACCCGTTCAGCATTTACTTGAGAAACGTTCTAGTAGATCACCTTTTCACGAACCGAGCCTAACATTACATACCGATGAGTATATTATCGTGATATTTCGATGAGTTTAGTATAAGCGTGGGCGATTCGCTGCGAGGTCCAATAAAAAAAAAACAACCATATGTTATAGGTACTCGCTTTCCATGAATATTTAGCCGAATAGAGCGTCCTGCTGTCACAAGAACGTTACATTACAAGTAAAAGCTTGGAAAAGTGCTGTAGAGTATCTGTACTATTTTAGTCTCATGATTTTACAAAAACAAAAGAAACAACAATTTTAGTCACTCTATACCGACATAAAACTGGTTTCTTTGTTTTCGCTATAGACGGTCCAAAATGTTTCTCACCTAAAAGAAAGGATCAGAGATTTATAAATAGAAAATCTAAGTTCTATTATTTTTCTAAAGGAAAATATCAGTTTCCCTTGAAGGATTTACTCCGATATTGAGCAAACAAGCTCGGAGGTCTCGTAAGATTGTTATAAAAAGATACTCGATCAGGTATCTGTAGTCTATAAGGAGATCTTAAGGGTTACCCAGACAATCAAACTTGTTTGCATCAATCATATTTGTTTTTTTACGCAACTGCCTTGAACTGATTGCTTGAAACTGATGAAGTAAACCGTGCCTTAAATTGACTAGCCTAGTTTGATTAGAAAGACTTGGAAACTATTCTAAAACTTAACATTTAAATACACATTAAATTATTTCTCTAGCCCTTTAGAAAAAAAACATTTAAAAATTATACATCCAAGGAGTTTCCACACATGTATCCGAAATGTTCAAATTAAAATTGGAACATACATATATTTATAATCCACATTTACGCTTCAAAAACAACCTCCACTTTTCATTCAGATGTTATAAGTCTGAAAGGGTTGAGGGGCTCCCGAAATTACTTTTAGTGGTTTAGGTCGGATATTAAGCCATATTTTAATGTAAAACCTAGGCATAATATACCAGAATAATTTAATTATTTGAAACCTTTTGATGTCTGGAAGAGGTACTGGACCGTCTATTATTTCGTTTAAGTGTTTGTCAAGGGTGAGCTTTAACTTTTGAGTCGATATAGCAGATAGCCAGCATATATAAGATTGATACATCTTTTGACATTTATTCCTGTGTATATGGCTTATTTAAAATTTAATACAAATAGTATCGGTCTTTTATTTTTCTTCGACCTCAGTCCACACTTCACAGCATGCAAAAATATGGACGATAGAACATGTAAATTTAAAATTTCGCCGAAAAGTTACGATTTGCATTTATAAATATAACCTCAATGGCAATTGAATTAAAACCCAAACTTTTTTTTTTCTATATTCTATCTGTTTATTACTGCCTTGTAGTTTCGTACATTGTATTGCAACACTTCCGTACAACATTCCAAGTGATTTAAGATGCAACAACAATGTTTGTTTACAGTATCTTCGAATACAAGTTAAAGCAAGAATCTTGTATGCTATTAGTACATATGACGTACACCCACTTTAATATTCATGAGCGTGTGCTAATTATTAAACAATTGACTACGTTAAGATGAACTATTTGATTCAATTTCCGAGTAACACAACTTACTAACTATAGTAACTATCAATATTGGGGTTCAGTGAAACAGTGTTAAATTATGCAAAATAAACTTCTCTTTGATGATTTTGTAGCTATTAAGTATCTTGTTTCTAGTTACATGTTTAATGGAATTCCTTGAAGGTGAAATGGTAATTTGATCGAATTACATTTGTGTTTGAACCCTGTCCGATCCTTGAAGGACATATGAGCGACTCGCTAGACGTGCTAAATAAAATATTTAAAAGATCTAAGCATTCAATCAAAACATTTCTTCAGCACAGAATTAACAACAAAAGTATTACCCTGAATTTTGAGAAATTTCCATAAAGTAGGAAAACCCAATTTAATTTTAGGTAGCTACCTAGTTGTTATGATTTATTGAGATTTCAGAGCTGCTATAAGAACTGTATACAATATTATTTGAAATTATATTAATATAATTGATCGGGGAAAATTCTTTTAATAATCACAAGTATTTTAATCACTCTACGCTACACTACAACCCCTTAATTGATCCGAAATACATTTTGTAATACATTTTGTATATTACTTTTGATTTCACTCACGCTCTATTCTAGATTGACTTGTACCCCACCACCACGTCAGCCCGTTATTAGTCAAACGATCCTGATAAATAAGCACGAGTAAACCGCTCTTAAACAATTATATCGGTTTTCGCAAACATGAAACATCAAACTGTTCTGGTAATTACAAATAGTAACGCACACATTCAATTGTAACAAAATATAACCCATTGAAAATCAACAGTTTTAATACCATCCCGTTGTAACAGTTTTAAACTTCACAGATTTGTTCATTGAGTAGGAAACGATAAAACAACCGAATCGAAAACGATTTCAAGTCGAAAACATTTTATGATTGCTGTGTTTCCATTCACAATAGAAAATAAAGGGAAAAGTAAACAAAAACATCCAAGGTAATCTGTCGGGTCGTTTCAATAGGAGTTGTGGAGACAAGTCCGAACAAAGTCTCGGGAACTGTCGATGGTAAACTGTGTAACACTTGTCCACGCCATACATTGTTTATTTCGCTGCCCTTATCGAATTAGGGGGAAGTTTGGGAGAAATTACATTAAGAGCCAGAGGACGGCAACCGTTTTAAGTTAATGGTCAGTCTCGGAATCCCCCGTCGCTTACTTGGTCGTCGCTCAACCACAACGTGGACGCACTTCTCACATGCAAAGAGTTCACGCATTATACGAAGCACTGCCAGATAAAGTTTTTTATCCTTTTGGATCGGAAATCCTCTGAATTATGTATGGCCGAGACAGTATCAATATTTTCGTGACTCTGTGAATCACTTGGAAACAACACTAAAAGTACCTATTTCTTATTCTATTTTTATGGTAAAGTTGGTTGCTTTAGTTTAGATGTGATGTCTCGGTTGTTATGGTAACGTCTTAAATACGGTCACGTTGGATATAAGGAAGTTTGTTAATGTCACGTGGACATAAAACATTACCGTCGCTCTATTTGGGGAAACATTAAAATGGATCACGAGAAAACCCCAATAGTAAATATTTTAATGGAGTCACATTTTATATGTTTACGTACAGTAAACATATAAAATGTAATGTCTAAGATCTATTGCCAACAGTATGCACGATAACAATATGGGTTATAACTAAGTTGCAAGGAACAAAAGAAACGAATAAGACGAGCAAAAAAGGTATTTCATAAACAGATTATGATGACATAATTATTTCCACAATCTTGTAAAAAATCAGAAATGTTTTAATTGCAACTTCAGCAGATATAAGAATCCGAGAAAACTACGATTAAGACAATACCACTGATGTTAGTAACAATAACAGAAGGCTTGTTTGGCAGAACGATCAGAAACACGATTATTGAGAGCTATCATGAATATTCATTGTCCAGAATACCAGATGTTCGGCTCTGTTCGGCCATTTCCGGATCGGTTCGGAAGCGATCGGCCTGGGGTCCTACTACCAACTCTTAAAGTAAGTTTGTTGGCATTGTGGAAGCGTGATAGCGTGATATAGCGTATATCGGCATCCCTCTTCCTCATCTGCGATTATATTACTGTTGGATGTGGTAATAGGACCCTAGAAGCCTGAATGTCCTATGAATCAATGTTAGATAAGGCTGTCTTTAGAATGTAGACAGGCTGTCAGTTCGAGTTATGTGTTTGTTGGACTGTAAGTGACTGCGGATAACGTACTGACTTAATTACAATAATACTGTCCCTTTGTAATCTGTAGCTATGAGTATCTTCGTTATTGTTTGTTTTTAAATGTGTACTTTCAATCAATCTGCTTAGAATGTTGAGGTCGTCCAATTAATATTCACCTTATAGACAAAATATTTTACTTGATATTTTGGTTTACTTATTAGCTTCCTCGCTCTTAACATTTTTTTTCTTTCTTTTTTGCAATAAAATGAAACCCTAAGCCATAACATATTTTTATTACTTCATTAAAAGTAGCGGAATACATTTTCTAAAGCATGTTTTCCTAAAACAATACGCCACTAAAATACCCTCTAAAATTGCATCCATTTCAAACTAGCCGGCTTAGATTTCTCAATCGTTCGTACTTAATAGCTTGGAAGTGCATTTCATGAGATAGAATACGTGACTCAAAAAGATTTATTACTATCCAAGTTAATTCAGGCAGTCTTCAGGCCGGGCGGCCAAATTAATGTAGTCGAGATGCAAGATAGAGAGTAGCCGTTTAATATAATCAATTATGTTAAGCAAGTGAACTATTACACGTCTAATTATATTAATAGGAAAATTATTGATATTTTGTTAAGATTAATTACTGTTGCTTGAGAAATATCTCACTTTATAAAAAAATATATGTATATCAATGAAGCTATGATTTAAAATCAATATTGATTCTGAATTAAACAACAAAATATAGGTATGTCCTTGTTAAATAATCAATATTATATCTGTTGTGTTTCGGTATTTCTTAATTATTGTCAGCCTTATATCTAAGCCTGTCTAAGCATTATTTCTAATTAGGTATTCTTTTTTCTTCTTAAAATTAAGGAAATAGCGATTTTTGATTGTAGGTACCACATTATTTGTAGTTGCAACCTGATTAACATGGTGTGAACGAGTTGTCGATGCCAAAATGTTAGGCTTGGATAGATATTATTTATGTCACAGTGACCAAATCGGAATTATTCTCATCTGATTCTTAGTGATATGAAGCTAATTATTTTAACTAGCAGGAATTCTACAAAGCTCTCCATATTCCTGAGACACAATTAATAAGAAATTTATTAACCATGCTTACTCTTCGTTACTGATATGAGAGGTTTAATTTATTTGAACAAATAACGTTAACAATATCGGGTAATTCATGTAAACATGAGCTCAACAAATCCCGTATCTGATGTTCAAAAACTTAAAACAAGACAACTTTTACCCCTAAATCCGAAAGGTTGACCGGTTCTGAATTCTGTCTACAAGCGAAGCAAAATTCAACAATGCGATAACTCGGCTTCGTTGAATTTAACTTCGTTTTATTATTCTAATTACTCTTTGTTACAAACAAAATTCAACAATATTTACTAACAAGCAACGATCGTGAGACCTATTTCGTAACTGCTACTGGGAATACCAATTGAGTTTAGATGTACGGAGGATCGGAATGTTTCTAGAATTGTTATTGTTTTCATTAGATTATTCTATGTAAACTGGGGACTAACTATGAGTGATAGTTGTAACCTAACGGACTAAAAAATAAAACATGTGATCTCCTGTTTTTTTTTTGTGAAAATTTTGATGTTTAATTGACATTTATTTTAACCAACGACGCAAAATTGATAATGTTATTACCTAGTTTGGCTTGTCTGTGTCTCTGTTAATGTCTGTCTATGGCATCGGATCTATCTAACGGATGAACTGATTTTGCTTTTGTTCTATTTCCTTTTCGGGAGAAAACTTTGTCTGGAGTGTTGAGTTATCTTTGATGAAGTTTTGCCCAAGATGATCTCCACAAAATGGCAGGAGAGCACGAAATGAATTTTCATAACTAGTAGTATACTAAATTATTTTCTCCTTTTCTCATATTCCTTTCCCTTATTCACAACAAACAAGAATATCGAAATCTGTTTTGGAACTGTTGTTAGTCATAACAGTTTTTGCATCAATTTTCAGTTCAGTTTACATCAACGATTCGGACACAATGTTTTGTTAAACAATAGCAGACTATTGTCCACATTTTGACTAGGTATTGCAAGCAAATATTTCCTCTCATAATTTGGGTTCGCGTTACAAATTGCGCCTCTTCGCACTAATTGGTAACGCCTAATTGGTAGTCGCTACAGAAAAATTACTTTCATCAACGAGCGAAGAGTTTCATAATTACTGCAATTAGGACCATTGCGGCGTTTAGTTCAGACGAGACGGCGGGGATGGCGCGGACGTGTCGCGTGTACAAATTTATAATTTTTAGGGTTCCCGAGTTGAATGACAAAATCGAGGATCATAAATTCATCATGTACTTTGTCGCTCTGAAGGTAACGAAGAGGGTTTGCACGGGGCTGGCTTTTAAATCTGGAAATATGTTTCGAAGCTATGAATAGTTTCTCGTGTATTCTAAGTTCATACATAATTTTTCGATAAAATTACGTCTGTTCTCAAATTTGGGTTTTTTGTTCCCGTTTAAAAACAAAGTCGATAGTTTGATTTAAACATTTTTTAAAATACTTTTATATCACTCAGAACCTTGACTTTATAGTTACCTGAAACTTGCCATTTTTATGACCACAATCATTATGCATTAACTTCTGTCGTATAAAAAGTGGACCGTTCAAATAGCCACTCGTTTGACGCGAGGGTCTACCTCCACCTCATAAAGACGCAACTGTAGAAAAGAGACGCTGCTACAGGCCGTGTAGAGCGTCATCTCACTTACACCTGCGACAACTTTGAGTACTCGCGGAAGTCCCACTGATCTATCGCCAAGTGATGGTCCTCGGGAAGATTTGAAATTACTTTGGCAATTAGACCCCCCATTAACTCGTAACGAATATCCCATGGATTCTGATCACGTAAAACTTTTCATTACGTTGAGGAAGTAAAATGTATGGAAAGCGGTTAGCATTTAGTAGATAAAAGCTAAAGCATTGAACATAGAAAAGTAGAAATAAAGAAAAGTTCCACTAGATAAAGCGTAACATTAAAAAAAGTTTGTCGAAACGAGTCGTATTTTTAAGATGTCCGAAGACGTTTTTCTCCCATAGTTTTTACGTATTACTATCCCATACTGTCTACGTATTTAATATTAAAGGCTAAACACGTAGACGTACTTCTAATAACAGACGATACAGGGCAAAGAAGAACAGACAGCGAATAAGTAAGATTGGCGACATTGATTCTAGTACTATGGCAATATTGAGGCACTTCCCTCTGCTTGTTTTTGTTCCATGAGCTCAAACGTCAGTTGGAAACAATCTCCTAATGCAACCGTAACTTGTGAACTAAGGCTTGGTAAACGTCTCTGGTACCGATATGATACTAGATTATTGCGTATAGAACATGAAGTTTTCTTGAAAACTAATAATTTTGAAAATTTGTCGTGGAAAGTCTATCGTCAACTGCCGTCAGTTAGCCACGCTTTTTCTTTTTCCTTTCTCAAGTTACCGAAGATTCCACAGATTATATATTTCTGTTGCCGATGTAACTAAAAATAAGGATCGAGCTTTACCATTGTTGTTTCAATCATAAAATTTGTCACCCAAGCGATTTGTTTTTCTTTAGCCTATTTTTGCAGAACCCTTGCTAGGCTCGCCGAGTAGCGAGTCCGACTCGCACTTGACCAGTTTTCTCTCTTTCTAGCATTGTCCACTCTATTACTCAGTATTCACAACTTCAATTGTATTGCTTTGGGCTAATTCTTCAATCAATCAAATAGCATACATATGGGCCACTGTCACTTATGAGAGACCTTTCCATTTGAGTCATTCTTTTGTTACAATAGAACGAAAAGCAAAAAATTCGCAATAAGAAGTAAGACCATGCTTATGCGCGCTATAATATAAGGGAGGAGAGACGAGGAAGTTCTTAGTACGGGCATTTTATGATGTTATATTAAAGCTATCTTCGTGCCGCCATTATGCGGCTATACGTTAATATTAGTAAAGCGATTAAATTTTACTGAGAATCATAAAATGTGGAGAGACGTGAATATAAGTCTGGTGGAACTGTCAAAGTCTGAGCTCAATCTAACTTCAGCTCAAGATCAAATTAAAAAAACCATCAAGGGTTCCCGACAATACGTCTACCAACAAATTTAAGTCCAGAACAATGATTTCTTACTTAGTATTTGTTGTTATAACAACAATATACTTAACTATTAAGGTTCATGGGATATAATAACAAAGTACCGCTTTTACCCTTTAGATAACTGTCAAATGTTATTGTTCCAAAGTCGAATGCTCCAGTAAATTAGAATAATCTAGACACCAAACTATTTACAGATTTGCAATGTGAATGGTTATACATATGGTGTGTATAGAATATAAGCTAAACTCATCTATAAAACAAAAATATCCGGAAACATGAAACTAGTCTGCCCAATTTTATTTTTTCATCGAATAAAGGAAACATCTAGCAACAAGTAAAAGCCACATTTTTCAATTTAACATCGTACGTTCGTAAAAAATAATCACAGTAAAACTCCTTCCATTTTCCAGCATGAAACATTTCGGTGCATTTTCCATAGTGGAGATAAAAGGCAAATGGATTAGCGGCTTTTAACATGCCCACGGACTGACAGCGCCCGGAACGCATATGAGGAAATTATTGTACCGCCAGCAACAAAATTCAAGCATATAATCGAATGCTTTTGTCACGTAACCATGCACACATCAAAAAGTTCACTAAAACTTTGAGCACAAAAAATAGAAATGATTTTTTCATTTTTTGTCTGCTCACAAATCGGATTGTTTTGACTTTTGTCGCTGACTGTACTGTATGTTGTACCTGTCCGTAATTTCACTGGATATTTGGTTCTGTTCGAAACGTATTTTTGTCACAGCTTGTTGACACGCCGTGATAT
The DNA here is from genome assembly GCF_003590095.1 of Trichoplusia ni. Classification (NCBI taxonomy): domain Eukaryota; kingdom Metazoa; phylum Arthropoda; class Insecta; order Lepidoptera; family Noctuidae; genus Trichoplusia; species Trichoplusia ni. Next base: position 13,068,887 of record NC_039480.1, on the reverse strand, counting down.
TACCGTGGACAGGCTCGTAATGGGTTATGTGAGTTCCTTTTTGTTTAAATTGTCACGATTTTTTTGGTAAAATAATATTACATGTGACAGAGAACTGTTGGTGAAATAATTGATCATTTCATCGTGAATCACATTTATATGACCATTTTAAACTTTAACAATTAATACTTGAAATTGTGACAAACTGACAATTAATGAAAAAAGGGACTTGTGATGTAATCGTAGTTGTGAGCAGCTGTCTTATAAATATGGAATAAGTAACCACTCCACACTAGATTTATAATCTGTCATTTAAAGTTTTATACATAACTCAGGGAGTATCATTCTTATTTACTACAGCTGTTCCGTTTCACTTAAACAGAATTCAAATTAAATACTAAAGAAAAATCCATAGAATTCAAGCACCCCGCTATGTCGGCAGTAGTAAGCAAAAAAAACATGATAAAAATATAAATAGCACGCACAAACAGAACACAAACAATGTTTTAAGTATTCATTTACACAAAAACAGCATAAGGAAAACAGAAAAATATTTGAGAATCACCGCATTGTTTTCGCTTTAGGAAACCTGAAGGCTTCGTTTCAGGTAAAATAGGTAAAAACAGCGTTGAACGTGGTCCGTGGATGCAAATAAATAACAGCTAGTGTTGTCAGACCACAGAATATTAAATCAATGGAGTGTTCCTTTTATTGAATAAAAATTTCAAAAACATAGATCAGGATTTTAGTGAATCTTAGCCTTTTGATATGCAAAATTCTTAAAAATAGCAAGAATTTATATATTACATATCTATCTTATTAAATGGCAATAAAGATGTCAGCCGCTCGACTCTTTACATAACACTCTTTTGTTATATCAGCCAACAACAAAACAAACAGGATTGCGTGGACTTTTTGAAAATAAATCTGGTTGCTGTTGTATAATCACTCCATTTACTCTCTACGCTTTCAGAATGAATGCAAATAAATAACTCTTGCGTACTCACTGAGTTGTTTATCGGGGCGCTAAAATGTTCTATTGCCAGTCTAGCTCCCTGCCATACAGTCTTGCTATCAATACACTGACTGTCGGAATAAATTGCGCTTTGAATACCTTCCCTGCAATAGTTTGGGATGCTTCGACTTGTTTTGAAGAGGGTCATATACTCGAAAACACGTAAAAGATAGGTTAATTTGTTGTATTGAAAAAAGTTAATAAGACATTATTTTGACAAGGCAAACAAACGTTCTTGATTAATAAGAGCAATAAATATTTTTATGGAACTAACACCTACATCATATTTATGTACTATTTTAAAAGAACGTTTATGGTTGGAGTTAGGGTTTATGATATAAGCCAATCTGAGAAAGATAGAGACCTAAAATATGACAAGCTCCGATAACTAAAGGACGGATCAAAAGAGTACATATTAGTGAAAAAAGATAATGAAAAAAGAAACAGAAATGTTTCCCTGGCTTCTTTGGGATCAAAGTATTTGCAATTAAGAATAAACTAAAACAAAAAACTAGTCAGGGGAGCGAGGGGACATAATCGTTTTGCAGCGTAACGGACAGATAACCTCCATGTCTTCATATTGCTTTACTTTACAAACTCTAGCTCAAACAAAAATCGGAAATTGGATCTTATTAAACTTGCACGATTTGATTACAAAAAAGGGAAAGTTAAAACAAAATAAATCATAATGCGTTCTCATATAAAAATGCGTTGCCACGGACGACAACTGAATTTTTTTTTAAAGTATTGTTATGTCACAGCATTTTAATAAAAAGGAAAATAATCAACTCTACTATTGCAAGTACATTATTGTTCTTTACACCTACTTATTCACATAACCATGCTTAATCTAAAACAACACATGTAACACGCGTGCAAACAGCAGAATTGCGGTTTGGGGACATAAATCCTTAGCGTAAACACCGAACAATACGAACAAATAATTTATTATTTGCCGGTATCTTGGATTTTAGAAAAATATACATGCTTTTTAAATAGTGATTATGGGGAAATAATACCCCTTTTGTTATAGGTGCTTCGGTAGATAACGTTTTTAATCTAAATGTATAATATTTTAACATTATTACTGCTCAAATTGTCGCTATCGTTTAGTAAAACCAAGGATGGTAAGTAGGCCAGGTTCGTATCACCTCATGCACAGTAGTTATAAGTCAAAGTCCACAAACAAAACTTTTTCAATTTATAATTAATATTTTTTATTTTATTCTTCAAGAAAATTATGTATCACAATTCATGAAAACCTATAATTCACACACTAAATAAAAATGCGTACGTACAATGTACAAAAAAACCTAATTCAACATAGTCCAATGTCTTTTATGATTCACGATAGCATTTTTGGCACGACAAAACATAATTTCTTACACAAAAAGAGGTTTCATATCAAGTCTGAACTTCGAGAACTAGACCTCCTTGCTAAGTTTGTTTTCGTTGCTACAATAAAGTCATGTTATTTAGGCTTTGTTTCATTAAAATAATCTCAAAGTTCTAACCAAGTAGATCTTCCACGCCAAAGGCACTGAGCTCAAGGCTACTTTTCATTGTAATAGCATTATCGTGTATCTTAACAACGCTTTGACTTTGCTTCTATTTTGGAATAATAACAATATATTGTCTTTTAATCAACTTTCAAAAGTTCTTGGAGGTTGGATAGGTCGCTTTATGCAAAATACCATGAAAGGAAACCCTAACATAGTTGGAAAATCGTCTTAGAAAGCCACTTTAAAAAAAACCGGTCAAGTGTGAGTCGGAATCATGACACTGACGTTGTACCGTCAGTGTCACGATTACAAAACAAAATTGTAACGACAAAATCAACTGTATAGCTGTCACAGTGCATGAGATAATTTTGTTGCAGATGAAAGGACAGACAGCATAACCTAAAAAAATATTTTACGTACCACATTGAATGAAGATTATATTTTTAGCTTCATATTATCCAAAGCGTAAACTTTAATGGCCAGCAATAAAAAATATTTACGAACATACAAAGCAGCCAGTCCCACATAATTACCAAAAAAGAAAACAAGTTAAAACTATTTAGATACAAATTAAAATGAACTCGCCACAACACTTGATTATGGCTATTACAAAAGTTTTCTAAAATGAAGAGAGATGACCGCGGACAGTATTCTGGGACACTACAGGACCAACTCTAATGGGAACTGGGAACTAACTTTAAGGGGCCTACTACGTACTCCTAAATGAAGTCGACTTCAGTTGTGGAGACGAGAGGAAACGAGATACCGCTCTACAATGTATTGTCTATCTCTCTTAAACAACGGCAAGGTTTATTCTAAGAGTTGATATTCAGCCCCCAGCTCGGAGTGAACTTAAATATAACCTAAACACTGTCCCGGTTCCATCGGAATTACATGTATGAAATATGTCGTCACTTAGTTATAATACACTTGAATATACAACGAACTCATACATTATGTGATTGTATAAGTAATACTTGTTCTGAATATCCTGATTCTTGAATAATGTCACACTATAAGCAGATGTATTATATTTAGAATGTTTGAAGCTTTTTAATGTGATTCATGTAATTAAATACTTAACTAAATGCGGCTTAATTACGATTCGTTTGTGAATGACTTTCAAAAGGCCGATTTTATTATCACTTCAGAATTACAGTTACATGCATTATGAAGATCTTCTCAATAGTTCCATAACTAATACGAATTCTTAGCCATGAGCTAGCTGAAGTGAATTGCCAAAATGAGATCATTAATTGGTATTTTAGTCAGTCTGTTATGAGTCACTTTGTTTATTTATTTATAGCGTTTGTACTGTATAATGTCACAAAGTAGGTTCAATACCCAGTTGTCAATGAAATATACCAATGTCAATATTAAGCTATTCTTGTAAACTTTATCCCCTTTGAATAACGAACAGATAAAAATAACAGATGAAGAGCGTCGTCAAATCAAAAATGGAATCTAAAAAATGACAGTGACGTGAATCTTGTACGTCGCGTAACGCCTAATGTCACTCAGTTGTCAATGTCACGTCACGTCAGGAGGTGTCATGGCTGTCGATTTGCGGTGATGACGTGGAAATCAAAATTGTCTGTCAGTCTTGACGGTGTAGCGTAAGCCTGTTAATGTAGTTTTGTACTCCTGAAGTACAGAAGAAGTAGTCGGTTTATGGTTAAGTTGTATAGTTTAGTTTAATATAACGTTAGTAATATCCCAAATTATTATAGTGTAAGCCCCAAACATATTTGGAGACCGTTTCTGTAATTGACAACCAAATTTCTTTCAAAATTTTTATCACCACATGGATTTTGCATAGGCAATCAGAATTTTAAATTTTAGAACATGGGAAGTAAAAAATACGACAGCCTGGAATGAATAATAAATGCGAACTTTTCATAGTTAAATTTTAAACTATCTTGTATATCTTCATACCTAGACAATATATCCTTTAGGCTATGTACACGAACAACGAAAACAGCTATCTATAAACTAGAATAAGAGTCACAGAATACGTAGAAAATTCTATTTTTCGTCGCGATATGTTTTCTAACTGTTTTTAAACGATAAAACTAAGTGCTGTTGGAAAGTGTTCGGAAGCATCGAGACAGCACTCCACTTTCATATCGACCGTTTTACTAATCTATTTACGTTCAGAACTGACCAGAAAGAATGTAAAATAAAAATGATTTTAATATTTCCTCCCTAAGAGAAGAAAAAATTGATATCTATCGTATTAGGCTACTTAAAAAAAAGGTTTTATATCAACTATACTAAACGAGATTGGAGACACTGAATATTAAATAATTTCATCGAAAACAGGAACTAGCAGTAGAATAATAATTTCATTAAAGTTAACCAAACATTTTTTGCCAAAAAATTATTATGTTACTATATTTTATTTACCCATACCTGCCTATCATATTAGAACAACAAACTACATGATTTTAATCTCGGCGGGTCGATGACGTAATAAAACTAGCCTTCAGGCCCGTCTCATAATCTCCAGATTAGGAGAGAGCAGGCTTAAAACTTTGTCAACGGTCTATTGTGAACGTCTAACACAAGCTTAAGTGGCTCTCAGGTTAATAGGAAAATGGTAAGCTCGTATTATGTCGGAAAAGCTGCCAATTACAAAAGACACGTTACACGTTGTCCAAACTACAACGTACATGCGATCTTCAATGTACTTCGTTATTTAGCTCATGAAACCAGCTTAAAAACAGATAGGTATTGGACGTATTTTTTGTAGAGATTTTCATAGCTTTTGTGAAAAGAATAGTCGTGTTAGAAAAAACTTGTTGGTACAAACTTTATACGAGAAACAAATGAAAGTCAGGTATATTGTTTTGTAATAAACATGATCTCGTTCCTCTCATTCATTCACTAAGCGAAGCTTGAATTATTAACTGTTTGTTGTGTATGGCAAGAGGGCAGGATGGCAAGAATTGAAGATCGCGCCGCGGTTGTTCACACCGCCCGAGGTACGTACAGTCTCTGCAATCAGTCTAGAAGCGCGGTATTCCGCTACAATTTGCGTGGCGGTGGGTGCATAAAAGCCACTCCTATGCCCTCCCCCTTTCTGAAGGCGACGTAGACAAGTTTCCACTGTGAACAAGGAGCTAACTAGCCCGGGAATGTTACTGTAGATAATGTACTCAATTCGTCTTGTATTCAAGCCCCGCATTCAGAGCGGAGCGGTTTACTCCTAATGCATTAAATAAACTATGTATATATTACGCCTTTTGTTTATTCACACTTCAATTGTACGCTTTAGGTTCAAAGTTATAAATTATTTATTCGCTTCCAACCTTTGCAAGAAGGATTAATGCTTGCTCCGTCAGCTACAGACTTCAGGCAGAGACCTAATTTTACGCTTCTGAAGACATTCTAGAAACGGAATAGAACTATCAAGTGTAAGAAAAAGTTCGTTCTCAGTTTTATATACGGGGCTACGATCACTGCCATTACGTTGAATAAGCGGAGTCGTCGTTTTCAAAGCCAACTGTAGGGAGCCCATCCATCGATAGATATTATTTCCTCTTGCACTCGATGTAAAGACCTAGTGGCTTCGGAGTACACCGTTCGCCGGAGCAAACTGAATTAGGAACGTTTTTCTCCATTTTATATCTCTCGCCCTCTAAGGAGCGACGAAGTGTTGAATTATTGGACTTACTTTATTTTATAAAACGATTCCGCCTTCAGGAGATTTCTGTTTACTTTGACACAAAACGTTTTTCACGTTCCCGGTTTCATATTTTATTGATATAAATTGATAGTAAGTCGATTTCCATTCATTTTATGTGTGTGTATAATATTAAAGGGAATGAGAACGAGTTATTGGAAAGTAGGTTGACAACACGTTTGATAGACAGGCGTGAAGTACATTACTACCATACATTTCTTTACGTATTCACGTAATAACTGTGGCGTGTATTCATTTTTACGAAAGCTTGTGATTATATTTTTCCCTCTCCATTTTCTATTACGTCATCTAGTGCATTATATCCTCTAAGTACAATGTAATTGGCTTTTTCAATTTACTCAAACTCGAAATAAAAGTACCATAGCTTATTATCGCACTGTTATAAAATGATCTTTAGTAAAATGCGTCAATATATTCCGGGTTCATTTAAGCTGACTGACCGTCACTGGCTTTTCCCGTTAATGATTGCCGATACGAGCTGTCGTTCAATATCGATTATGGGCTTAACAGAGTTAAAATCTACAACACTGAAAGGGCAATGATAAATTAAAGTTAAAATTCCATGAAAGTCGAGTATTATATCGATAAGTCTATTAAGTCTGAAGTATCGATGCGTTCGATCCCTAGTAAGTAATGCCATTACTATTGAGCGATATCTCGGCTCTGAATACAATTGTCACTGTCGCTTTTGTAACAATACGCTTTTATTTATTTTCATTTGTGTGACGAACTTTTCAGCGACGTCGCTTAAAAACTGGATTGAAAAATTCAATTTATATATTCAGATCTATTTTATGAACGAAAATTTATATTTTAAATCTTACTACTTGAGATAAAACATTTACTTTCGTAGACAGATCTCGGAGAAAACGTCGTCTGATCTACTCCATCTAAAATTACTGTATAATAGTGTACACTAACCCTTTCATAAATAATTAAAACGACTCTCTAAAATCACTGTTTGGCTACAAGAGAAAACAAAGCTTCAGGCCCTTGCCATCCCACGCAGTCACTGAATATCATATTCGTAAAACACAAATAAGACTCTTCATTATGAACAACAAATTAGAATTTAGTTGTGGTAGTAAAATATTGTAGATTTAAGTATCAAGTGTCCAAACGTCAGAGAGATATACTTGACGGCATACTAAATAATAAAAACAGGATACAAAGCTCATGAAAAATTAAAAAAAAGCAGAAACATGCTAACACTTTTTATCGTTACCGTATCGGTAAAAGAAAAAACCCAAAATAAAAGAAATTATTTAGGTATATAAATAAGTACTTTAGAGACAAGGACAACTCGCCGTTTAATCTTATTTAGAGGAGACATCTTTTAATCAAAATCAAGACATATGAGGCAAGAGACCATTAATTCCACTCAGTTCTCTCCATCCCTTTCTTTATTAGTCTGTACACTATATACAGCATATTTTCCATGCGGCCGAGGATCTAGAAGGTTTCGTACCGTGTGCGTCCAATACTGGTTTCCTTTTCATTAAGTTACCGCGTACAATATTGCAGGCTAGTCGTAAACTTGTCGAGGTGGTCCACTCTTTGTTACTCCGTCCATCCAACGAAGTACCTAATGAGACTTGAGGAAAAATTATACCTTTAATGAAATGAGAGAACTCATTTACGCATGTTTCTTAGACGCAAACGAAATTACAAGCTAGCAACAATACGGGAACTTTAGGGTGTGATACTTTACCGCTGTTGGATTGTTTCGCCTTTAATTAGTTGTAGATAAAACACGTATTTTATTGCGTGAAAGCAATTATTTGTCACATTGTTTGGGTCTTGTCTGTGCGAGATATTTGTTGTTTTGTGTTCATGTTTGCGTCCCAAGTCTTTATTAAGAGTAGCTTATAAATTATGTTAGGAGGATACGTGTTTATTTATGATATTGTTAAAAAGTTACATTATTTGTGCTCGAAAATTAAGTTTTGCTAAATTATTATAATTACGACCAGATTTTACATGAGTATTCCTTCAGTCTAATTATTGTTTTTAGAAAGCAAGTTTTAAACTTACCAGTTTAAAGTTTTTAGGGTTCCACAACCAAAGCGGTAAAGCGGAATTCTATGTATTACTAAGGGTCTGCTGTATGTCCGTCACGAGGCTGTATCTAATGAAAAGTAAAGCTAAACAGTTGGAATTCTTACAGATGAAAATTAAATATTAAAAATAGGGATCCAGGTTTACCAACGTATAATCGTTAAAATTTTGTTATTAACAAGTCTGACTCACTCTCGACTTGAGTGCTTTAAATTATAAACGGATTAATTCTATACTAAATCATGTACCATCGTTCATTGTTCACTCACCATTAGTGGGCACATGTGCATCACTGGACTGTTAGCTAATAGGATTAAACACTAATTGGTATACAAGGTGTGGAGGAAATGCCTTGCTGTATTGGCTTTGTTTTATATAAATAGATATCTAGGTACCTGTTTCTTCATGAATCATATAAGATGACCATATTCAAAATTATTATCAGCTATGAAACGTTGTCAGGTGCAATTTGAGGTTAGATCTTTTCTTAGAAATCAGATTATCTCTTGATGAAGGTTAAGTTTTAAAATATGTATATGTCTTTGGGAACACCTTGACACTACATTACTCCTTGATATGAGTACATATAAGTGCATTTATAATAATGGTTAATGGTATAATGGTTGCTCAGAACTATCTTCACAATTTATGCTTGTGTCTAAATTATATGCGTGGTGCCGTGGTTAGGTTAATTGGTTAGTCATTACTAATTTAATATATTTTTATAGTAAACATCGTGAGAATGATTCATCATTAAATGATACAACGGTTTACTTGGCGGTTTATTTATGGACCCGTAGTTTCAGACCCAAACGGAGTCCCACGGCGAGGTACCACGATTCGGACTAGTCGGGCGATCCCAATAAATACATGTAAAATATAGTTTACCTAAGTAAAGACATAGTACCTCCTTAGGTGACAATACATTTTTCATAGATACTTGCAACTTAGCTTCAAAGCTCTCAAGCATCCTTTTAAAGAAAGCTCGCAACATGTTTCACGAACTATATCTTTTAGCATTACCGCAGACTGTAAACACACAAATGTCTCAATCAAACCCGCCACACCGACACCACACCGGCACCACTCAGCATAACTCTTGCATATCCCGCTTTACACTCCATATCTCAGTTTTATTCTGCAGTTGAGCGCAATAGCTATGTTTTAACGCATTTTTATACTGAATATAGCAGAAATAACGAACCGCGCGGGCGTCGAGTGAATTAAAACTAATGGAACGGTTAATTTCTCATGAGGATAAAGCTAGCTGCGAACTCCGCCCTACTGATTCTGTTGCTTCACAGTTTCAGATTCGCACTCGACAGTTGTTTTTTATTTAGTATGATATATTTATGCAGACGTCATCTGTTTTCGACGAAAATCTTTTGTTTCGAAATACGAACGTAGTGTTCGTTACGGCTTTTGTATCACAGATTTGTTTTAGTGGAATGTTAGGCAAATAATTGCTGTTCATTTATAATCAAGTTTATAGAACACTTTATGCGGTCGTTTGATATATAGACATTAGGATTATAAATGTAGGTTTTAAGATAATTATAAACCCTCTGGCAGTCACCCCGGTAGGTTAGTTGGTAAATCTGCTGGTGCATCATTGATGTGACATTCGCAAGCTCAACTCAGCTGAGTTTCAATTGTTTTATACACATTCATATTTCATTTTCTGCACGGATAACCGAGTGGTTGAGGTCGCCACATCAAACCTACCGTGCGCGACGTATTCGATCACCGCGTAGGAGAAGCATTTGTGTGATCCACAAATACTTGTCCTGAGTCTGGGTGTCTTTGTGCATGTAACTTGAATGTTTGTGAAACTCCCCGCGACATAAGGATTAAATTTTAGTAATGAAACGTACGTTTTTTGTTTGATGCTAGAACTCCATAAAACTTACCTAAGGATCTCTCAGTTAAGATTGAAACAAAAAAAATACGGGAATAGGATCTTCTTCGTAAAACAGCAAGTCACATGTAGTACTCAGTTAAAATAACATCTCTAAAAACGAATTTACGATAAATCAAACTCAATATCTCTTAATAAATAAGAAGTTAAAGAAATCTCATTAACTTAACGGTTTCCATTACCCTCTCATAATGATGAGTTCGCTCTGATACGCTTATTGTGATGAAATATAATCTATAAATAGACGTATCGTATGTCGGTTTCGCTACAAGTCTTCTCATATCACGTATAATTTTGTGACGTATTGCCTGAAATATTTTGACATTATTTTTCTAGTGGTATACCTAACTTAAGGTAAGTGAGCTATGAACTAGATACTTGATATTTTTTCTTGATCCTGGATCCAACATTTGGGTGTGACATGGAAACGCAACTACCTTCATTATAATTCGAAATCGGCATTTAATATTATCGTATAATAGGTATGTAACAAGATACACACTACCGGTATACAAAGTGGTTCAGATATTTAGGAGTTGTGGGAAAAATAATAAGCTCAAACAATAGTTGTAGATGCACCCGAATACATTACACGGTTACGGTTCTTTTTGCAATTTACCAACTTAGCTACAAATCAATTTCACATAGGCATAAAACTCATCTCAATCAGAGCAAACTAATTACAATAAAAGCATTACATAAACAACACAACAAACTAAACAAAAGTCGTCTGACGCACTGTTAAGCTTTACAAATGATTGTCATCATACTTCTGTCTTCGTAATAGAGAAAAATACTCTGAACGCACAACTGGGACGCCAGCGTGAGTCAGTAATAAATAACATGTGTGATGATGAATGGACCTTGCCAACAGATAATAAAAATAATTACGTGCGTAACACCTTTACCTACCGTTTTATAGCTTTCCTTGACGTTGAAATGTGCAAAGCGGGCAAAGGTATCACTAAATCAGCCTTAATGTTACCTATCTTCGCTATTTTGTGTGAAACTATATAAAATAAACGGTGTGTATGCTTAGAAGAATGTGATTTCTATTTTATACTAGCTGTTGCCCGCGACTTCGTTCCCGTGGGTAGAAGAAGATGTAGGTAAGTTATGATTTATACCCCTCCTGTTTTTTTTTCACATTTTCCATTGTATCTTCGCTCCTATTAGTCGCAGCGTGATGGTTTATAGCCTAAAGCCTTCCTCGATTAATTGTCTACTCAACACAAAAAGAATTTTTCAATTTGGACCAGTAGTTCCTGAGATTAGCGCGTTCAAACAAACAAACAAACAAACTCTTCAGGTTTATATATTAGTATAGATATTCCTTTTATCCTTTATGCTCATGTTTACCGATTTGGTGTTCTCAAAATCAATAGTTGTTTTGTTTGGCTATAACACGAGCACAAGTCGAAATGACTGGAATTTAAAAGCATGGCAAACTTCGATTTGGATCAAAAGCCAAGCATAGAAGTTTCTTAGATCGTAAACCAACAAATTTGGTTTTGTGTAACGTTCGGGATCTGACCACAAAAAGTTTAGTGCGCTGCCAATGCGCTAGATCGCCAACTGGAACAATGACAAACTGCCGAACGATTTTCTCGAGCAATACGTAGCCTGTACTCAACCATTCCAAGGCACATTCAACTTTGAAGTAGATACTTGCTAGCTGCTTCAGAGGCAGTCTTTGCCTAATTGGTGTATTTCTGTATTTAAGACTTCTATTAGTATAATATAAAATCAATAGTTTAATTGAAATCGGGACTGGTTAATTTAATAGTGTTCCTGATTTTCATCGACCTTCTTTTTTTTTTGTTTTCCTGACAACTTTTAGGTGTCTTGTTCTAGGGCTTTTTAATCCGAGCCAGATCCAGGTATTTTAAGCTATTTCTCTTAGTTTTGAAAGCAATATCCCTTTTTGAAATAACACATCAAAACCAAATAAGGTGGCATCAGTGATGTTTCGTGGAAAATAAATACAGTAGCGACCGCACTGCAGCATCTTCAATGCAAGGTGGGTACGCGAATTTAAATTCTACGCTTCACTTGACACAAAACAGAACTTCGCTACACCGCCTAACTTGTTTACCCACTCAAAGGAAGCAAGAGTTGAGAGCTCTAGGAGTTTTCTTAAGCTCCAGCACATTTCTCCTGAAAAAAGTCAGTCAAAGGTATTGGAAAGCAATTTAAAAGGGTGAAATCCTGTGATTTTTGACTTAGGTAAAAGTCTTGTCAAAAACATTTCGCTGGTGAATTAGGTGTTTATTTTAAGAATGTAGGTACATAGGTTGTATAAGTAATTATCTGGGATTCCTACATCTGTGATATAAAATAAAATAGGTACCTAAAGTCTTTTTATCATAAAGCTTCTTCAAAGTCAAACTTGCTTAAAAGTAGGTACCTGGTGTATCGTTAATGTACCTAACGTTTTATTATGACTACACAAAACCAACATAAGTTTAAGTATTTTAATTCTGAGACCAAGAACATTTTCTCCACACATAGACTCCAACGTTGGCCCCAACAATCCCTAACCTCCCGACGTGTAGTGTAGTGTGTAAACATTGGCCCCAATGTTGGGTAAGCTTTGGCTTAAAGCTATCTATACCGTTAAATTATCCGTTGTACCGCTTACCTTTAGGTAGAAGATAATGAAAAGATCAAAAAAAAACAAACAAACTACATTGTATAGTATGTTTTCTATTACACGGGAATATCTTTAGCAAGCAGTTATCATAGTCGGGCGGAAGACGTGTGCGGAATATTGCTTTAGTTTCAGGATTATGTTTGCTGGAGTGTGGCTTTTGAAAACGCGAAATTAATATTGTGTAACAAATTTCATGTAGTTTAATTGGTTCTGACGGTTTTGTAATAAATATCAATTAATTAAATAATACTTTAGTTTAGTTTGTATACTAAGAACGAAGTGGTACCCATTCATCTTATTATGAACCACCTTAGCTACATACCTACTTGCCCGCCTACCTACTCTGTGTTTTTACTTTTAGTACAGTGGCTTAAATAAAAAATATCTGGAACGCGGTTAAGTAAAATGCGCCTTCACGTAACGCATAGCAAAAAACATTTCACCAAACTCCGGTCCTCGCTTTATGAAAAATAGATAATAGCCGATTCTCAGACCAACTAAATACGCATATAAAGTTGGTTAAGCCGTTTTGGAGGAGTACGGTAACTAACACCGTGACACGGGAATTTTATATATTAGAAGAAGATTGACTAACAATTTGACTGAACCACCAAAACATAAAAGTACAAGCATCAAGCAGTGAAACGAGCGTGCTATAATATGAATTTGTTGATACTGAAACATAGATTTTATTTAGAAAACCTAATTTAAGTTTATTATTTATTCTATTACTTTTTTTGTTTAATATTTTTTTTCTCAATTTTATATGGAGTTCAAAAAACATCAAAGTTATGAATGAACCTTAGGTTGTCATTGTCTGCTGTCATATTTGACATAATCACAGACGGTGTGGCGTTCCTTTTTCTGTCGCAATGTTCGTGCGCCTCAATGACTGTTTTTCTCTTTTCAACACATAACTTTGCAATCTACTTATCCCTTTCGTCAGTTTGACATTTCAAAGGAAAAACTCGAATACAATTATTATATTTCGATGAATCTCGTCGTCGCAAAAGTATAGAGTTTACGTCAGGAGGATATTATTGACCTTGTTCGCGGCAGTCGGACTGGTTTGTGTCATGTTAGGTGAAAACATCTATAGTTAGTTATTTTGGTTCTATAAACAAACACCCTAAGGAGACTTCCAGTATCTGTGCTAATCTCACGGTAAGTTTTTATTTTTTTTATCAACTTTCTAAGTTTGTTGTTTTTACATATTTTATACTCGTACACTTTTTAGCTGCAATACGGATATAGTAATCACGCCTTCAATCGGGCACTGTTGTATTTTAAGGAATCCAGGCCCTGTAACATGTAGTCCTTGATTTAAAGTATAAAGATATTGAATATCCTGATTGATTATTACGATCTTGTAATGACAGTGAAGTGACTCAATTAAAACTTAGTCAGACAAAAAAAACTTGTGTTTTCATAGAATCAAAGCATGTTCAAGGTAATTATGTTTAATAACCAGTTGTAAATGCTCTTACAAGGCAAGTTGTAAACACGGATATTAAAAATAGTGTAACATCGAAAATTATGTTACAGAAAATAAATAGTATTATTTTCAATTTCTTTGACTATGGTTTTTATTACTGCTGGCCAGTCTAAACAGTCAATAATAATTCTTGATCCTTCATGAACCTTTTTAGTTATCTAACTGTGACTAACTAGTCATTAATAGCATAGACTTAATGCTATTGCACTAAAATAAAATTTTATGTATAGTAATTTTATTATAAAGCAATAATAAAATTTAAATTACTAATAGAAACAAACACAGGAGATATCAGTGTCTTATTATGCAATGTTTTGAAAGAGATAACAGTTGATAGAGTAATTAATAATTTTTTTGTTCAATAAATTGTTTATAACCAAGATGAGGAAAACCACTGATAAAGTTGTATATTTAGTTAGTAAAAACCATAAATGATTACTGGCTATAGATAAGTATATTAAGTATGTATTGATGTAGGAGGTTTAATTTTTTCTCTGTAAGCTTTTTCTTGTCCCTCTCCTGGGCCTGCGTTTCCCAAATTTGATAGCAGAATTTGTATATAAGAAAAATAAATATAAACAAATCTCCATATCTCTAGTACATCCTATTGAGTTTAATAAGGAAGTCCGTCAACATTCTTGAAGTGTAGTTGAAATTGTTACATCCTGTCTTTATGTACTATTTACTAATAGACAGACTATTATATTTATATAACCTTTTGTGAAGGCATCTTTAACCCTTTAAACTGCTGTTGTGTCACATGGTTTATTTTATATTGCTCAGCATTCTAAGAGATACATTAACATTTTTACATAATGATAAAAAAAATACAACTTGAAAAACCCCTTAAGAAAATAATGTCCTTAAGGATTATTTTTATCAATAAAATTCTAATAGACAATACTGAAAACCTTTAATGGGCAAACTTAAATATACCTAGAACTTGTGAACCCTCTTGTGTTATAAAAAGTATAATAAGTGATGTTGCTATCTACTTTCTTATTGAAATTTAGCTCGCCACACAAGGCAACTACTTTTAGAGTTCTGAACAGGAAGCATAAAATGAAACCCTCCGCTGAACTACTGTTGTCTTTCATGTATGAGTGTGTCATCAGTCAGTCTGGCATGAACCGTGATAACTAGAAAGTTGATTCTACTATGAAATAAATATTAAGGAAAAGCAACTGTTGTCCCGGTCATGAATCTGATGGGTAGCATTTCTGTTTCTAAAGCCTGTTTTGCGAGTCCAACCCGCAATTTACCAACGTTTTTTTAATATTCTACTTCATTACAATGATTTTTATTTAACCTTATTTATTGCAGTCACGCTTTAGTTCATTAATTAACTAATATATTCCTCTACATGATAATCAGAAAACTCTGTTAGTTAATTTGTTAGTTATATTCTTAATAAAACAAATAGGTACTAAAATAATACTTAAAATAATGATTATTAAATTATTAGTTTCCTTGTAAACTTAAATAAATTAATGTCCTGTAAATGTAAAGCGATAGCAAATAATATTTACTTAATTACTGTGAAAACAACAATTAATTAAACTGAGTTACTGATTCATGGGAAGTAATGACTAATAATTCTTAGAGTTACTATAACTTATTAGTCTTCGCTATTTATTTTGGAATGCAATTTAATTGTTATGAACTGCGACACCAATTTTGATGGCGGTCGATGAAAACGACGACGATTTTTTAATTTAAGACACCACGAACAAACACTGAAGGAAAAATCGTGAAAAGCCTAGATTCCATTTTAGACCCTAAAATCGCCAATCCGTAGTACTAGTAGACTTGGTCGTAGTTTCAATAATCTCAAAATTTGTTACAATGATGTATAGAGGGTCATAAAAACGTCTAGTACGTGTGAGGGAACACTTCCTCTGTAGTCTACTAGGCCGGGAGCACCACATACCCGCCGGTACAATTATGGCGTTATGCCAACGTCAGCTTGCTAATATCAGCGTAGAGTCGAATGGATATAAGTCACGTTTTACCAAAATGTTCAAAATCCAGCGCAATATTCTACAATGGGAGTGCAAACGATAGCTGTGGGACAATTGCGGAAGTTCATACTTTATGGCGACAACGTTACTGGTGGTCGTGTTAACACAATTTTTAACTTAGTACTGAATTAATACGTGATAACAAGTACATATCGAATGTTCGTAAACTACGCGTTGGTTATGTTAACACAAAATCTAGAGGTCAAATTAGATAGATTACATTTATTATATCGTAATGGGGTAAACTAAAGATAACCTAAGGTTTTGGGTGAAGGAATTTTAATGTACCTACCTACCTGTCTAGCTACTTACTGGGTTGTTTTATGGGCGAAATATAAGTTTATAGTCATAGAAATAATGTGTCCATTCAAACAATATGTACCTACAGTTATGGGTTCTCATTTAGCGATGCTTTAGCATCCCAATGGTCCTTATTCAAATCTCTACATGAATGAGAGTTAAACACATACACGTACAGTCAAAAACTGGATCCTACTATCGTCGAAGATAACCTGTTTTATTTATGTTTTTAGTTAGGATATCCAAGTTACTGTAAACGGAACGTTATAAAAAAAAATGTTCACAAAATATGAAGAAAGAAGGTATTCTTAGTAATATAGTAATCTGTGGTATCAAAAACAGAGTCACCATTTAGCAAACAAAGTGGTGAGTCTAAGGTAATACAATCGCGCTTTATCATTTTATCACTTAAGATTGACCTGTCTCAAGGATATTTGCATCAACACAAAACATGCTAAACAACCGGTTTATATTCTCACGTTGAGAATAAAAACTTTGCTGAATGAACTAGCAACAATCGTAATATAAGGGGAAATCCCATGGTTTAAGATAACCTAAAAAATATTAAACATGAGCGTGATCTACCAAACTAACTCAACGAGGAAATCCTTGATTATTCTAACATTTAAAACTTATTAAAAAAAGAACAGTTTTCAATCACACTGATATTATGAAAGCAAACGTTAGTGAATGTGTGCGTATGTTTGTTTCCTTTTCACGCTCAAACGACTGGACCAATATTCGACAAATTTTGGTATAGAGTTAGCTAACACTTTAGCTGAACCCAGGTTACTTTCATCAATCTGTCTTTGCAGCCTAAACTGAAGTCCAGGCGGCCATTAGTCACAGCTAGTTTAATTTATTAACATGTAGGTATGAATTTATCATTTTTCTATACCAGCAGTTAGACTTGTCCTAGAAAGCCTGTGTCGATGCCCTTTGCCCTACTAGACTGTAAACTGAAGGCCCTTTCTCAGTACATCATGACAATTAGTTAACCATTGGACGCCCGACGCCTCTAGCCGGTCCCACTGTATCGACTGTTTGCGTTTGGCTTGACTTTTCCATTTTCCAAAAGTCGTAAAAATTTGATCCCCCATCTGATCTCCATCCGGTCGTCTAGGATTGTAGTCATCGGGCTAGGAGAGCAAAGGAAAATAAAGTATACCCGTGTTTGCCATATGCTGGTGCCCTGCAATACTATAACGCTGTTTGATCTGAAAATCAGTTGTAAAAAATACGCAACACCTCTATTTAAATGCACATACCATGACGGTTTAATCGACACGATAAACTGTCGTCACACAGTCTTGCTTGGAATTTCTTTTCAGGAATCTGTCGTAATAAAAAAATCACCCGATCAATTTCCTATGAATGTACATACGTCAATTTCATATGGCAATGAACTTTTCCTATACGCTATTACGGAATCATGCGAATCAACTTCATTATATCCAAAATCACTTGACTGACTTTGTATGAGACCAACCACAGAATGATACAAAGCTGTCGCGACTATACAAAACCATTACTGTACATTATTCTCTGATTATATCTATAAACCATACTACATACATAATAACTAATAGGGTTCGGGTCCATAAAAATAGAACGTTTATGGGTGATAAGTGATTATGCTGGCCCCTCAATATCGCCGATCTACATTTGGCTGTTATCCAACCAATATAGCTGAGCTTTATCCCATTTCGACGAATTCTAGTAATTCGCACTTTTCTAAATATGTTTTGAGCTTTCTCGCCTTCATGATTTATGGAACACTACCATTTATGTGCTCCTATGCCTATGTGGAAATTAGTAGTCTAGGAGGAAATGACTTAAGATCCATACTTATCTACTTTAAGTGATAAAGTTAATAACAGACATACAAAATGCCGACCTTATGTGTCAGTCTTTGTTATCGTCAATTCTATACTATAACCACAGCATAAATATCATGATTTTTAGACTGTGCTATAACGGTTTGTTCTAATGCAACGCTTATTTTTGAACTATTTTTATGATAAAATGTTGTTAATGCATATAAAAATAAGATAGAATATTATTTATTGCCCAGTTGCACACCACACTGATAATACGGAGTTTGACAGTCATAAATAGTTACATGGTGCCACAATGGTCAGTATAATCGCTAAGAGCGATCTTTTACAGACAACCTTTAGATGGACTTGAAAGTAAAGGAGCAAAGTTTGTTGTCAAACGAATACGTTAATCGCTAAGTATTTAATCTTGAACGTAGTTGCGCTTACTTTATTGTTGTTGCGTGTCAGCGTGGCCGGTTCATTGATTTTTAAAAAATCATGACACATGATATTATATCTTTCCCACGTGGACGGAGTCGTTGACAACAGCTAGTGAAGAATAAAGTGAAATAGACTTTAAAACATCACTTGGCTAAGTGTTACGACCGTAAGTATAATTCAAGAGGTCTTGAAAAGTTATATTTCTTTTAATAGTTCTCTCTTATAAGCCTCTTAATTTCCTTTTCAAAATTAATCTAATACCCTCATTGAGTCGTTTGAGACTTCCTAAAACAAAACTGCTTTATGATTATTAAGGCCTTGACTTATTCACTGTTCCACTTCGGTTTCCGTTGTATTGATTTGATGACGTCAACTATAAGTAATTACTCAGTAATAACGTTAATGACGTTTCTTGTTACTCACGTACAACATCTGCATAAAAATGTTTAGGGTCAATACACACTGAAAGCGTAGCGCCTGTAAGCGTATATTACGAATAATTTTGAATCTTTTATACGTGACTATAAAGTTCACAGTAATTTAAAGGCCACGAGACTGCACGGAACGAGCCTTCTAGCGACTCGCGATGCCTTTCTCAGGCATTACTCTTATGGTAGCTACATGCCGCTATTATTACAATGGAGATTGACCCTTAGCCTTTTGATCTCCCAAATGTTGTTTCAGTTAATTCTGTCAACTGAATAAAACTCTTTTATACGATTCTCACGAAATCTTATCGAAGCATACGCGATTTTTCACATAAAATACCAATACTATACTTTTATAGTAACCTTAGCAACATTCAAATTACCTTTTTTGACAATGTATTTTTGTCGATTCTAAATGTTACGTATGTATATGTATGTGTTGTCCATTATAAGCTACAGTCTTCACGTGGCTGTAACAACTTATTCACGTGTGAAAACATAATCCTCTCGGCTTTGCGCCGTAGTAAGTAAAAATAGACGGTCTCCTCTTCATAACTGAACAACCATATTCACAATAACAGTCCAATCGATAAGTCTACACGGTTTCTCCGATAAAATATTTGTTAGGCAACATAATGGCCTAAGTTTTGACAGTAATTGCCATTAAACCAAGAATTATCAATACCTACACAAAACAAGTGC
Source organism: Trichoplusia ni (assembly GCF_003590095.1). NCBI lineage: Eukaryota > Metazoa > Arthropoda > Insecta > Lepidoptera > Noctuidae > Trichoplusia > Trichoplusia ni. The sequence continues at coordinate 13,048,849 of NC_039480.1, read as the reverse complement.
GTAAGTTATTTTGCTTTGATTCAAATTGTACCTTGAAGTTGTATAACATTTATTTTGTCGATATGATTTTTTTTTGTCTGTTTTGCAATTTGTTCAAATATGTAGTAACGGTTGTAGTGCTAATTATATTTCAGACATATATTTATTTAAATTACGGAACGTAAAGAACGATAATTATGCAATTTTTTTTTAATTACACGATAATATCGAGATCATGCATTAACAATAATAGTTTTTTCCCTAGTAGTTTGACGTTCAGCGATAGCTGCTGTATGGCATACAGTGTTTGCTGTGTTGTAACCTAACCGAAATGCAATAGTCCGGATTTCACATATTGAGCTTTAACAAAATACTTACTTATATCAAATGTCACTTGCAAGACCCAGCGTGGATTAAATCATTTCATTTAAATTTAGTCTCACATTTTCGAACTCCTCTTGTAAATCCCAATATTTGGGTGTTTTACACTAACATTCATATGAGTATATTCCTATAAGTTCATCCAACGACCTTTCAGTGTTAGCAATAAATACAAATGATCTCATTTACGAATTACCCCGTCTTATCATCAATATACGTAATGAAGTGTAAACAGCTTTGTTTCTCAGTAGCATTACAACTTTTGTTATCACTGGACCGCTAGTGCGCAATATTTTTATCGTCCATCAGTTTAATACATGTGAGTGATTCCAAGTTTTATATTTTGTAGTAACCATGTAGTCACGCCTTAACAATGCAACCGGCTTTGAATTCGCACAGCGTGTATAAATCGATGTGTCGTGTATAGCTTAGGCGAGAACGAAAATCCGCTCAAACCTCACGCGATACCACCTCTGGAGCATTTTTATCTGGCGTCGCCGCAAGCATGAAGTGTGAACACACCGGAGATTTCCACCGATATAAATCCCGGCACGCGACACCCTTACTTTACACCCGTCGCATCCTCAGTGCAATACGTGAATTTGTGGAGTGGAAGCTGCAGGCGGTGCATCGCATCTCAAATTTTAGCACAGAATCTAGCTACTGACAACTTCGATATGATCTAACTCTGAACGCCAATTGTCACGTACTCGTGTCTATGTGTTATCAAGGTTTCACACCGCCTGGCGCCATCGTGTTTTCCTTGTTATTTCATTGTATAAGGTCTAATATACAATGACATGACATTGTATAGGGTTAGAATCTTTATTCTCAAAATGATATGTTCTCGACCTCGACATCTTTAGGGGTGTTATTCCGTCTTGGCCCAGATAAAACAAATACTTCCGAACTGGGTTAACCAGTTAAGTGGTATTCGTTACATTTTTATGATCTGTATTTGACGTGAAGGATTAGAAAGCCATTAAATAGACAATAGCCAGTAAGAGAAACGCTTGTGGACGGTTGAAGCGCGGAGGTGACAGGCGGGCCGTTAACATGGCCGTTACAGGCTCAAGTGATATATGAGCTGCGAAGTGGCTTGGTGCCGCTGTCACTTCGCGTTCCGCCGCCGCTCCGCACAGGCAAAAAGATAAAAAGGATTCCGAAATACGATTCACAAGTGGGCTGCCGGAAATGGGCAGAAAGTTACCGAGCACGGCTTTATGTCGGGCAATATATCTCTCGTATCGCTATCCAATTTCTGCTCTATGGCATGTAATATCCCCCTAGGGATCCTTTTAATTTGAATCTCCTTTTTAATCAGCACCATTCATTTTCGAGGTCTGCTAAAGACCGTTACGTTTCCTTTCTTTACGATTACTAAGATTATAGCCAACCAGTACATTTTATTAATACGCATCAAAAATATGTTTGTTCTGATCTGCCCATAGTAGAGCAAAGCTCATATTCGTTCGATGGCTTTTCTTTTTCACGCATCTATTTATATCTCCGTTTCTGCCTTCGACAACAAGTTGAACGCTGGCAAGTCTAGTATGCTATACCACACTGACAACTATTTTTAATAAATACGGAGCTCTTAGCTATATTATGTTCACCTCTTCTCGAAACAAAAATATGAGTAATATTCCCGACCGAAGTAAAGTCCAAGGAAGCCGAACCAAATTGATTTTCCCGTATAGTTTATTCAACCTGTACTTCCCGTGTAGGTATACTGAAGTTTAAGTTGCGTGACTGGCCCGACCCCTGACCTCTGACCTTCATTGACCTACGACATTGAGGTTCCCTACAACCATCCCTATCATTTCGCCGACAGATTTATTTCGACCGCTATTTCTATTAGAACATAGAATATTCAACCTTTTAATTTTCCTGTATTCAATACATGTCTGCATTTAGAAGACAATTCATTTTTCCTGTTTGCGCTTCCTGGTCTTTCCCAGTATTGAGAGCTTGGTGGCGGCGGCTTCCAACAAAGTCAAAAACAGTTTTGAACCAACATTTTAATATAGATAAGATAAATTGTTAACATTCTAATAATTATAAACTGATTACAAAATATGCAATGAAAATGCTTCTCACATAACTTACATACAGTTAATTAATTGTTCAAAAACCAATTTTCAATTCAATTTACATACTTAGCCGCTAACTGTTCAGCTTTCATAGGAATTAGACCCAGGACATATAAACAGACGCGGCGCTACTCCAAGCTGCCACTAACTAGATCCGTCGTTCCTCCTGTTTTCAATAAAGAGAAACAACTTGTGTCATATCCGCAAAACGTTTACTTACATAGTGGAGCGCGGTAGTTGGTAACGAGGTTATACGAAACAGTTTCGGCGAAATTGCTCGGGGAATGTAGCTAGGTGTCATAAAGTTTCAGCAAAGCTGTCGGACAGACGTGTGCTGGGTTGAAATACACGTGTCGGAGAGCTATTTCATCTTGCTTACACTTCAAGTTTGTTAGAATCTTGCCACTGGTACCCTCTAAGCGTTCAGCTAATGAACTGTTAAGCTCTCGAGGTTAAAATGTTTTGGAAACTTGTCACGTCTCCAATTTACTGTTTCATTTTTCTTTGTTATACCTGTTTTATCGAAAGTTTTATTTGTTTCAGATCAAACATGGATTGGAGGACTGTATTGTGTGCTTTCGCCCTAGTCTACTACGCTGACGGATTTTCAAGTAAGAACTTTGTACATAACTTGTAACGAAACTTTACATCTTATAAATGAACAATTTGTAAATATTCGAATGGCCTTTTGGCCAATTCGTCCCACAAAATCGAAAACAACGTTATTGTAATAGCAAAAGCAACTTCGGAAATCTCCCTCGCGTATGCTAATTTACGCTCATGGAAGTTTTACCTATACGTACACGACACCACAGTAACCTTAATCATAACATTTTTGGCTTTACACCCGCTTCATAAACAGGCGCCTTCAAGCATCACGCTTGCGCATCGATGCCTATCGACGTTATACCTTATTTTAAACGATTCCTGTCTCCAATACCTTCCGATGTTTGACAGCATAACACTTTTTCTGAAAGCACGTACACGCAACCGCCGAATTGCCAAGATATGGCTCCATTCCATTACCTAATGTACCTAATGTCGGCGTAAACCGACTCTCAAAGCGACAAAACAATGAGTTATGATCCCGCTCCATGTTGCCCATTTTATTTGTTTATATTGCCTCAAGTTTTACTTTGCCATCGAACATTTTATTTTGGGGATAACATGTTACGTAGGAAACATGTTTTGCTTGTGAATAAACGTTTGGTGGTGATGATTAGAAATTACATGTCATGTTACCTATAACTGTTTGCAGTCAAGTTTCCGTCTATAGTAGTAGATGTTCATAAACATGGGATCAGACATCGGATAGCTCTTTTTAATTAATAAAACAAGTCATGTGATTTGTGCCGTTGTAGTCACGTTCCTGCTTTAACGAACAAGACACAAAGAGGAGCTATTTTTATTATCTTGTTAGGACAAAACACGTTCCTAGATGTCATCTCAGGAAGTCTGACAATGTGTCTGACTGCTGTATTTTACGTTGAATTTTTCGGAGATCGGGAATTCTGTACCGATGTACCTGTACCTGAAATATGTTTTGTATGAGACTCAACGTACTCAACATAGTAGAGCATAAGTGCCTCAACTGAAGCTGATGTCAATAAACATACAATTTAAACATTTTTGCTACTCGGATTACCAGTCGTAAAGTATTGTAATAACAAGTATAGTGAAATATTAAGACATAAAGTGCAGAGCACTCGTTTAACAACCAGCGTTAACCTCTGTCATTACTTCAACGCCAGACATGGCTTTATTATCTACACCCGGCGTTCCTTTCTCAAGGAATATGATATGGATCTAGAAGTTCAGCTTTTAGAATACGCTTTAAGATAACTGCAGTTGGCCCCGTTTTCAACTGATTAAAGTCACGTCTAGAAAGTCAGGGAACTGAGTTAGGCAAAGTTCTAAGTGATTTCTAATAATACGTTAGTTCTTCAAACAACATTTGGAGACTGGGAGTCATGATACAAAATCCTACCTATATTGGAGGTAATACCAAAACTGACATGGTAAAAAAGTTTCTAAATTCACCTAATATTTCGAAAGTGCAATAACAGTTTAGACTCGATAACATTTCGGCTACAAAATACCTGTATTACGAAACGTATTATGATAACGCACATAAAACCTTCGTAGTGGAAAACAATTCAACGCCAAACTTTTTCGGTTCGGTAGGCTTTTATTACGTGTGATATTGACTCTCGAAGACGACGGCAAGTCCAATCTAAGTATATAATCTTGTATATGCAAATGATCCCTATTCCCTTACAACCGAATTCTTTACCCGGTCACGCCTTTAGGGTTATAAAAGGGCAAATTCTCGTAGACACAGCGAAATAAAATATATTCATACGATATTATATAGGTTTCTTTTTTCATTTTCAAACACGTTTTACCTATCCAAATGTTTTTTATTATCCAGCAAACAGGGATGGAGCGATTGTAACATTGCGTACTCTGTAGATAATACCCCTAAGTATCTGAAAATGATTTATGTTCTGGAAAAATTTGCAGTACTTCCGCATCAGGAATTACATTACGAGGAAATGGACGTCCATTTTGTTCGTGTGTACAATGTAAAGATAATTCGGAAAATTGGGTCCGCGCTTTCGTTGTAGAAGGATATGATAGACGGGCCATGTAATCCAATTTTTTTTAGCAGCTACTCTTGGGATTTTCTAGTAGTCGCCTTTAGATTTGCAATTGAAACGGAAAGTTACACGGCAAAAAGTGAGACACAGGAATTTCGACCGTATTTTATAAATAGAAATGATAAGTATCAACCATTAATGCTTTCAAACAATCCTGAATGTTCGAATTCTCGAAAATATTCTTCATAATCTGATAACCTGTCACAAAAACTGTATCTGTTATTGTGGATATCTGAAACAGTTCTTTGCCAATGATATTTTTGACGATCCCTTCTTAGAAAAAGTAGGAAGTTACGTAATTGTCTGATGTACCATGAAAAAGCGACGTTAGATGCCAGATAGATACTGGATTACGTAAGCGTAATATAATATCTACCTGGTATTGTTAAGAGAGTTCAGAATTAAAATTATGTAAAGTCATTTAATTATTCCATTTTCTTTCCGAACTGAATATCTTGATTTAATATTCTACCAATTAGTATCATACTTCATAAAATCATAATAACCACATTTACGCCATAGTTGAATTTACAGGCTTCAAAGCAAAGCTATATTTAATATAGCTTTGCTTTGCTTTGTTGTATATTTAACAAATAAAAATAAATAGTAATAAATAATAATATTAAATTAAGATACTTTGTTATAACTTGTTTTTTATACTATTGTTTTGTAGTTCATGAACGGTTATCTTTGATTTGGGCCAAATTGCTGTTTAACTAAGTTAATTTTAGGAATCCTAACATTTTAAGGGTACAAATTCGTCTGCTCGACCCAAATAAAAACGAGACAGCAATTAAGAGACTAAACGCTTAGTGTTGCCAATTCCAAGCCCTACAAATCAGCACTCGTAGTAACATACGTACACACGTAATTGCCTAAACCCTTTCTTTCACACACGAGGTGACAGTTTCCCATACCCGACAACTTTAGTCCTCAAAGATGCGTTCCGGTGAGCGTTCTTTTTCCTGATTGGTTGGCGTTGCTTTGATACTAGAAGAGTCGGTTTCGGAAACTAGTCTCGCCTCGTGTACGAACAAGCTTATGGTTTTATTCTCCGCCGTATTGTGCTCCATGTAATTAAGAGCGACTGGCAAACCTGTTGCCAGATATCGGGCGCCTGTCCAAATTAGGTTGCGGTCTTAGTATAGGGAATACATATGTGAAGGCTTATGTGCCGTAGATAGTACAGAGGTGATATTAGTTTGATTGACTACTATTGTCAGTAAGCTACTGCCTTGCGTCATGACCTACCTTTTTGTGTAAAACTGGGGCCTATCAGTACTTACTAAAGTGAGTGATGCACTTATAGAAGGGAGATGCCGTTCTATACACTGTTTAACGTCTACCGCTTCAGTTGTTTTACTAAAGACTTGACGGCTCCCTGAACTGTTGATTTATTTTACAAGTTCTTTTTCCAATTACAGAATACGGACGCACCTGTAAGGACATAGGATGCCTGAACAGCGAAGTGTGTGTCCTCGCCGAAGATCCGTGCACGTATCACGGCAATTCCAACTGCGGAACATATCCGACCTGCAAGAAGAAGTCTCAAGTAGAAGGTAAGAAGTTAAATGAATCCAAAAATAGGTTCATTGTCATAGCACGATCGTTCAGTTAACAAGGGGCATTGATAATTAACTAAAGTTTGAGTAGCATTGTTTCTACGGATCATACAATCAAACATCTTTACGATGTTTTAATACGTATTTTTTATCTTACTAAAAAGGGACGTAATTTAACACATTATTCCTCCTTTGTGTAATATTGGATACGGATATTTTACCCTCGACGTATTTTTAAAGGTTCGCATTCGGAGCCTGCGAAGCCAGCACCAGCTCCAACGCCTAAACCTCCCCAAACGCCGACAAGAGACTTCGAATCGCCACCTAACTACAACCCGCCGGCCCCGCCGGCAGGAGGAAACTCACCTTACGGTGGTTCACCCTACGGTGTTGGCTCGCCTTATGGCAGCAACACGCACACTGGTGGCAGTTCACCCTATGGCGGTGCAAGCAACCCTGGATCACCATACGGTGGAAACTCTCCTTATGCCGGAGGATCAGCCACTGGCGGAAACTCACCTTATGGTGGTGGCTCGCCTTATGGCAGCAACACGCACACTGGGGGCAGTTCTCCGTATGGAGGTGCAAGCAACCCTGGATCACCGTACGGTGGAGGCTCACCCTATGGTGGAAACGCACCTTACGGTGGCTCTTCGCATGGTGGTAGCAGCTCTTACGGCGGCTCGCACTCCAACACTGGCGGCAGCGGCAGCCCTATCGACAGTATTCTAAACACTCTGAACAAATACGCCAACGGCGGCGGCGGTGGCGCGACTGGGGGTGCTGGTGGCACTGGAGGCCTATCCAACGTTTTCGGATCTCTCTTGAACGATTTCACTAAGAATGGAGGTCTGAGCAACATTTTTAACACTAGGCCTATAATGGAAAATCCGAACTATTCCTCGCACAGTTCCAATTCGAGGAGTTCTAACCCCCAATCTTACCCATCAGGAATCCAACAAACGTATAGTCAACCAAATCAGAACAAGAATTACGGACAAAGTTATGCGCCCCATAGTGGAGCGGCCACGCGCAAGCCCGTCCATTACGGGTGGAACGTTAGGTAAATTAAATTACGAATGACTGTAGTTAGCTATTGAGTGGCACATCTGGTTCTTTTATCTTTACCTCGCACGAACAACGCTTATTGATCCTTGATCTGCACTACTTCAATTAATATTAATATTCAAGCTTCAGTGTGACTAATATTGCGAATTACTAATTTTCTCTTTTGCTCTGTAGAGGCTTGCAATGGCTTATTTGTTTAATTTGGTAGATTTTAAATATTGATGTAAAGTAAGCAAGGTTGTTGTTGTATTTTTACCATTATTACACTATTGTCTGCCTGTAACAAATAGTCACAATAATGAGAACACAAGGTGTATCAAATACTGGATCTGCACATAGAAATGAACAACATCTTCATTCAGTGCGTACTATTAACAAAGAAGGCTGAATTTAGATCGGATTTTTATTTGGAGTTCCTAAGTTTTTCATTTTAATGTCAAGTGAAGTATTTAAATTATAGCCACACATTTTATGCGACACCTTATATAAGAGTGCATATTTGTAAATATCCATCCCGATGCTGGTTGGCTTCCCATGTAAAGGGAACTGGGATGGCACCTTGTAAAAAATATGTACACGTAAGTGATATTATTTCATACGCACTTAGATGCAAATTTAAAAAATACTCTAGCTGCATATTTAATTAAGAATCTCACAATTTGACATCTCAAATTAATGTTTTAAAAAGGTGGAGGAAGTGGTGGTTAATATCTTATGTTTGACAGGACAACCAGAGTACTTCGAGTTAACCTGATAACTTAACTTGCATGCATTTAATGTTTGCATAACTAGAGGTATGATTGTTAACAACTTTGAGGCTATACACCGATTACTGAAACGTGACTCGTCAGTGAGTTTTGAGTTGCCGATACGTCGTGCCGTCCTATTGACGTTACTTGTGGGATGATGAAAATATTTTGGTTATTTGGGTAATAATGGAGTTCTATAACTAACTTCGTTGTCTGTCTTTCTTTCACCAGAATAGTGATAGCTAGACAGTCCAAATTTTCATAGATTAAGGGTTGGCAACGGTTGGTACAGTGATCAATTTAATGGGAAGAAAAAACTTTGTAAATTTGTTTTTCTCCAGCCTATTTGTATAGAACACTATAGCTGTATAATGCAAGCGCATTATCGAGCAATGTCAATAGAGGGCTCCTCATGCCTTCTTTATTATTTTTTTTCGTAAAAATTAGACACTAAACGTGCATATTTGGGATGCGTTTCAGGAATCAGTATGGATGTTAATTAATTCCTTTTACGCCTATTTATTTATACTGTAATCTATACTCTCTGTAGCTTATAAGAATACTCATGTTAAATATGGCTAGATTACGATTTGGGATCATTTGTTGGTCAGAATTTAAGATAAATAGTCTTATGAATCAACGTAATTATTGTTCTACATGCAATTATAAAATATGTAATTGCATATTTACGTACACTATGTCCTCAGTTTTTTGTGACTTTACACAAACTAATTTTTATACGACTTTAAAGTAAATAGGTAACCTGTTAACAATTTTTTTTTCATTGCTTGGACATTGTGTACCAACGCATGACATTAAAACCTCTAAGATTTATCTATAATAAATTATAATTAGTTGTACTTAGATAAAACGTAAGTTGAAAAAATATATGTCTTATATTTTGTAGAACAGTTCTTTTTTTCTTTTTATACAAGCCTTTACCCCACTGTGTATCTATAGTAATTCTTTATTTCAACAAGTGTTTTTTTTTCTGTCACTATGTAGATAGGTTTTAAGCGTCAACTGTAATATAATCAAACAAGTAAGTCTGCACTGTCCAATTGTCCATATCGTAAACTAGCCACTGACCAACAAAAGCAATGCAATTTCTAATATCATTATTTCCTTTCAGTGTGACAGTGGTCTTGACGTACCTGATACATCAATATATCCAGAATATTATTCGTAACTAACTCTAATATTATATTTAAGTATAAGTATACAGTGCTGTTTTTAATTCTGTGTTATTGTGATAAGCGAAGTGAACATTAAATGTTGACATTTTAATTTTTTTTTTCTTTATATCCGAGCTTTTGCCGGTAGCTCTGTCGAAATTGTTTAAGGGCTTCTATAGATGAATCTCAAAAAAAAATAAGAATAAAATATCATAATTTATTCAGACAGTTGTAAGACTCAAAACATAGTTTGTCTAATTTTGGAATGAAGTAAAAATGCTTTCCATAAGTAATATTTTGAACTCATTCTTTAGCATGTATAAATTTTATTTTTAATATCATAATCACTTAAAATTTAAATAAAAACATTTACACCACTATAATTCCAACCCATTTTTATACCCAAGGAATGTCATGTAATTAAAAAAAACTTAAAATTACACCAACCCCTATTTACTACTTATAAAATTTATAATCCTTTTACATCCATCTATAATTTTACTCAAACATAATAATTGTTCATTCCAATTGACATGATTTTATATAAATATAAATATATTGTTACCATAAAATAAATAAGTAGATGAAAGCTATTCTCTCAAGTGGGAATTATATCTAGCATGTATTTTATATCCACATATAATGTAATATTTATTATAATCCACATGGATTTGTATAATGATTTCTAAAACCATAACATCTCAAATAGAACCTCATGTCATACTTAGTTTTCATAATAAAGCCCCAGGGGTCCTATTCTATCATTTTTTTTTAATTTATGGGAACCTCTATCCGATGTTCTTTTTTTCAACTGATGTTTAATGGCTTTAGGCTTCATAATACAACTCTAGTATATATACATAAGTGCTATTACGAAAACTGGCTTTAACTTGATGCTATCAAATATGCAGCAATATTGCTTATCTTGCAAATCAAAAACGACATTTTTATCTTAGAAATTTGTTCAAATTTTGCTGTGAATTGCTGTCGTTACGTTTGTAAGATAAGTAATAATACTGCTGGTATATATATTTAAGGATACATAATATAAATATTTATTTACTACTAGTAATACGCATAGCGTGAGCTATTTGCATTAAAACGGTACTTTATAAATACCTCTAATTTGCAGTTAAGTTTTATACACATTACAAATATATTTTTATACTTTGAAATAAATAGTTCGGTAGAAATATTACGTCCAGTTATAAAAATAAAACTCAATAAATTTCGTCCAGCGTTATCTTGTTAAGATATTTCTTTGTAATCACGTAAATAATACATAAGTCATCGACGTAAGTAGATACAAAAATTTCGGAGGAATTGATAAAAAGAATCTTGTATTTTGCTCTATGAAGGACGTACGTATATTGTGTTTTTCGCCGTGTATTCAGTCTAAATTTGGTCCCTAAAGTGTCTGATCAACTATTGAGACATGTTTAAAAATGAAGACAACAGTAAGTAGCTTACAGAGATGAGGCTACAATCATTAATGGACAATGGCTGCGTTTTTTATTCCTTAGTACAGAAAAACGGTCGGTTTTGCAGCTGTCAACACCACAATTTCGGGATTTTTCGACGAGTTACCCCTATGTCATGCCATAGAAACAAAAACATTTAGGACACCTGAAATTTTATACCGTCTACGTACCTACTCACTCTCGCTTTCTATAAAATAAATAATTTATCCTATCCGACAGTAGGGTCAATTTGAGATCACATTACACTGATAAATAGGTCACGTAGCCTGGTAGTTGCACGATCTATTGCGACGTTAATGTTTAAGTATTGTTTATGAATACACGGCTTATCTAAAAAGAGTTTTTTGACATGTTAACAGATGTTTTAAATTATAAATATAATCTAATTATAACACTTACTTTCAAATTGAGCTGTTTGTTGAGATTAATAATAAATTAATTGCTTATTTCTTGTTTCTTTTCTTCACCTTTAATCTTTGGTTTTCTTGGTCTTTGTACTAGGTTTAATATAAGACCTAGTATTAGGAAGGTCAGCCAGACGCCGTACCAATAATGATGCATTGAAGTATAGTATATCCAAATACGATCGAATGTTAAAAGTAGGAATGCCGCAGCTTGGTAGGACTCCGAATGGGAACGGAGGAACCACATTATGAATCCAATGACTTTCTTTTTCTGTAAAAAGAAAACATGTACGATTGTTAAATTGCAAGCATCTCCTTTATATATTAAAATGAATTGCTGTTCGTTAGTCTCGCTATAACTCGAAAACGGCTGAACCGATTTGGCTTATTTTAGCCCAGGGAAGGTTAAAACGACGAGAAAATATGGAAAAATTGTGGAAAAGCAGCGGAGATCGGGTACTAGGCAGGCGAAACCGTGGTTTTTCATCTATTTAAAAAAAAAATCGGTTTTAAATAGCCCAATAGCCACATTCATTGCAGCATTAGTCGGGTTTAATTCCAACTAAGTTCAGTCAGGAAATTTTAGGTACTCCAAAAAAACGTGTTGCTTGCGATATTACACAGTTACAAATACTTACAGTTCCAGTGGCATCTTTATAGTAGAGTTTGTAGTAGATATCTTCGGCCATCAAATAGAATGGGCAGGCGTAGATACAGAAGAAATAGCCGGCGTGGTAGCCGTGCCAGATCACAGATACAAATAAAGCAGCGTGAATCCTGGAATAACAATTAAGAATTTCAAAATTTCATCGAAAGCTTTAAGTAAGAATTAGGCATAGTAAGGACATTTCGGCGGGAAGCTGATTGAAGTTGTTTAATCGGTTGTAAAAATCACCCTCTTTGTAAACGCGTTCGGATAGACCGTTTAGAACAGACGGACGACGGAAATCCTTGACGAAACTTGAGACCTAAAATCGGCAACCAGCAAGTGTGCAGGCAAAGAAAACTAGTACCTACTAGTCCTTCTCTTCCTAAAAATAGAATCCTGTCAACCGATACACTAAATATTATTATAATTTTAACCATTATTTTTATCATCAAGAGGCAATAACAACTTACTTCAAAGGCTTGATCGGGAATCTCTTATAAACAACCATGGCGACCCAGTACTGCACGGCTTTGTTCCACACTTTCATAGAATCCCGGAGCGTAACAACAGTCTCGCAACCCCATACGTCCATCGACTCAACTGTGTTGAAGTCGTATTCTGAGTTCCTTGCTTCTTCTTCTGACCTGAAGAATAGATGATACATTTTAGTAATAATATGTATAACAGATTCGTCAGTCTTGTTAAGATATTTTCCGACATGTCATGGTCATGATCAAAGATGGTCAAGGTCATGGTTAAAGATTTGTGAAGACAGGAGGGATTTTTCTAATGTTGCACCAAGTGTAGGCTGCAAAAAGCTCCGAATAATAATGGTCTTTCATACTGCGCCTTCAAATGAATGCACAGATTGTGATAAAACGAAAAAAAAACCTTATATAGACACAGAATTATAACTTACATCTCTTTCAACTTCATATAGCCCACTGTCGGGCCATGACCTGATCTGTTCCTCCCCTGCACTGGGTACGCTCCGAAGCCGGCTGACGTGCATACACTCTCCGCTAACGTCATGCCCGCATATATGCGCTGACGGAATGCGGCGAATATGGCCCAAGGGTACATCATACGGTACACAAAGTTCCTGTTGTTGTGGTCCTCCGTTAAAATGTACTGTAATATGAATGCATGTTTAGAGATCAATCCTGTAATAGTGTCTGTGATGGTTAGGGTCACTACGTCAAAATGACTGAGCGACGTCTCGCGAGTTCCATGCCCGCATAAGCCAAGCGTTTGTGTAATCCACGAATACTTGTTCTGAGTCTGGGTGTCTTTGACTTAAATGATTGTGATAACTAAGGGACACAAGGACTAAATTCCTTAGTGCGGGAGTCATTAAAAAAATACAAAGAAAAAGAGAAATTAAAGCAAGATTTACTCTGCCCAAAAGTTTAAAAATACTTACTCAATAAAAATTACTTACCTCTAAAGGCCATATGTTCGAGAAGGCCAGATACATGGATATATAGACAGGAACCATCCGAAGTGTGTTGATTGTGAAACCAAAGCAGTCTACATATTTACTGTATGGTAGGTAGAAGTAATCATTATAGGTTCTGTACCTGTAGTATGGACCTGAAATAATGAATACACTTTTTGTCTGAACACAGAGCCCACTAGCATAAATGTTAAGGAGTTATAAATATACAGCAAAAGTCATCTTCTTTTCAATTGGATGCTAGAAACTTTAGTTTAAAAAGTAACTAACTTATTATCTAGGTATCTTTCTATCCACATCAATATGAAGAGAACTTTTGCCCTGTTTTGGAATTATTATTGGTAGTCCTTGCCATATTGAGAATTTTAGCTTTTTGAAGGCTCTTATTAGAACACCTGATCAAAAATCCCAAAAGTAGAATAATTAAGACTTTAAATGTAGAAACTAGATTAAAAAACAAACTATGTGGTATAAACTAACAAAACTTTCTGTGTTTTAGATTCTGTTGATGACAAAATAATTAACATACAATTGTTGTTTGTTGCAGTAACTAAGGTAATAAAGATAGATTGTGGATTTATTACCACACTTACATGTTATTAACACACTTACCGTTTTAATGATTTAAATAGGTATAGTGAAGAAAAGCTTATTAACAGAATTTAACAGCCAACTGAACTCAATAACAACCTAGCCTCTTGTTCCCTCTCAAACATATTGCTGTTTTTAAAGCTGGGTTTAAACTAGGAAACAACATAATTTTATCACACAAATTATTATAAACTCAAATGTTCCTAGGGCTACTCAATAGCACACCAATTTACTTAATTTTACTTTAATTACTATTTTGGGTTACAGAACATAAATAAAGTATAATACTTTTCTTTATATGTATAACTTAATTTACATAGTTTTTTTTAACCCAAAGTTTGTAATTAAAGATTCATAATTACTACAATAGAAAAAGTGTAGGTATTATAGATGAAAATAAACACTTTACCTGTCAGGAGTCCAATATAATTAAAGGCATAATGAAAAAGGTCCAAAAAATCTGGATTGATTATTTCAAGAAATTCATCATCTTTTTCTTTAACATCTTTCTGTTCCTGTTCTTGTTTCTTAGCTTTCCCAACAGCCAACCAAGAACCATTGATTTCAAACGATACTCCCACAACTCTGAGTACTAGTATCATTTCTATTAAGTTGGTCTGTCCTGAAGGTAATTGCAGGCCAAACTTGTCTGCCATTCGGAAGAAAAATAGGTAAGAGAACATCAAGAAGAATGTCGCTATATGGCAGTACCTGAAACGAATGTAAAGCTTTATATTTTTCAGACTAATAGGCTTATGTATGACATTGTTAAGTTTCATTACTTAATTGAATAAGTCGCAATAGATAAAGTTACAAGACTTACTTGACTGTGGCAGCCTTTATAACAATTATACCAAGAAGTGCGGATAGAATTGGATGCACAGCATTATATCCAGATACAATGATTATCAATATCAGCCCAAGAATACTGCCGGCCCATTTTTTAGCTTCCACCGACTTTAAAGCTCTATAACGAGGCCCCACTCCAACACTGAACAGAAGTAATGATAGATATATTATGTCGTTTTTATTTTTTGTAATAAATGCAAACATTTTCGTATTATATTGTAACAAAGTACGGTGAAAATAAATAGGACAGACAACACACAACAACACTGCAGTTGACACTTGACATAAATAAATAGAGAGTGGCCGACCGATGGTCCACGTTTAGCAATAAATATTGTTATTGTTAAAAGATTATTATTGTATAAAATAAAAAGGAAATAACTTTATTTAACACACGAGATTTTTAATGAATCCAAGCAAATGATTATGTAATGGAAGCTTAAAACATTCAGTGGTCAAAAGTGTTCAAGATGGTATCACAACAACTTATTACTAAACGTACTGTCAAGATGTATTGATTCGTGTCTGTCTCTTCGTTGACGTTTATTATGATTTGTTAGAATTTCGCTGCTTTTATAGTTTCGATGTTAATTAATAAATGGAATACGTTTTGATTCCAAAACCACATGTATTTAAAATAATCTTGACAATATGAATGAAGAGGACAAAAAAGCGATTGAGCAGAACCTCAACTTGAGGATAGGAGGCGATATAAATGAGCTGAAAGCAGCAACTGCTTTAGAAAATGAATTAGTACTGAAAAGAGATAAAATTCAAGGCCTAGTAAGTTTCTTTTTTAAATTTGTAAAACCTATTATTAGTAATCTTCCTGAATTACATTTTAAGATTTTTTATATAAACATGATTCTAATTATTATTATTTTCAAGATCTGTTTGTCATGTTTTAAATATTGATTACTTGGTTCAGAAGCCACATCCTTTTTATCTAGCAGCCCAACATAATGTTAAGTAGTTATTCCTAATCTTACAAGTTATGATTAAGATTTTTTGTTTATTTGACTACCTGATTCTTTGATACTAAAACATCTTGTGTTTTTTATTCAGTTAAATTTAGCCAATGCTGATGTGCCAGCAAAGCTATCATCAGCATTAAGGAAGTCAGAATTAAATTCTACTCAAGTAAAAAAACTCAGTGATAGAAATGAAGAACTTAAAAAGAAAGTTGAAGCATTCCTTAAAAAGACGGAACCATTAAGAAATGATGTTGAAAGCAGGTTTGAAGCTATCAAAAAGTTGGAAGAAGTATTAGTTTATTTAAAGACTTATGAGCAAATTGATGACATGAGGTGAGTTGCAAACAACTGAACTATTTTATAAATTTTGTATCTGTGCTTTTGGTATGGCTCAGAGTTTGATATACTTACAGTCCACAAAAGTATGAATGAACAATAGTAAATGAAGAATATTTTCAAATAAAGCAATACCTTTAAATTATTGTTTTATAGCTATTTTCTACTTTTAGTATAAGTAGTAGGTACCATTTAATGCAAAACATGTTATTCAATTTTGAAAACTGCATGTCAATGTGTTTTCAAAATGTACTTTGTGAATATTTAATATTCATGTTCAATATACATAAACACAATGCACAGCAGATATAATGCCTGAGGCATTCTCTAACAGACAACATACAATCTTTTATAGATAACAAAAAGTTTGTTTATAGGCAAATTGTTATGAATAGATTATTTCATCATTGGCCTAGCCTTTTCCCAACTATGTTGGGGTCGGCTACCAGTCAGTTATGAATAGATTATTTATCCTCCTTTTTTCCATGTAGGGTATTTAATTGTGATGTTTTTTATTTACATCATAAACTTAAATATTTGTCTTAAAATAGTATTAAATTCTATTTTTTTATAATAACTATCTGACTGATTCATTATATACATTCTAAATATTTATATGTTTTTTATCATCCCAGCCGACAAATGAAACAGACCAATGATGAGGAACAAATGGTTGCACTGTACCTTGAGTTCCGGAAAGGATGTCTAGCTTATCAAAAGGGACACCGAGCCATGTATGTGAGGGAGTATAGACATTACTGGCACAATGTTCTGAAGGATAAATTTACTAAGTAAGTAACTAATGTTAAAATGTTAATCCTACTACTATTATAAAGGCGAAAGTTTGTAAGTATGGATGTATGGATGTTTGTTACTCTTTCACGTAAAAACTACTGAATGGATTTGAATGAAACTACCACAATATAGCTTATACATCAGAATAACAAATAGGCTACAATTTTTGAGGTTTCTAATGTGAGGTCATAAAAAACACATTTTTTGCGCTAACACTGCAAACGCTGACTGAATCCTACAAGATATGTAGAAGGCAGGTATAAATTATAACTTATATCTTCTAACCACGCGGACGAAGTCGCGGGCAACAGCTAGTATGATCATAATATAGTAATGTTAATATTACTATTACTCAGAATAGATAAATTATGACAAATTTTAATAACTTTTCTATAGCCCAAAGATTTCCCTTATCTTATTACTTCGAAAGAACAAATACATAATCTAATTTTACAAATAACTAATTGTGTTTTTAGGAGTTACGAAGAAGTCCTGAAATCACTCAAATGGCCATTTTCAAGTCCACCAGAAGCTTCCCCGCCTCCAAAAGAAGTGCTAGCAAAGTTCACCAGTCTGACTAAAAACCTTTTCCTTATTGAGGAACCTGAAGACTTCATGACTGATGTGAAAGATGAGTCAGGGCAAGGTAAATATACAAAAGAAAGGTAAATACTTTTAGCGTTATGTAACTGAGGGTAAAAACGGAACCCTTTTATTAAGGCTACACTGTCTCCGCTTGTCCGCCCGTCTGTTATAATGATAACAACAATCGAGGCTAAGCAATATTTGGATAAATTTTTTTTGGGGTACCACCTAGATATATATATACTAGCTGACCCGGCAAACGTTGTTTTGCCGATTTTTTTTTCTAGTTGTATGTATTTTTAATGCTACATTATAAAAAAAATAAAAACAAACAATTTCATCCGAAAAATAAAATATATTTTTTTAGTGTGAGCAACCATTAACACTTAGGGGTACGAAAAATAGATGTTGTTCTATTCTCAGACCTACCCAATATGTATACAAAATTTCATAAAAATCGGTTGAACCGTTTCGGAGGAGTACGGTAACTAACATCGTGACACGGGAATTTTATATATTAGATATATTTTTTTACTCAATCGTTTTACTTCTGCCTATTTATGCAGAACCCTCAGTGTAGCAAGTCAGACCGCTTCGGACTCGCTCTTGACCAGCTTTATTTGTCTGTTTGTTGTTGCCTAAATCAATTGCGGTAAAAAAAATATAGTTGCAGTGCAAATCATCTATATCGTAAAACACGCAATTTCAGTCACATATAACATGGTTATTTTATTATGTTAGATACTTGATAAAATAACCATGTCATGTTTCTAGCTCAGATTGAGTTATTGAGTTATTTCGTTGGCCTTACATAAAATGTAAAACTTGTCATGAAAACACGAAAGTGGTTGCTTATTTGCATTAAAACTCCTAGATTACAACAACCTTTAGCAGTAATATTGCCTTTGTTTCAGTTGAAAAACTCCCTTGCCTACCCGTTCGTATTCTGTTACGACCATTGAAAAAAAGGTTCCAGTTTCACTTCACGGGATCTAGACAGACGGCCCGTATTGATAGACCCGAGTGGTTCTTAACACAGACCCTTACTTGGATCAAACATCATCAGGGCTTTGTTAGAACCCAGGTTCAGCCGGTCGCCGATAAGATAGAATTGGGGCATGTTAGGGCTGTGGTATGTATTATTTTATCTGTATAGATACTTGTACCATTCCTTAATTCTTGTAATGCGAAAAAAAATACTTATCAAAATGTGTTCAATTTGCGCTGAAGCAATATAAAAATAGGTATTGCGAAAATTCAACCTTAAGTCAACTGTATAAGATTGACTTTTACTCATTCTACGTCTATTTATTGACGACTGAAAGATTCGATACTTCTACGGGATTCGAGTCTGCCTAACATAAGTTGGAAATAGCATTCACTCACAATGTGTTTTTTTTTTACTAGCAGAAATCGATCTTGAATTTTACAAATTTCCATACCAAGCCTCTACAAATTCTCAACTGATTGTAATTTCCAGGACGAATTCAACTCTGGCCTCATAGCGTTATCAGCTGAGAGACTCCATACAGTCCTAGCATTGTATCACACGCAAGCCGCTAAAGGCGATATTGTGGACGTCGACGCAGCGTTCGCGCACGCGGTTGATGAGACACTAGGCTTCCAGAAAGAATTGATGGAGATAACTGGGAAAGATGTTAACAGTGTACTGTCCATCTTAACGAAGGCTGAAACGTTTGTGAGATGGTTGTCCGTTGAAAAGAAGTGTAAGTTGTTTTTTTTTTTACTTGTAAGTAATACTGAAGTTATTATCCAATCATCGCCATTAGACAAAAAAGGCTCGCTTTTCCGCATTTAGGCGTCAAATTGGTGGTCAGTCTAGCCTTCCTAACTCCCTCCAGAAGCGCAGAAGCAGAAACCTCTGTAAATAGCTGCGTGGCTTCTTATTTCTTCGATTCATTTATTATTGGTTTAAGAATTGTCCCTACTTGTTTAAAAGATTCAGAGCCCTCTAAATTGCTCTGTGCAAAAGTTTGCCTCTTTGCTTTAGTATAGCTTACAACCGTGCCTTGTTGTATTAATGTTTCGGGAAGTAGATAATCGTGAATCCATAAAGATTTAAAATAATGTTAATTACTTCTGCGTGATGCAAGTCATGTTACTTAAAAAATCGAATACCAACATTTTTAACACCTTTTATAAACATTTCCCATATTTACCACAGATGCTCTAGCAAAGATGGACGAAAGTCTCGGTTGTTCGCAATGGAGTGAGGGTGTTGGAGCGGGCGCGGGCGCGGCCACCGGCTCCGCGCTGTGGATCCCGCGCGCCGCGGACTGGTTCGTGACACTACTGCGGACCATTGAAGATAGATATGTGTTGTTGCCGCAGCCGGGACATAGGTGAGGCTAATATACTAGTTTATCTGTTTTTATAGTTTATGTGAAGGTTCGTTTTTAGGTATTATATTTAAGGTCGATATTAATAGTGCTAGTGGTAACTCGGGAAAATAATGAAAACATTTTGATTGTTTCATCCTTATCTCAACAGAGTTTAAAGGAGCTTGGATAGGCTTGGATAGGGCTTGTATACCTCACAGTTTTACTGGGCTAGCCTAGCAAACCTGACATAAATGAAGATAAAGTTTTGAAGAACAATGTTTAGGTAATAACGTGTTAGCTCTACATACATTGAATGATTAAACAAACATATCAACCTCTTTTCTTTCCAGACTACAATTTTTAGAACTACAACTAGAGCTCGTAGAAGAATGGCGCGTACGTCTCACACAGCTGTTAGGTGCCGCTCTGGACTCTCTCCACGTGGACTCGTTCCTATCAGCTGACGCGTCTTCCCACCCTCTGACTGCTGTGATCAATGCAGCTCATCACACACGTACTGTGTTGTTGCAGTGGGCACATTCTTTGGTAAGTCATTTAGTAGTTGTAAGACTGTTTTGTTACGTCTCCTGGGCCGTTCTTGCTCAAATAATGGTTCATTCATGCATTATAGTGAGAGAGTGAAATAATAACTATAGTTTTCCAGTGCAAATTACTTGGTTTTTTTTATGACACCTTGATGATCTAACTGATTATTCCTTTCAAATTCTATTCAGATTCAGTGATGTTTAAAATTGTGCCTTATGATACCACTCATAAAGTTCACTATTCCTTCATAGATGATAGATGTAATATAAAAGTCACTACAAATGCATGTACCAATTTTTGTCGTACTTATCACGACTAAATAAACTCGTTCATTCTTCTAGCACTACCTCCAACTCCACTACTACCGGCGTCAGTTCCAAAACTTTACTCAACAACAGCACCACGAGGAAGAAGAGGAGGCCAGCTCGTCAGATAGTTCAGACAGTGAGTACTCCGAACCCGAAGAAGATGGGGTCAGGAAACCTCGTAAAGGTAAGTTTGACCATATGATCTGCGATCAGCACTTTCTAGAGCAAAGTTATGAAGACCCATGAAAAAAAGGCTTGCTCTATCTAACAGGTATTTTTGGAGTTTCTTAACACTATTACATAAGTATAAAGAGAAAGTTTGGTGTTCAAAACTACAGCACAATTTTACAAAGCATCAAAGTTTAAAAGCACGTTGTTCGTGTAACTCAAAGTCTGCAAAATTTTGTTTGCCTTGTCAGGTGGCGCTAGTTGCGACACTAGGTCAATAACCATTAAATTAGCAGCTAACGCCTTCTACAGTAAAGCCAACATGAAATAAAAAGTTTTCGGTGATACTAGATATTTCTTAACTTATTTTGTTTTTAGATTCTACTGCAGAAGCACTGTCGTTGATGGAAGTGGAAGTTCGTGCCAAGAATTTGGCGCTGA